>NC_046334.1:34994203-35297761 GCF_000738735.6 Corvus cornix cornix | reverse complement strand
AACTCTAAGTATATATAAGAGCAGCCATTATCAAAAAGATGAAATGTGGTGCATGTGTAAAATTGTGGTATGCACATCTCTAAGCTTAGGTCCTAATTCTGGTTGTTACATCTCCATCCTTGGTCTCTGCTTCCAAAGAGTTGGGGCATTGCCATCTGGGCAGGTACATCACTCCAGCTGGCAGACAGAAAAGACCAGTGGCAGAGCAAAGCTGCTGGAGAGAAGTCATGCATCCAGAAAACAGGGATGGCAGCTCCCAGTCGCTGCCATCATCACATGGTGAACATTGCATTGGTGGGGAACTGGAAGGAATACTGATAGTTAAAATGTTTTCATTCATGGCTCTTTTTCTCCCCAAAAAACACCTGATTCACTAATTCCGTCCATAAGACTAAACAGCATGCAGTACCTACTATTAGTATCTTTTATTTGGTATGAGTATTTTGAATCATGTAAGTGGTGTTCTCCATCACTGTATGAATCCCTTAAAGGGAGTTATTACTACCATTTATTCCTGAGGAACTTTGGTGATTATGATAGAAAAAACCCAAAGCACTGGACTGAAAGGGTTCATTGGTCATCAGTGTAATTTAAAAGCTAAGTCAGAAGATTCTTCATGAGGAAATTATCTCCTCTGAATCCCCGCACAAAACACTGTTATTGATTTGAATGATTTATCACAGTTTTTTCAGTGAGCCTCCACTTCAGTCAGTGTACAGGTCATCTAACATCACAGTTTTAAAAGGCAAAGTATGAAATTAATTCTCTGGAGAAAAAAAATACCCACTGAGTTTTCAGAACATGACATTTCAGTATGCTTCAGAAACACTGTCAGAAAATAAATGCCCTTAGTTTCTCTTTCAGCTGGCTTTTTGTTATGCAAAACCAGTTTTCACCTAATTAAAAGGCTTTTTTAAAGTTTCTAATTCATTAAACTGCTAAGTCCTTGAGCCACAGAAATGTTCCACACCTCCTTTTTCAGGCACTGCCCTCCTATGTTACTTTTAAGTTATTTATAAATACAGCTCTCCTGCAGCCTCTACCAGCAGGGCACCTTCACATGTTGGAATTTAATGAGGCTCAGGCACAAGTCATGAGTCCCTGAAGAAAAGTGTTACCTGATCTGCTTCATTTATTTCTACCAATAATCATACCATTACCTACAGCTTCTGTTTTTAATTAGTGGTATCTAATGATTAACACTGGCCAATTTGCATCCAATTATGTCCCCTGAAAAATCAGAAGTAGATGAAAAGGCTGAATACAATTAATCATTCTGCAATGTGAATATGCTTAAATATCAAGGATGAATGTGTCGTACTTTCCTAAATAAGTTTTTATTAAAAACATACACTGTCTGGTTATGAAGCAAAAGCATGACACTTCCCATGACAGTATGATTTTAAACACTACAGAATTACCAATCACATTCACGCATATCCTTTTAATAACAATGAAAAAATGATGTGGCCAATATCTAATTGCACTCTGGATTCACATGCTGCAAAACAATTAAAAGCAATAAGCAAGATAACATTTTATAACAAATAGATCTTAGCATTGTTTGAGACAAAGTTTGGGTTTAGTATGCAATCTTTAGAATCTAATTACCACATATTCTCTTCCAATCTTAAAAGGTTTGGCTTTAGAAAATACTCTGTCCCAGGCTCAAGGCAAATTCAGTACTATTTAGCTATGGAATATTTTGGACCACCATAACATCTCTAAGAAAACTTACAAATCATAGGAAACATTTACCAAAAAAAATTAAAAAATAAAAAACCACCCACAAAAAAAGAATACCACCACAGTGCAGGACAAAACCAATTTATAAGGTATCTCCCCAACTTGATCAGTCAATTTCACAGATGGCGACAACAAAGCGCTTTTTGTGAAGAGGTCTCCCTCTTCTATCTGAAAAACTCTGAAGAAACCTCACGTAAATACAGAATTTTTTTTCATCTATGATGGTGACATTATTTTTTCCCTAGGATACCTGTGAGATAATTAAAATAATGTGACAATTCTTTCAAAGGTTGATACTTGTAGAGTAACTTGCAGGTATATAATCCTCTAAGCGTAAACTTACAAAACAAGATTTATTACGTTACATACCATCATCACAAATTTTTCATTTAAAGCACCCTTCCTCATATTGTTGAAATGTTTAAAATACAGTAAAGCTGATAGAAACCTTTTGGAAGAAGATAATAATAAAAATTGAGTTTAAGACAAGGGAAGATCCTAAATGACATTTATATCTCTTTTTTGACCTTTAACATGTAAAAATCCAAGCCCCAGACCAGCACCACCTTATTTTTGCCCAAGAAAAACCAAAATAGTAGGCATCCAAATAAAGTATCCATTTCAGTGGTGCACAGACTTTAGTTTCTACCTTCATTCCCCACCTTTTTCATATTTCCTCTGCTTCAAACAATTTTTCCAGTTCTTAGCTCTTTTGGTCAGGCATTTCATGTTGCTCTTCATAAAACCTGAAGCATTACTTTCTTCCCTTTATTACTGTGCTCTTCCATCCCACTTTCTGTTTAGGACACAGGACCATTTTTAACCTATCAATGTTTGGCACTGCACTTTGGAAAGATCAAAATAATTTAGAGGAGAAAAAGATTATACTGCAGATGTTAAATGCTTGGGTTTGATTCGTGCTTGGAAGAACTGTTAGAATTTCTCTGGCAAAAAATATTTTTCTTTCAAATGTTAAGTTCTTTTTAGCTAAGTTCTTGTATTCATTATGCCAGATATTCCATAAGTAATTTGGTTTTAAGGTGTATGGTATTTGTCATCTGTAACCCCAGCAGGCAGCCAAGACCCACACAGCTGCTTGCTCACTGCCCACACATAGGATCAGAGAGAGAATTGGAAGAGTAAAAGCCACAGAACTCACGGGTTGAGATAAAGAAAGTTTAAGAGGGAAATTAAAAGCTGAGCACACAAGCAAAACAAAACAAGGAATGAATTCACTGCTTCCCACGGGCAGGCAGGCATTCAGCCATCTCCAGGAGAGCAGGGCCCCATCATGGGTAACGGTGATTTGGGAAGACAAAATGCCACCACTCCAAATGTGCCCCCTCTTCCTCCTTCTTCCCCGCAGTTTATATGCTGAGCATGATGTCACATGGTCTGGAATATCCCTTTGGTCAGTTTGGGTCACCCGTTCTGGCTGTGTCCCCTCCCAACCTCCCAGGAGCCCCCACCTGCCTCCCCAGCATGGCAGTATGAAAGGGAGAAAAGGCCTTGGCTCTGTGTTAGCCCTGCTCAGCAGTAACAGAAACATCTCTGTGTTATCAGCCCTGTGTTCAGCACAAATCCAAAACACAGCCCCATACCAGCCACTGGGAAGAAAATTAACTCTACTCCAGCCAAAACCATCAGTCATCTCTGCTTCTACTCCAGGCATATTCATCAAAAACAGCTCCAAAATGCTGTTTTGAAAAGTATGGCTTACTGGGACAAGTGCTTCAGTTTTGAACACCAGATTAATTTACAGAAGCTGTACTGAGAAACATTGCGACAATACTTCAATTCTTGCCATCTGCAAGGAGCCCAAAAGGTTAGAAATAAGATCTAAAGAGTACACTGTACCCCCTCAGGGGGTACATTTTTCCCCCTCAAGGATCATCAAGTTCCAATTAGGGTGGATTTATTATTGTAGAGTATTGGGTTACACTTCATGAAGCAACCTGCAATGACCACCAGCAGACTTACAGCTTCAGACATAACAGACTATCAGCTTTTTTACCAGGAAAGTTTTTATGCTTTCTCCCTAAAGGTGTATGAATTCACAGTGCCTTAAATACCATAATACTAGCACTAAAAAAATATGAAAAATAAAAATCCCTCACACCTCTGTGCACTGAGATAACTATTTCTTGATTAAGTAAATGGCTGCATGCTTGTCTAACCTAACCAACTGACTGAGACTCATTGAGGCTCTTTTTGAGGTCTGGCCACCTAGTTAAGTTGAATATATTAACGCATTTAATTTCCCTATTCACCACCACTTAGGAAAATAAGTAAATGATTCATGCATTTTATGAGGAAAGGTAGTCAGTATTGCAGTATAATGGCAAAATCTGTGGCAAATTAATGAAGTTTAAAGACTGCAAGCAAAATACATACTACAAGAGAGTAAGTGTCACCAACCTCAGAAAAAGAAATCATGCTCTATACCACAGGAACGAACTGTGGTTTTGAATTAAAATTATTTCAGCAAGAATATAGACAAAATCTTGCTGAACTATGTGATTTCCTCAAAGCACCTCCTTCTTTGAATACCAATGCAATGCTATGCCTCGTGGCTTTTGGGACCAGTTCAAGTTTCTTGGGGCTTGTGACATAAGTGGGGACAACATCCCTAATATGTGTATTTTATTATTAGCATTATAGTTTACACACTACTGAGTGTATACTACCTGCAGCCTTTGATCTGCATGCATATTTAATCCAGTGATTAGTTTTGACCATGGCATCATAGTGAACACAAGCCATGAGAAGATTTTCACTCTTGGACAAGAGTGAAAAACCCAGAGACTGAAGGTATAACTTCAAACAGTATCACAAAGTGTTAGTCTAAGGCACCTCATACTTACCTTCCTGCATTCCTTGTAGGTGGCCACTTAAAGAATTACTTTTCCAATTACTTTCTCCTATTCTGCCTTTCAGCTGTCTCACAAACACAATCTTGTTGGCACTTCACTGTCAATATAACCAGTCTGGTCTTATTTGCAATATTTATCTTTCCTCTTACACTCTACCCTACTGTATATACCCTCTCATTTCTGGTAACTTCACTGTCTTTCCTGCCATCTGAGTGCAAGGGCCTTTGACATCCCTAACCCACTCCCTTCAGGCATCCAAAACATGACCATATTTGGTATATATCTGAAACTCACATTTTTACTGTCAAAACTTTCTGTATACAACTCTAATCCTCTTTTAACTTATCTCCATAGAATTCAAATTAACTGCAGTTTCCACTGTGCTGTTTTCCCAGTCCCAGCTGTTTTAAGTACCACTTGACTTGAATTCACACAATTGCTCCCCTTTTCCAGGTATATAAAGTTCAAAAGTTGTTCTCATTTTCAAATCTTTTTCCTAGTTCAACATATTTGCTCCCTCCTATTACATTATCCACTGTGCCAGTATATTAAATGATGCCTATTCCTTACTTGCCCATTTGGCCCATAACTCTTTTCCATGCAGAAACAACAGTTTCTTCTTTGCAACCCTTCATGTTTTTACCACAGTGATTAAAAGTTAGCCATGTAAGATGGATGATACAGCTGAATCAATTACAGCACAGCAAAGCAGTGTTTTAACTCTTTCCTGCCTTTTTTTTCCCATTACCTTTTGCCTTTTTTTGTGGCGGATGAATAAAGAGTGAAGAATGCAGTGACAATTCACTTGAATGGATGGAAACATTCTTCTCTACTCATCACTCACTGATTCTTTTGCACTTCCTTCCTTGTCTTACACCAACATGCCCACAGCTATTTTAGATAAGCTTATAATACAGCTTTCTCAAACTTCTCAGACACCTATATCCTATAAAGTACTCTAAGTGCGAGTAGACAGACCAGCTCCAAGAAGTTAAATTAAGATGTAATTTTACCATACAGTACTGACAGAGCAGAACCACCTATATGCCTATAGTATCAGAAACAAATACACATCCCACTTGGCCTGTGACAGATTGCACACGTGTCCATCCCCGCAATAATATTTGTAAAATAGTACCTGAAAATGAATTGGATCCTTTGGGAAGAACTGCCTCCTTTTCTAACTTCTCAAAACAGAAATTTTTTCTTGCAATTAAATTATAGGTAAAAACACACATATTAAAAGAAATATCTGGATTGATTGGATTATCTGCAGGAGAAGAGCAATTTAAATATTTATGCTTTATTTAATCCGTAAAATGAGGTCTCTAATCAGTCTTACTCTAAGGACAAAGTTCATGAATGGAGCCACATGTGCAGGCCATTTTTGCTGCAGACATTACTGGGCATTGTCAACAACAGAGGAGCCCAACAAGTAAGCCAAGTGTTGTATTGCAGGTCCCTTCAAGTGCAGTGAGTTTCTGTATTAATAGAGATATAACTTTATTTCATCTTGCCAGAGAAGATTTTGCATTGAGAGTATCTCCACATTTTTTACTAGTCCTTTCACTCTTTAAAATTTTTATTAGGTCCTAAAACTATAATGTTGTCCTCAACCATAGCTATATCAATAATTGGGAACTGGGGAGTGAGTGATGTCCCAGTAACTTTTTCAGCAAATTTCTTAAAATACATCTAACAGATTCATCTCTTTTCCTGAAAATATCAAATCATCTACCGTGAGAGTTTTAACATTGATTTTTCATGAGTATTTGATGTCTAGAAGAAATTGCCTAGAATAAAAATTAGGCATGAGGAGTCAGTGTACCTAGGACTATAAACCTGTTTAAGTCACTTGATCACTATGACCTTGCCTGCAGTAAGAAAATTAATACTGTTAATTCAGTATCAGTGCAAGCATCAGGTCATAGACAAAGCCAAGGTGAGGCTACTACTGAGAGGGCAAACTTCTTCAAGCTACTTTAAACAAACCCAGCTCTTTCTGCTCTTATTGTCTGTGTTCTTTTTATGAAGAATTTTACTGTAAACTCTGAACTCCAGCACTGCAGCTGAGCACAGCCGATGTGCATAAGCAGTAATGAAATAGCCCAGGATCAGCAGGACATTGCATGCACTTCTTTGTATTGTAATGTAAGAATTGATGGGCATGGGACCAATAGCACTGTAACATAAAGGAGCAAAATAGCTGAAAACAAGGCAATAGAAAGCAGTAATATATCACTGCTATAAGGCAACACTGAGGTACTGGCCCTTCAGAATAGAAAGTAACTGGGAGAAGGATTGTGTTGTGAGGATGTGTTTTGAGGTCAGTTCTTCCTGAGGCTATTTATGAGCAGTGTTTCACTTGCTTGGGGCTGTATTAAAAGTCAATATCTAGCCTGCAGGCAGCAAGGACTGGCTCTCCCTACATAATAGAACTTTCTGAAAAGCATATCAGGCTTTTATTATATTGTTTATAGATCCAAACGAGGCTGTGGATTGGGACTCCTTTGGAGATCAAGTACCAAAAGTAGGAGGCAGCAGCAGAGCAGAGAACAGACCCTTGGCAATTCAGCCTCTCCCCTACACTCTGCCCCAGGCACTGGCAAGTGCCTCTCCTCCTCACTGCCCTTAAAGGGAGCAGATAGGCAAAGGCTAGAGGTGTCAGTCAGGATGTCTTAGCCTGCAAGTCAAATGATTTAAGATAAAAGAACACTTTAATTATTGTCTTTATTCTTAATTAAAAGTAATACAGAAGATTACTGCATAGGAGAATTCCAGACATGGAGATCAGCTGAGCCCTGAGTATTCCCTTGGCACTGACAAAACAGATGTATAATTGAACAGAGTCTGTATGATGTTTGCAAATGACATAAAACACTCAGTTAATTAAGCTTTCTACTCTGATGTGAACAGAAGTGTATTCATTGACCTAAATGTTGTTTTCTTTTTTGTTCTATTACTATCTTTAGAATTAGGACTTGTACATTTTACTGTCTTAGGAATTATGACTAATAACTTGATGACTTACCACCTCTTACTGAACTCCACCCCCACCACCCGCCAGCCCCAGCCAGTATTACCACTGATCCCCAAATTAGATCTTCAAATGACACAAGGGCTTTCTCTGTAAGATGCAGTATCCGAGACAGTCTCTGACCTATAAAGGAATACTCACAACTGCTCTACAAAGCACACATATGTGATGCAATGGTTTTCTAAACCATGCTTAAGTACCTCAAAAGGCAAAGAGGTGCAATTTTAGTGGTGTTGGCATTTTCAAAGCTGCTGACAAAGCATACCTTGGTACAGCTATTTTCTCCCCGTCAACATCGTCAAGTTAGCCTGAATACTATTTGTATCAGGCACAGGGATCATAGTCAGAAATTATAACCTCCAGTCAAATCTCTTCTTCTTGCCCCTAGGAGTCGGTTGGTCCCTGAGCACCTCAGTAGCATTTTACTGCAGGGGGATGTACCTGTCCCACTCAAGAGCCTGGCAGTACAGCATCCCATATGGCATCTGTAGAGCAGACCCAACTTGGGCGTACAGACCAGGCACAGCATGTGAGTGAGAAAGTGTTCCAATGAGCTAAGCTCACCCACTCATCTCCAATCCTATGATTCTAGCTAAAACACCAGTTATTGGGACATATCTCTAATTTGTGTAACTCAGTTCAACACAGTGTCCCCATACCAGAATCTTCCTACAAATGGACTTAATGAGCTGAAGCTCTTAAGAATTACCTTCCTGTCTGCATATTACCCCAGTAAGCATTTCAGTTATTTTCCACCATCTCCCAGAAATCTGAACAGCATGTTGATCTCCAAGCTCAGGGCCTGATTCACCTTTCGCTCAACTTCAGTGCAGCCTCTAATTTGTATCCTTTTTGTATTTTCTGTCTTCCTTCTATTGTACATACAGGCATTGCAAGGATTTTTTTTTTTTATCCTGGTGTGTCTTTGCCTTAACTAAGCATTATTCACAAGGTAGATTAAATGTGCAGTAGTGCTGCTCCTGTGTCTCCCCCTTCCTGCCATCAAACTCTTCACTACATAAACAACAGCCAGGCCTGACATTTTCAGAGAGAAACCAGTCCCATCTATAAATAAACAGCATAATATAAGTGGAAAAGGGAAATATTCCTCAACCCACTCCAGGGGTTCTGCTCATGAGAGTTTGCTAGAAAGATTGTTTCTCATTTATTTCTTCCTCCCGAACTCAACCTGTTAGGAGTTAGTTTGACTTCTCCATTATTCATGTCAGCATTTTTGATCTTACAAACCTCGAATGAAGCAGTTCAGCAGTGTAAAAAAAAAACACTCTCACACCCCAAAATAAATGGCATGCTTTCCAAATATTTAGTCAACCAAAAAAAAAATTGTATCAAAAATTGAAAATGTTTATTTTTGGTGAAACCATGGTGGCATTCAGCATCCTTAATAGACAATTGTATGCTCCGTATAACTGCATATGACTAAAAGGCTTACCCAAACTTCACCTTTCTCCTACACTACTGAGCCATTTTAATGGTGACCTAGACAGGAATACAACAAGAAGACCACAGAGGAATTACTTTATTACAGCATCATGGAATGGCCTGGGTTAGAACGAACCTTTCAAGATCATCTAGTTCCAACCCCCTTGCTGTGAGCAGGAACACCTTCCACTAGACCAGGTTGCTCAGAGCTCCATCCAGCCTGGCCTCGAACAGTTCCAGAGATGGGGCAGCCACAGCTTCTCTGGACAACCTGTTCCAGTGCCTCACCACTCTTATAGTAAAGAACTAACATCTAATCTAAACCTAATCTCTTTTGTTCGAAGCCATTCCGCCTTGTCCTGTCACTACACGCCCTTCTAAATAGTCTTCTTCCACCCTCCTTGTAAGCTCCTTTGGATACTAGAAGGTTGCAATTAGGTCACCCCACAGCCTTCTTTTCTCCAGGCTGGACAATCTTAATTCTCTTAGCCTTTGATCTGAGGGCCTTTTCCTTCTTCTATCCACTTTGAGAAAAATAAACCAAGAGACCCAGCAGCATGTGGGGTTGTAAGAGCATAGAATTAAAATAGAAGTGTCCAAGTTCTGAAGCTGTGACCAATTAGGTGATCGATATTTAGCCAAGATTAGGACAAACACGCATGCCAGATCTTTATTAGGCATGTAAATGAAGCGAAATGAAATGATTCAACTGTCCTGAAGTTTGAGAAGTCCAAAGCAAGAAAAGCTTACCAGGTAGAATTTAGAGGGGTTTGAAGAAGCAGAGGGGATTTTCAAAGGTAACTGGTAAAGCATGTTAAATTTAAACAGGAAACAAAGGTTTTAAGGTGATGGTTACTCAACTGCACATCCCCCAGGGGGCCTAGGAATTTAAATTCTTCAGGAAAAAGTGGAACCTTGACCCTCTGAATATACTGCTTGTCTTTGATACACAAGAAAAGAATATTTTATATTCTTATGCACTCCCCCACCCTTTTTCCTTTGTTCCCATATAAGTAAAAAATGGAGAAACAAAGAACAAAGTAAAAATATTACTTCAAACCAATTCAGAGAAACCTGGAAACCTGTCAGGAATAAGAGTCTAGGGGCTTAGAGAAGCACAGAAGTGGGGGGGGGAGCAAAAATACAAGCACCAACTTTCCTTTAATTCCTGTGCTGCAGTGACCTTGCGAATGTTACAAAATCTTTTATGCACAGTCTCAAACAGACTTTTTGTCTCGTGATTTTTTTTCACCTGAGCACCGCTCACTTTTAGAAGGGGGGAGAG
Organism: Corvus cornix cornix; assembly: GCF_000738735.6. Lineage (NCBI taxonomy): Eukaryota > Metazoa > Chordata > Aves > Passeriformes > Corvidae > Corvus > Corvus cornix. The sequence continues at coordinate 35,287,377 of NC_046334.1, read as the reverse complement.
ACTTGGGGTTTGATAAATGGAGATCTGAATTTAGCTTGCCATACACCAAAACCAATTAAATCAGGCTGAGTAGCTCAAGAGACATTTTTAGTTTTCTGCTGAATAATCAGAAAGTATTAATAGTACTTTGAATGAAAAATATGGAAAAAGTGTACTCAAGGGAAGAGAAAATTTTGAATTGATGGAAATTCAAATGAAGTGAGTGGTTTCAAGTAGGAAAAAAAAAAATAAATCACAATGCAGTAACTCTCTGATACTGTTAGCCTGTGTGTAGGGAACCTGTTTCCAAAACAGTGCCTTATAGATGAGAAAACAAATGCAAAATTTAACAGAATTAGAAGCTAGAATAAGAATGCACACCTTGCAGATAGATATCATGGGGATCCTAAAGGTTAAGTTCTCTGAAGCGAAGACTTTTCTTCAGCTCTATGTGTATCAAACAATGAATCCTTCAATCCACCTGCTGGAACCACATAAATAACTAGTAATTGATGAATAAATAAATAATTCCATAATCCAACCTGCTTCCTGCTTCCAAAAGCCAGATATACATACAAAGGTTGGAATACAAATTTAGCCTTGCAATAGCTTGAAGAAATAATTTTTGACTATTCAAAGCACAGCATTACAACATCTAGTGTGCTGCAAGAAAAACACCAATGAAAACCACTCTCAAAAGGAGAGTGTGAAAGAATGAAGAAGAAACAAGGTACTGGTATGCACTGTTGCATCTAAGAAGTTTAATTACACACAAAAGTGAGAAGATAGAGATAAGAATAAAGTTCCAAAAAGCAGACAATGGAAAGGAAATACACAAATCTTCTATTTCCTGGTATTATGCAGGACAGTGAAATACTTTTACTCCTCCAACACAGAACTTTTAATCATAGCTGGGCATTTTATGACAACAGGAACGTTTCAGATGGTGCCATGTGCTGGTTAACAAACAGATGGAAATCTACCAAAGCAACACTGTACTGCGGGAAAAATCCAGCAGCTTTCCTCTGGCTCTTCAGAGGAAAGCAGTATTAGACACTTCCAGGACCACTTACGCTTCATAGCAAACACCGTAAAAGGTTTTCAGATGAGGTATGACTAATACAGGACAGATCATACCTCTAAAAAAGAGCAGGTCTGGGGAGTTCCTTACAGCTTGGTTATGCACTAAGCTACAGGACTAGCTTTCACCAACATAACCAAAAATTAATTGATACCTGCTGTCACTGTAGCCACGATAGCAGAAAGCTAACAAATCTGTTTCTATTTTTCAAGTACATTTTGCAGCCTGCACTGTTGTCCCCTGTACTTCATTTAAGAAGTACATCACTGCCCAGCAAGAGCTTGGTGCTCCCATACAAACGTCACTCATAAAGCACACGTTCGCTACAAGGCGTTACATCCAACCATTCCTGGAGTTCCTCCAGAGCACATATACGGTGTATGGGGTTTGTGCATTTGAAGTAGCAAAGGGAGAGATTTCTTTCTAAGTAAACTTTATATAGGAGAGATTTCTTTCTAAGTAAACTTTATATAGAAAACTTGTTGAATAAGTCTGAAACTTGCAGCAAACTTAAAAAGCAGCAATTGCAAAATGCACCCTCAAAAGGAGTTTTACAAAAAAAAGCCTATAAAGACTATAAGGAAAAAGAATGTATTTTAATCTATATACTGTATTTGCTGAAAGTCTAATTTTTAAAAGGGTCTAAGTCTAGGCCTAGTTGAAGTCAGTACCACTTTATAGGTTATCTGTTAGTTGTACTAGTATATAGGCAGAAAATGTTTTGTAATTCATTACTAATTGCAACTTCAAAACACGTTTGAAGTATCCAAATGATGCCTTTTTTTTCTTAGCTTGACTCTCATTTTAAACTAATAGCAATCATTTATATCTTCTGCTCCTTGCTTTTTGTTATGTCTACGTCACTTCCAGCTTTATCCATACAAGAGGTAGAACAAAATATCTCCTGTCTTTGCTGGGTAGCAGAGTTGAAACATTATGATGTATAGAGGATGCAAATATTTCCAAGTTATGTCCAAATGAAGATTCAGGGAAAACACTAATTCCTTTCATGAATGACCTAATAGTTCTTTAGATCTGCCAAGCTGAATATTTTCTACTTAAGCACTAGCTCTCTTATTCACTTAATGCTCTCCTATAAATTCAAGCATTTTCAGCAGAGTGATAATAAGGAAGCCTACTTGAAATTAAGTGAAAAGGTTCTATGCATTCTTGATGTGTCAAAAAAAAAAACAAAAAAACCATGTTTTCTAAACAATACTGAGACCAAGTAAAAAAAAGCTTTTCCCTCCATAACACAGAATTGTAGAAGTCTATTCCTAACTAGTTTGATTATTCCATCAATACCTTGGCCATTAACTATTTTAAACTCATTCTTTTCTTTATTTTAAATCCATGCAAGGGAGTTAACTACTGACTGCAACAGCTTATTTTATGCTACAGTCCTTTAGCAGAATCTCAATAAAAACTTAATCTGACTGTGGGCTCCCTGCATAGGGGCAGCAGGAAAACCCTTCCTCCACATGCATAATAGGATAAAATAAAAGATGGCCCAAACAGTCTCCAAATCCAATGCTTATTTATTCCAAGTGCCAGCTCAGAGAAACAGCTAGATTCTGTCTCACAGGCTGCACAGATCCCCTTGCCATCAACTCCACGCTCCTGCTTGGCTTTCCTCTTCCCTGATTTGCTGTATCTCATACTCCTTTCAGGATCTCTTCCTTGCTCTCTACTCACATGCTCCTGGGACACTACAGTAAAGAAGAGCACTCTTATTACTTCCTGGGGACATTTTGTGGAGAAAACAGGGAGCCCCCTACAGAAACAATTTTGTTTTCTTGCCAGACTCCATGAACAAGTCAATGGGTTCTTACAAAAAAAAAAAAAAAAAAAAAAAAAAAAAAAAAAAAAAGCCCCTCTGTGGTAGCCTGTTAACCCACTGCTTTCATGATACCATGTTCCCCTTCCTGGTTCCCCCTGCTCTAGCGCTGGCCACACCCTCGGTTTCTCCCTATTTGCTCCTGTACCCAACTCCGCCCAGGGACCCCCCTGGGCCCCTGACAAAACCACCCCGCACCCAGACCACGAGGTCTCTCTCCGCGTCTGGAGATGGGGGGGCGAGATGTGATTAAAGCCATCTCAACCCTCATGAGAGACCCTTTTCGCCTCCTCTGTCATCACTGGTTGTAATGCTGGTGGCTGACCAGAGCAAGATCGCAGGGCTGTCCGAAATGGACTGCGGGATGTGACTGGGTCGCGTTGCCCCAGGCAACCCTCTCTGAGCTCTCAGGGAGCTGCAGCCTGCTAAGCAAAATGAAGCGGTTACAACACACCTCCTGATTTCACAAATATATGGTCTTTCCTAAATCATTCCAGCCTATTTCTGGATTTATAGGACTCCTAACATGACACTGTTTCTACAGCCAAGAAGAGAAGACAAAACTTCTCATACATTTCTTCTAGGGGTCCCTTTCATTACCTCTAGAAAGTAAAAAAGTGTCATGGGTCAAAATAATTCCTGCCAATGCTTTCTCCTATTTTTCATTGAACTGTGTCTCTCTGCTTGACTGACCCAGCTTCTTTCTTCTTTCAGCCTCTGCATGATGGAGAGGACTTCTTAACGTTCCCAGGAGCTGTTTAAACTATTATGGTTAAGTGCTATTGCTGAATGACTGTGAAGTTCATTTCAGGAGTTGAGAGCATAATTATTACTACTCCATTTAGACTGGATTGTCATTTCAACTACTCTCCTAGGTGTTTTATGAGTATGCAACTTCACCATAGCCAGAAAAGGGAGTCCTTTCTCAGATTACTTGTTTCCATCTAGAAGCTGCAGTTATAATTGCACAGGATTGTGGCAGTACTTTTTTTAATAGAAAAATTTAAAATAGTCAGAATTATCTCAATTCTTAGTGTGAAAGAGTATTTCAGAATTAGCTTGATTTGAGACATTAGAAGTCCTGTTGATGATATCAGTGGGTTTTTTCCAAATTGAATAAAACATCTCTGTAGATACACACGTTTGGGGTCTTTGCTCACAGAAGAAACAGAAAATGATCTTTACAAATATTTAATCTATAACAAAAGTGTTCATATCTGTCAGCTATAGAGATAAACTCATTTTTCCATATCCTTAATCACAACTAAAGTTTTCCAATACGGTAATGTAGAGACTGAATTTCTACAACTTCTAACATACAATTTAATGACGATTAATTTTTAAAAAAATAATGAATGCTTCAAGCAGAATACCAGGAAAATGCTACACGGGGGTGCATGGCCCTCTAATTCAGATTCTATAAAGACACCCAGAGTATAATTTATTCTTGAGAACAAGAATAAAGGAGACATTTTCTTCTCATTTGGATAACATTATAGGAAATAGCATTGTGCTAAATTTCCCGTTAACATAAATAATTATCTGAGTTTTAAAAAGTGTCTCCTCATTTACCAGTTAACAGTATTTTTTATATATGTTTATATTTTGTAACTGTAAAATACTCTACCATTTTCCTGATTTCTAGCTGCTTTGGCAGATAACATTTGCAAGAACTATGTAGGTACTTGGCAAATACCAGGTTAGGCATTATAATTTCCTACTTGTGTATAATACAGATTGATTATTCCCAAATATACCTGACATTTTAAAATAAGTATTTACTACAAGTAGCAAAGAAACAAGAGGGAATACTTCAGGTCTCACTTTAAATCCAAGCTCAGGCATTCATTCAATGTGTGACCTCAGGCAACAGATTTGACCTCTTTCTTGTTCAGTCAATTCAGCTGGCTAAGAGCAGGAAATCATTGAAAACCAGATGCTGCATCTAAAAGCAGAGCTTCCCCAGGTAAATAAATTACATGAGAGCCACAGGGATGGAGGAATATAGTGTTTCTTATTGTAAGAGTCACAAAGGCATATGGATGCAAACTGGAAATAAGCCAGAGGTCTTTTAGCCTCAAGCTTTACTTTGATACCTGAAAAATAGCATTTTTAATGCTGTACAGATTCTAAGATTTTTGTGTTATAACTAGACTGCAAAATTAGATGATCTTTATTCAAATATACTCAGATCATGGGCTCAAGGTGGGGTTTTTGTATTTTGCCAACGTTATTGTTCACAGACATCTGAAGTATTAACACCAATGCCTGATCACATATGCAATAATGTAAGACAACAGCCAAGATTCAAATTTCTAAGGACTTTGGTAACTACTGTAAATGCAGTCTGTGGTAATTTTGGAATACTAGGAGAGTTTGGGTCTCTTTTTCCTGTAAAGGGGAGAATGTTCACGTCTTCCTAGCATTTCTTCCTTTTCCCCTCCATCCAGCTCACATCAAACCACTTTAGACTATGGCTGTGGCCTCCAGAGTTATGAGCAAAAGGTTTGCATAGGTTTCAGAACAGAAGCAACGTGTCACACCCTGTCCCACCAACGTAAAATGGAAAAGAAGGAGTAAAGGTAGAAAGGTTTATATTTGGTTCACTTTTCCTACATCTAGTAGAATGGCTGCTATTGCTCATCCAGATCCTCACCCTTTAGGGCAAACCACTAACAACCCACACAGCCAACTTTTCATCTGAGTATTGGACAGACATAATTGAAAATATTCATGGAAATGACATAACCCTGCAGCTTTATTAAATCACTAATAAAAGGGCCAGAGAAAAGAAGAATCTGATTTATTGAGTGTAGCTTTTAGAAGATGTTAGAACATACAGGAAAGCTTCACAAAATATTCAGTAGCTGACAGTAGAGAAGGTTCTGTCTCCAGTGACAATGCAGCAGGACACAGAAACTTCTCAACCCACTTGACAACTATTTACATCCCATTTGTCACAAAGATCAAATTATATTTACCAAAACCTGAAAGAATTTATATCTACCAGCAGCCTGGATATCAAGAACTTAAAAACTTGTTTATAGTTTTTAACTTTTACAGGAATTTAAGTAGCACATTATTACATTATGAGCATTATACATAATCCTATAAACATTTTAGGGTGTTATTGATTGGTTTCTCTGACATTAAACTGTTCTGAGAAAAGTAATAAGTTAAAAGCCCACAGGCAATAAATGTAGCATTTTTTATAGATTATTTTGGTATAAAAATACTTAATGAATAGACTTGTTTATTTCTGCCTACCTAAAAAAATAACAATAATTTATAGTGGAAATTTACCTAAGAGAGTTGAGAGAACAGACTTTGAAGGCAAATGAACAGGACATGGAAAATAAATTGTTACAAATCAATCAAAAATGATAATTTTTTTTTTTTTTGAAAATAGAAATTTAAGACCAAAACAATCCAGTTGTAATAGTTGTAATTTATAAACTGTGACGTCAGAAGTTACATGTCTTCTGGTTCTCATCCCTTCCACAATTCAGAAAATGTTCTGTGCTATACAAACAGTGGCTGTCCCTTTGTATAGCTACAACAGCTAAGCAGGCATGCAATTTTTCCACAGAAGTCATGAAATAGAGTGAGCCTGAGCAGTCAGGCTCTATTACATCTGTTTTCTCCACATTAGTCTCTTGTTCAAAAACCATATACCTGTTAGAATTATTTTTTGCCTTAATGATCCAACATCTTGGTAATTGTATTGTAGTTCAAATGCAGACATGTCTGTGCATATGTGTGTGTCTGTGTGTCTGTATGTATACATACACAGGTATATTTTAAGAGAAGAAAAAATACTGCAGTAAAGATAATACACTCAGATTGAGGAGATCTGGGTGTAATATTGATTCTGACTCAAACTTACTAGGCCAACACCAAACAAATCCTCTGATTTAGATTAATATCTTCAAATAAAATTCTACTAAGTACTGTTATAACTTTGCCTGGAATTCTAAATTCTCTATCAGGTATTTTCTCTCTGCCACTGCATGTACTAAGGAAGAAACATAGAAGGATACAAACCTCATTTGAAACTAATGATACAAGGGTTACCATAAAATTATTCTGATCAGTGTTGGCTGGTAGAGGAAGGACAATCAAAAAGTTTCAGGGGAAGAAAAAAATCACCTCTCACTTAGCAGAAAAAAAATGGAGGAGCAAAAGACAGAGTTTGCTTCTTATCGTAAATAGATACAAAATGATAGAACTTTTCCTGTAATCAAGACTGCAGATAATACAAACCATTATCTTTCCATATTAGATAATTCAGTAATGCCATTAACTGTTTCGTTTTCCATTTAAATATCAATCCTTGTAAAGAAGGTTAATACAAGCTTTTAACATAACACTAGAAATAAATGGCAAATTTAATATAGGCTTGCAGCATCCCACTTTCTGGAAGCACTTGATTTTCTGATCTCAATTAAGAAAAGGCAGTATTTCAGTGAAATGAGTGTTTTTACTATGGAACCCTTTGCAGCAAGGTCCAGAAATCAATTAGGCACCATGAAGATGAATTTTTGTAGCATTTCTATGTAAGCATTAAGCATTCTAAGATCTCATGTCAGACATTCAGGCTTCCTATACAGTTTACAGAAACAGGGATCCTAAAATAGAATCCCAATAGTCAAAAACAAACAAACAAACAAACAAAAAAAAAAAAACATTAAGAGAAAAAATAAAAAGGTAATACCACCTTTATTCTCTTGTTTATCCTGGGTTAGTGTTACCACCCTCCTGCCTCCACTCAGGAGTTCTTGCCTCCTCTCAGAGTCCCCAGCCTCATACTTGCTTCCATCTCCTACACTTCATTCAGGGATTAAGCAAAGGGATATCATATGTCATTTTAGAAATAAGGGCAGTTCCTTTCTTTTCTGCACTGAGACCAAAACTTCATTTTTGTTAAAACCCACACTACCAGCCCTCAGCAGAGGACTCTTCTTGCTACATTGGGAGCTGTTCTGGAACTATGAAACCTCACTAAATCTTCGATGTGAACAATCCTGCATAAGCTTTATATAGCTGAAATATATAGGAGTGGTATTGCTTTTGTTTGCTAAAATGTAAAAGGAGTGAATGACAAGGTGTTAATTCATTCTTCATGGTCTAATTTTCCCTTAATTTTGCAGCTATATTGTCACAACTTATGCCTGTATTTAATAAACCTAAAAGCTTAATCACAAGATAAGCAACTAATAGTTACAAGGAATCAAGAACACCAACCACAAGTTGATGAGGACTGTAAGCAATATAAGCTTTGATTTGCATTAAAATTTTCCGGTCTTTTTGAGGTATTCCAAGAAAGTAAAGCTGTGTGCTAGATGTGTTCTCTCACAAATAAAAAAATAAGTGAAATTATCAATGAAGCTCCTATTCAGACTTTGTGCTTTCAGGATTAGTCAATAACCAAGCTTCAGGTTTCCAGGATTATACTTTTGGAGTTAAGTACATACATTTCACCACTTTTTTCTAAATAATGCCTCTTTTTGTTAATTTACTAGCACTCAGGAAAAAAAAATTAGACACAGTTCCCATTCTTTCTTTTTTCCCTGATGTGTTCAAGTCAATCACAAGAGAACCTTGTTCAAAGGAAAGCCACTGACTGAAGTCTCCCCCAGCTTGTACTGCCAGACACATTTGAAAAGATGTCAGTAAGAACTCTAATTTGTCACTGAAGAATAATGATTGCAGGTACTTTTAAGTCCTGCAAGGTCTTTGAAACTGCTTTGCAATTTAGTAAATGGGATAAGATGTGCTGGGTTTCAATTACCACAGAACAAGTAGAAGAACTTCCATTGCGAGATCCAAATCCTAACTACATCTGCAGAGAAGAAAAGAACCAAAACGGGTATTGTGGAAATAGTCAGAATGTGATAGCAGGGTCCTGTGAGGATATACATGGCAATGATGTACAAGCAACAGTCTCAGGGCTGTGCAAAGAAAGCAACAGGCCAAAAATCACAATTAGTATTTTTTGAAAGCCAGCACATTTATGTTGAATTTAGGCCCTATGCAAGTCTTAAAGGTCTATAGTCAAAACAGATTTTCCAAAAGACAGTTGAACAGAGGCGGGGAAAAATGATAAAAAAACAGTGGAGGTCCAAAATGAAAACTGTGTGGTTTCACATTTCTAAGGAAAAAAAAAAAAAAATCAAAGCCAAATTGAACAAATTAATAGTAGCAATAACAGTCGAAAGTAGCAATCGCAAGAATCACAGCAACTTAAGGATACTCTATGGTTTCAGAAAATGATATCAAATCATATTCAAGCGATGAGTTAAGACTAGACAATAACTGACCATTAAGAGTAACCTCCAAATCGTTTCAATTACTTCCTAATGTCAACAAAACACTAGCTGTTAAATAACATTGCCTTAACACCCAGTTAACAGCTTGCATCATAAATTTAGCACTGTCTTTGTATCAGATAATTAGTGGCAACTGTAAGATCTATATCAAGCTGCACATTAAGGTTGGCTTAAAATTATTTCTTATTAAGGAATGTGGGTCAATTCATACAGCAAGTCATTTTGCAAGATAAGAAATGAACACACTAAATATTTCTATATTTAATATCACAAGCTGAAAAGACCGACAAAACTAAGAACTCGTCTACAAAAATATTCAACAATATTATCCAAACTGTTCTGCCTTTCTGCAATGTGTCACATTCTGGTTCTGAAGAAGATCCAGATGCCACATTTGCACACTCTAGTGAATTTTAAGACTGATGGTTGGAAGAGCTTGGAAATTATTCAAGTTGCCTGTAGAATACTAAGGAAAGTCCAAATTCCCAACATATAGAAAGTGGTACTTGTCCATGAAATCCAAACAGGCACAAATCTGTTCCCCAAAAATTACATATCATGGCATTCACTGAAGAGTGAGGCTCTTAAACATTTGAAGTTTATTTCAGAATTTTGCAATAAGCATTTGCAAACAAGACAAAGTATCAAGCCTTGATAACTGACAGAAAAGAATGAAGAGCCCTGTTGCTTGCCCTATCAGTTTAGCTAATGGTTGAAAAGTAGCACCTCCTTAGTTTTGAATCTCAGAAATGCAAACATTTATTCCCATGCTGTCACACTCTGCAAGTGTACTGCTGAAGCCAAGCATCTTTGAAAGCATGCAAGCATAACACATGTATGAACTTCGGAAGAATGAGCACCTTTCAATCTTCCTCTGAATTCCTTCCTCAATGCAGGTACTTTTTAATTTAGTGATGGGAATAGTACATCTCCTTTCCTCTGCATAATAGAGCACGAAATGACAATTTTTTCAACAATACCATCTGGGAAGCGATCCAACCATCAATTAATAACATCAACAACTATTTCAAACAATGAAATTAACTTTTCTGATTTACTTCCTAATTTTCATTTTTTTCATTTTCCATCCAGCTCTAATAATCATGCTGCCTTAACTGGATTGCAGGATTAGATCATCTCTAATGATGGGTCATATGGCTGGAGCTTCCTATTTGCCCATCCTGAATCCTCATATGTAAGAATAAAGCTATAAGGCTAAAACGCAGTTCAGACCCTGACTGAACTCTTTTTGGACACAGTTTCAACTGTCTTCAAAATGTTATAAGTATCTACTGCCTGACATTCACTATACCGTCAGCTGTTAGCAACTTACTCTTTTTAAAGACATTGAACGGACCATTTATGACCACTGGATTTAGGTTGGTTTTTGAGAATTGATGTTAAAAGTCTTGCAAACAGACACACATGAAAAAAGGAAACCACTACTTTCTATTTCAAATGTAGATGAGATCATGCAGGCAACAGAAACAACAGACAAAATCATCCTCATGCACCAGGGCTCTCAGACATCACAGAATGAACTCAGTTATTACAAAACCAGGAGCCTGACTTCCAACGTTTCTGTGAGTAGTTTCTAATCTACTTAGTCATTTTAAGGTTTCATCAGTTATAAAATCCAATTCAAATGTCCTCTTCACATCCTAGGAACAATTACAGAAATGCCAAGCTTGGAAGGGGTAACTGGAGATCATCTACTCATCTACTTTAATACTGCCTGCACGCACCTTGAATCAAACCTGCACGCACCAGGATGCACATTGAGTACCTGACCTCTCGACAGGAAAGCATTTTTCCAAGGCGATAGAGCATAATCCTTCTGAAGGTTTGTTTTACTCCTATCAGGACCTGGTCAGAACTGAAGAGGTCCAAGAAGACCACAAATCTGTGTTTGTACTCTTCTTTCCTCTCAAAACTGTAGCAATAAAGCTAATTCGGTGCAGTATTTCAATAATTAGTTAACCTTTACTTCTGCAGGCTGATTTGGCAAAGACTGTCTCCATAAAAGCATACAGCACACAACGACAAGAGGATTCGCAACAGACTGCAGGAAAACATTGCCTACTACTGGAAACGGGTTTTAATTAATGTCTTGGAGAATCCATCTCTTAAGAAGCAGTCCTTGTTACTATTTTATGCTCATTCTAGTTAGGACTCCAGGTAAAGCAGCATTCTTGTTTCCAGTGAGCATGCTGAAGTCAGAGGCATAAGAGGAATCCCTCTCATTTACTATGTATTAGTGTTAATACATTTTTCAACATTAATCCTTTGAGCAAACGACACATTGATAGTCTGGGACACTAATGGGATACATTAATTGCAAGTAGTATAAGAAAAGAGGATTACTAAAATGCATGCTGGAAACAGAAAATGAGATTAAAAATGGCATTTTGGTTAAAGTTCTTCAGGCTATTAAAAAAATACAAGATGATTAGTCAAGGAGAAACTAGAAAGCCCATAAATGAAATGTGCTGAGGGTCAAGGAGAATCTGGGAGAAGGGATTTATGGCTAAAAGTGGAAGAGAATAAAGCTAGAAACTAAACCCAAACTTAAAGGGAGAGGGAGAAGGATGGTATTTCTAATACTACAAATCTTTATTCTTCAGAGGAGAGGGGAGCAAAGCTAATGCCCAGATACTGCAGATGTTTAAGCATCTGTATAACTTAAGTAATCACATGGTTATAGCTAAATCCTTACTTTCTTAAAAATGTAGCCAAGCAGACCAGTTGTAAAGGAGACACCAATATCTTTGTCAGACAATGAGAAAAAGACTTGACTCATCTTTGCAGCGTGAGAAGATTACTGCAGTCTGCGTGTGCACAACCAAGGGAATCAAGTCAGAGTGGTGAGGCAATATTGACAGTCTAATCAGTACCTGAATAATGTATCTCACACTGTTAAAATTCATAGGAAACTGTTCATAAATGATCCACAAGGAACAATTCTACTACCAGAAAACAGGCATTACAGAACAGTAGGAAGAGATACTAGAAAAACAATCAAAAAGCCAGTTAAAGAAGAAGTATATGAAAAGTGGAAGGAAATTTTGACAGTGAGCTCTACAACACAATAGAAAAAAAATTACCATTACACCAACTAATCCAGATATTTTTAGAGCAGAGACTTTTAGGATGGTTTCCTAAACAAACCATTGATTTTCTGTCCTTGGCTATTCTAAAGTTAATACTAGACATTTTTGTAAGTAATATTACCAAGGACACAGCAGGGAGAATGCAACTTCTCTGTATCCTGTTATGAAATCAGACTAATCATTCTTTTTCTACAATCTATTCAGGGAAAAATCAGCCCGGGTACATCAATACCCAAGGTGAAAAATGAGAAACCTGCATGACTTTTTTTTTTTTTTAGTAATTACAATCTGTGAACTGCCCCAAGAACTTCTCTAATTTGGTAGTTCCTTGGTGCTGCAGTTACATAGTCGACAATACACCCCTTCCACCAAAAAAGTAGACTTGGCTGCTTCTTTATCACACCTGATGTAAGAAAACATCCTATGCATTGAATTGCAACTGGAAACACAGGAAGGAGAGCACAAATGATGCCATGAAGATTTTTACCTTTTCTTTTATACCCCTGTTATACCTTTTTACAACTTCTGTATTCCTAGTGCTTTTTGCCTACATTCTTGGACTTGTTTGTCAAGCTCAGAGACTAAACATTTTAGAAGCTTCGTAGCCAGGGATCAGTGCGCCCCAGACCCCAAGGTCCTCTCCAGAAGACATTCTGTAAACCAAGATAGAACCATCCAGGGGAAGGTTCCTTGGGGAGGGGGGCTCACTTGAGCCTCTCATTGGGGAATCTTTGATAGATATGCTAATTAGTAAAACCTATAATGTTATACCCAATGTTGGGGGGGAGAGAGACAGAGACACAGAGATAGACTCGGCGGGGTGCATCTCGAGGCATATGACCTAGACGTGTACACCTAAGGATCCTTAAAATAAATACCAAGGTAAAATCCCTTTTCCCTTTCTAACCGTGTATGCCTCTTGATTTTAAGACCAGGAAAAGGCATCACAGAAAGCACTTGGTCTTGCTCATCTTCCACTGCTAACTACATATTGTGATGAGAAACAGCAAAGATAGAAAGAGCTTGGAGATAAGGACATGAACACGTGACTGATAACATGTACTCTGGTACCATGGTATTGAAAATTCATGCAAGAATTCACTGATAAAAACTGTGTATAGGTGTGTATGTGTACACAACATACAGCAACCTCAAAAGAGTCATTAAGAAACTACCCAGTTTCTTCTGCCTTTTGACAGCTTTTTGAACCAGAGAAGACATCTGCACTGAGAGGAATGTTCCCAATGCACAAATCAAAAGTATTGCAGTAAGTAAAGAAGCTGGGGGGCAGGGAGGGAGGGTTTGGGGAACAAGTATGTTGACTTGCTTTGCAGTTTTTTTAGTACTTTGATTGTAATACCTGAGACAGGAGGTAGGCAGTATGGGATTTAGTGATGAAAGCCCTATGGAATTAAGTGAAGCACTTTGCCTTGTACCATCCAAGAGTTGACCTCTACTGCAGCTTGTAGAAGACAGATCAAGTCTGCCCTGCAACAAACCCAAACACTTCTCAGCAGCTAAATGGTATTTTAAAACACCCAATTAAACTGAGATTTTACTACCTCAAAAAAAAAAAAAAAAGTAAGAGACTAAAATGAATGTAACATTGTCCTAATCTGAACAGATGCAGTGAAAGACAAGCGAGACAGATGTTTGCAGGGGAATCCCTAAGCTACCTCAGGCATGATTCTAACCGAACTGCAAACACTCAGTTTCAGAAAACCTGCTCCAGATTGTATAATTTAAACAGTATGATATGTGAAGCAACAGGGATGACCAGGAAATCACTTGGGAGAGGTTTTATTCTCTTTATGACTTTCAGTACTGTTGCACATTCCAGGCAAGAAGTCTACAAATCCCAGTTGCTTTATCCCAGTACATGGAAACTGTTAATCAAAGTTTACCTCTGGATCTATCAGTGCAACTAAAAACAGTATCTGTATAGTCTGTCATAACATTTCCTGATGAATTATGGACATTTCTCACTTGGCAGACCTTTGACATATTCTGCTACACATATCTGTACTTTTTCTATCATTAATTTACTTTTTATATAAGAAAAATGACCCTCACCATTTCCTTATTCTATCTCATGGATCATCTAGAGAACTCACTGAAAAACACAGAAAAGATATGGTAGAGAAAAGTCTTTTCCAGGAAATTAAAGCTTGTGTAGGATGCAGAGTATTCTAAAGGACTTTATTTTTATTTACAGAGCAAATCTAAGCAACTAGATGGAACCTGAAGTCAGTTATTCATCTTTACTTTTTTTAAAGGCAGAAAAAAAATGCCTTGTTCAGGCATTGTATCTTCTGGTTTAACCACAGGATACAGCTATTTATAGAAAAACCAAAGTATTATAATAGAGATTTGTGCTGTAACAGGGGTTAAAAGGCATATGTTATGAGCACCACACACTGATTTAATTACTAGATGTATTTGAAACCCCAACAGCTGGGAAGACAGAACTAGTATATATAAAACACAGCATCCTTAGTCCTCAATCCTGTAGATTTCCACACAATTTGATACCTGCATCCCACAGACTAATTGGCAGCACAAGCAGATTATTGTATAATATGCTGTTAAAACCTATGCCATTGAGAAGGTCTAATGGAATCAAAGGCATTTTAAACTCACCAGCTGGTCTGACAATTTTGGTAGCAATCTTAAAAATAAAATACTTTCAATGATATGTAAAATTTCGTATTGCCATATGAAATATTACTGTTCATCTAAAAAAAAAATCAGATTTACTGAGAGTAATTGGAAAACTAAACACTACAAAGAAAAAGTACCGAACAAGGCCTGGCCTTTCTTGCTGTCTCAGTGCAGGCTTTTATCCCTGTTAGAAATAGGACGTAGTCTTTTTAACGGAAAGTGGATTTCTCCCCCCTGCCCCCCCAGAAAGACAAAACTATTCCTTCAGCCCAAAAATCAGAAAACTCAAAGAAACTGAAATGCTTTCAACTTCAGCTGAACTGCTCATATCTAAGATGCATTGTGAAAGAAGATCAAACTCAGGCCAGTTAAATATTAGCCAGAAGTTAAACTTTTCCATTCACTTTAAACCTAGATTCTGGTGCACTGATACTGTCTGTGGCCTCTCTAAAAGATTCAGAATGAACAAACTCCTTGTGAGCATTGTGTTACCTGGGTTTAAAGGATATCATAGTTATAGAAGAAGCTGTGTATTTGCACTCCCACCTGTGACAAGCCGGGGATTCTGCACTTTAATTTTTGAAGAACTATATAGAGCTTCTCCTGGCAGACGATTCATGGAATTATGATTATCTCTTTTATTAAATTCCACATGCAATGCAATTCCAACCATTGTTCAGAGAATCACAGGTGAACATTCAGGTAAAAATTAAAGTGCAAGTGACACAGTAACTCAAGCCTCTCCAAAAACAAGTGGTTTTATTTCCCCATTAAGTAAGAGTTATCAGGACTGCTTGCAAAATTTTCTTACAATTTTTATCCCCATTATCTTCCATCATTTTAAAGGAGAAGCGGCATAACTTGATACCTATGTAATTATTCTCTCTCCCTCAGGTGGTCTTCACTTGCTTGCCTGCCTGCCTGTGCTCACTCAGAGACTTTTGTGTGAAGATAAGGATCCTCTTTGATCTCCAGCTTCCTCCTTGAGGGCCTAAGACATTTTTTCTTTATGGAACCACCCCAGTAGTTTTGTTCCCATTGATGGCACAACTGCAGTCTCCTCAAGAAACTTTATCTTTGCTATTTTTTTCCTACTCAAAATTTGCCCTGGGCTATATTTCATCTTATTGTTTCAATTATTTTAATATTTCAAGGTTACAGCAAATAACTTCATATTAAGGTTAGGAGAATGGAAAGTGATGCATTTGTGTACAGCAATATTATTTCAGACACTGGTATCATCGGTGCAAGTCTTCATAGAGGCAAAAGAGACAGCAGAGAGACTGACAAAAAGAGACAGTGTGAGAATGTGTGCCTATGTTTTGGTTCTCAGATGCTTGCATGCTCAAAGTGTCTTACTGGGTTTCCTAAAAGAAGCAATATGGAACTATAGTATTTAATTCTCCAAGTTAATAAAACTTTCCCAAATGTTTTTCTTTTGGGGTTCTTTTTTTTTTTTTTTTTGGGGGGGGGGGGGGAATAACATTTAGGAAAATATTTTCACTGTGAGTTTTTGCTCAGTTCTAGTCCTAAGAAAAGTGCCCCTTAGCGCATACCTAATTATTTTCAGATAATTTGGTGTATTTCAAGTTATTTCCTTCACTCCAAGTCTATACCTGTAATAATTAGTGTTCTATCACAGACTGAAAGCATAACTCTAAACAAAGATAAAAGTAGCCTGACAGCTGCACAAAGATGTAATTAGGAATCTCTATGTTTACTTTAAACCATGAAATTGATGCAGAAATGTATGAATCAGATGGTATCTTTATAATATCCTCACAACACTTTCAAAGTCAATTACTGTCACATTTATTTCAGATCATTCAAGAGATGTCATTTTCTCCCTCTCTTAAAAAAAAAAATAAATAAAATCTCTTTTCAGGGCCACAGTTCAGTTTAATAATTCATTAGCAGATCCTTGGAACTGATGCCTGGCAAGACTTTCACAACTGTGGGCTTTTTTAGTTCTTGTAATTGCTGTTTCTATTCAATTCAAACTCCACACTCTTATTTTTAACCATGTCCAAATAATTAACCATATCAAGAACTTGATAACTGTATACCTGCTGATTTTAAAAGCCATGCTTGTTTTTATATTTTTGTACATCTTTTCTACAATTCCCTAAACAGCACTTACACTGGGAACTACATTTAAAAACCTGGTCAGTGACATAAGCACACTGGGACTAACTTGGGGTCTCTCTCTTCTGCTGTGTTCTTGAAAAATCTGAAGGAACCCCACATAGCACAGCAAAAATTACTTAGATTATGTTGGCAAGAAATAGGATTCCCCCATGGCCCTAAGAAAATATTTTGTAGGACAAGAGAAAAGTTCCTGTAAGTAAAGGAAAACCTCCAAAGGGTGGCCTGGTATTGCAAAAAGCCTACTCAGCTCTATAAAAAGAAAACACCAGATTTAAATCCATTTAAAAGCTGATCTAGCCTCATCAGGCTCAATGAACTCTTGGTATTTGCCCAAATATTTACATTTCCTAATCTTAAAGATGTTTCTTTTCCCTGTTGCTGCACGAAACTCTCAAAGAAAAGCTCACCATTTTCAATCAAAACGATGCAATCTCCAAAGTGAGCTACCACAGCATCCTGTCATGCTCTGTCCTGTCCTTTCCCATTCAGTATAGTTAGACTCTAACCTGCCTTGTATCATACCAGGATCACTCTGCTTTTGTCACCTCTAGAACTGCAGGACTGCCATAGCATAAGAAGTGACATTGACTACATCACATTTTACATCAATAAATGTAAAAAGAGAAAATCCTATAATCGTTTTCTTCTGAACATTCGCTCCCCCTATAATCCCACAAATTTTTGGTTGAGAGAGAGGTAAGGTCAGTCAACAGGGAGACTCTTTAAGATGACAGATTCATCTTTGAGATCACTAAATCTGAAATAGTTTTAGAAAGAACTTGTAAATGCTAATGATAAAAGGTTTTGACATGATTGGACCACTGTTCCCATAAGACAAAAACCACTTTGAATAGTACATCAAGATCCTTTACTACTTGAACCTACTTCAGATAATGGGATATAAGGACTTTAAAGGGAGATATTGTCAAGGAACACAGGAATATGGCAAGATTTAATTATGCCCTTACAATATTTCAAATGCATTAAATGGGCTATATAGACTGGATCCAAAGATTACAGTATTCTATTAAAAGACTCCTATTGACAAGAAAGGTGCTATAAAGCAATTATTCACTTACTTCAAATTCTTTTTCTATTTGCAAAACCATTCAGCAGATCTTGCAAACTGTCAGCTCACTGTGCAAGGAGCAGGAGTCCAGAGTTAATGTATTTTATAAAAGACATAGTCACACAGGAAACAGACATGTTCTGTGCTATGAAGGACATCCACAAAAGAGTTTTGATAACATTGAAAGCCATTTGTCATGAATGTACCATGGAAGTGTGGCAGCAGGGAAAACAGAGATTAATTGAGAAACAACAATGTTATAAACCCAAGAGAAATCATGCAGGCATACATTCAATAGCCACAGTCAAAACTGCAAAATAAGAAATCTGCAAGTATGAGCAGTCAGGTGTTCTTTCTAATTTTTGAAAGAAAAAAAGCACCAAAAATCAGAATACTGCATTATCAAATATGTGACTGTGCCACCAGACATACACACACAATCACACAGAATGAACTAGGTTGGAAAAGACCTTTAAGATCATCTAGTCCAACCTATGACCTAACACCTCCTCATCAACTAAACCATGCCACTGAGTGCCATGTCCAGTCTTTTTTTAAACACGTGCAGGGACGATGACTCCACCACCTCCCCAGGCAGACAATTCCAGCGTGCAATCACTCTCTCAGTGAAGAATTTTCTTCTAACATCTAACCTAAACTTCCCTTGGTGCAGGCCTTTTCAGCTAAGTAACCTTAGATTGACATTTTATTAAATTTGCTAGATATATTTGTCAAAATATCCTTCCCTACTCTCTAACTGCATGTTGACCAAATTCTGTATTGATCTCAATGCAATAGCAGCATCCTATTGCATTATAGCAATGGTTTCATTAACTTTCAATATGCAGCATGCTTGATGTAGCCATGAGGTTTTTGTAAATTTGAAACTATTCAACAACTGAGAGAAACTGAAAATTATATTTCATGACGACAACCTGACAAGGCCATTTAGTGAGCTCAAATTTTTCACCTAGTGTCAGATATTCTAACATACAGTTGCAAGATGTTTTGATTGAAGTAAAAGCCTTATTTAATCTGCTACAAATGGCAAATTACCCCTTTATCTATCCTTCTAGTACAAATTACTGCATTTCACCTTATGTTTGGAAATTTAAGTAAAAGCAAACAGAATTACAAAGAGAATTTTCTCGCAGTGCATCAATCGCCAGAGCATGGAAATCTAAACACGTGGTCTGTAGAACTGCCCAGCAGATGTCATTTATGCACCAGAACTGGATCTAATTGCCAAGCATGGTACCTTAAGGCTTCCTCCTTCCTTACAAGGACCTAAAGATCCCAGTCACCTGACTCCTGTTGTGACAAACTGTGTAAAGAAGCAAGCACTCATCTGTGACCACCAAAGCCCAGCCTCCCCCAGATATGCCTCCAAGGATACCTGGAACCTGGACTGAAAGCTAAACCACAATGATAAGATAAAGATGGTACTATTGTCCAAGAGTTACCTGAAACCTAGGAAGAGATAAACAAAGGGGTAGAAGAATGTATCACTGATAATGGACACAAAGAATACCCAAGGAAAGCCAACTCAACAGCTGTGCTAAAATCAGCTCTGACTGAGTAAAAGGCAATCTTGGCAGGGGGCCATTGCAGCCCACCAACTCAAGAAACCCACCAACTCAAAAGAACAGATTAGCATTAGAAACAAGGGAATTGTTTAACCAATAAAACAAGAGAAAAGAGAACTGTATAGCCAATGAGCATTAATTCCTTTGTTTGCAAAATTGTATAAATATTGAAAAGTTTTGAACATCATGGGGACACCCACTATCAAGAAGCCTGCAAGTGAAGAAGGACCAATAGGACGCCACTAGATCCATGGATAGCGACTACCTTCCGCTTGATCTCTCTCTCCTTTATTTTCTATTTCTTTCTATCTCCCTACCGCACGTTTACTGTTAAATAAAATCTGTACTATTGACTTCAGCATATGGTCTTGTTTGCACCTTAATTCAGGCAGAGGCATCTCTCAATAACTGGATCTTAACAAAGGGCTTGCTGACAACCAGTCAAGGGGCAGCCAGTAGTGGCAGTTTATTTATGCACAGTTTTCCTTGATTTAATAATTTAGGCAGAAGGACTTTCTTTTTTTCTTTTGCCTAGCATATCTCTAGTTCATTAGGGCCATGGTTTGCTGGGCATACTCGCTTCATTCTACTTCCTCAGTAAAAAGGAAAGCAGCCAGAGAATGTCTAGTTACACAAGCAGATCTCATCATCAAAATCAGAAAAATTGTGAAAGTACATATGACTTCATATGTATTTCAGCCATTCTAAAAATAAATATCTGCATTTACTTCTCAAAGTGGAAGTTTGGTGGCCAAATCTAATTTTCAGTGACTCCAACAGGTAACACAGAAGCTCTTGTAAACAAATGGCCATTTGAACACACATCATGACGATAAACTCATCAGTACTACATTCTGCAGCACAATTACACTAAGTGATGAGTAATCTGTCAAGGTAAAGAAACAACTCAAAAATATTTCTAAGTTTGACTGCTGGGCTGATATTAAGAATAAGATGTTAGAGAGAAAAAAAAAACAGTAGGAAAAAGCACTAACCAATATTCATAGTAGCACATTCACAGCAGCACAAATCAAGTCTTAGGAGTTATTAGCTGACATTGCTGCCAATTACTTCTGCAAGAATGTGTCCTTATTTAAGATGCTGCAGTGAACATATGACCTAGTAAGGAGACAAAACCACCTTTTTTCAGAAGGCTTACACTTTTCCTTTCAATGAAAGATGCTAGAAAGAGTATGAATAACAGAAAATTATTTTTTAAAAAAATTGCACACAACTCACCATCTGAAGTTCCTTTCAGCAGTTAAAAAACATTATCAAAAGCATCTTGATGTACTAGGCATATAAACATAGATCTGTAAAGCATTAGCAGCTTTAATAATGTCAAATTTCAGGGAAATGAGGTTCCAAAATCTCACCGGGAACATTTGAAACCTTGTATCATAAGACATTTTTAGAAGATTTAATTTCAAATTTTATTTAGTTTTCCCTTAGTGATCGGACTTAGACACTTATCTGAGAAAAATTACTCTGATTTAAGCATAAGAACTATCAACAAAGAGACAATATATTTTATAGGGGAAAAAAAGTCTTATAAAATAAAACTCAATTTCTGTTCAGCTACCAAATAGTCCCACTGATGTAAGAAAGATTATTCATCTGCTTAGATTTAAACAGATATCTTGTTCCTTACAGAAGCAGTGTATTAGTTACTGTCTCTTTTCTCCCAAGAATGAAGGAAGTAGAAAATGTGCTGTAGTACATAGTCAAAACAGGAGCAGATGTCATCTTTGACATGGCTTGACTTTGTTTTTAAGTTGAATACATTTTAGTTTGACTGTATGCTTCTAATGCTGAGTTTGTCTCAATCATTGAATTTGAAAGTACAAATTTCACACTGTTAAGAAAAGTAGGAGAGCAATATTTTAATATCATGCTTTTAGAATACTCACTGTAATTTTCAAACAAATACTGCAAGTTACAATTGCAGTAACACAAGTTCTCCTGTTACCAGTTATTCCCAACCAGGAGCTCCCACTAAAGAGCAAATTGCTAGATTGTTGAAATCTCTTCTGTATGGTTTCATTTAATAACTGAAATGTTTTCCAATGCTCTTTTAACCAAACCTCTCCAAGTTTTCTCATATCCATATATACAGAGTACAATTACCACACTGACAAGATCATGGAAAATAATGAACTAATAATGAATAATAATGAAGGGCACTGAGTTAAAGTCTTGAGCTGTTCTCAAAATATTTTTAGCTATGATTTTAAAAGCATAGCAGATCATTCTCATTAATACAGATAATGATGTGGAGAATTTTGTTTGCTCTTTTAAAACATAAAATACCCCAAATCATGCCACACTCAGATGAGGGGGGAATCTTTTATAGAAGTTATACAAAATGCACAAAAGAGGACCAGTTTCATGTCAGCATTTGCCAAATTGGATAGCTAAATGTTAGGCAAATACATGTTGATCCAAGGAAATAGAAGTATGGGCTTATAAATCATAATTTTTAGCACCTGTCAGGAAAAGCTTTTTTAACTCAGGTCCTTTTTCCACTGAGAGAAGGTTGTACACTGGTTATCACTTGACACAGAATTACGTAAAGAAACAGATCTGTTACTGAGATATCTTGGGGTGTCTGTATGATAGTGTATTCCCTGTTGTCTGCCCTATGCCAGGCATGAATCCTGTGTCTTTAAGCTGGGTCTGAGAGAAAGGGAAAAAAAGAAACCGAGTGGTTTTGTGTTCAAGGACACAGATATGCACTCCCCTGCGTTCTGCTGCTGTGGAGCCAAGGAAAGCACCTTCCTGTTTTATTCCTCAGCTCTCTGCAGCAGAATACAGGGGAGACGTACATGACGTATTTAGCATTTGCTGACAAGGATAAAAAAACTAGTAATTGCAAGTTGGAACTTACCCAGTTAAACTGCAGGAAGTGTAAACTTTCCAAACAAATGGTGAAAAATTATTAAATGCTGAAACAGCTTACCTCAGATGGTGCATTTACCATTTTTAAAGAAGAATTTATATTTTTTCTTCCACTAAGAGTTATTCTTGGATCCAGCTTTCCTGGGGTAGCCTTCAGCCTGCTGCTTGGGCAGGGAATCTCAATTCCGATTTCTGCCCTAATACTGTTGTGTCATTTTGGAAAACAGACTGTTCATTTTATCCAACATGGGCATGACCTTATAGGTTGTTAAGAAAATTATAATAAATATTTTATGAAGTCTCTACCAAAGAATGCGGTTAATTTCTGATCTCTCTCTTCTCCCAAAATAAGTTCTGCTAAAAGACTGCTACGAGCATAACCTTTTCCCCACAACCATAAGCAACTGACTACAGCTTGAACAAGGATGCTGAAGCAGTTGCCTGTCTGAATGGTCTACAGAGCTTTCCTTCCTGTGATTAAGTGGTGTTCCTGCTCAAATATTAATGTGCAAGCGAGAAGGAGGTCATCTTACCTCTCTTGTCCTATTGCAGTGTAGCAGTATATAGAAAAGAGGTACCTTTGACATTCCTTGGGCTCTCTCAAATACTGGGTCTCAATAATGCTAGCATCCCTAGCAATGTCCCATCATCTCATTATGGATTACACTACTTCTAGATCCAAACAGACCAGTTTTATTAGCCTAGCAGAGCCAAGGCTAGCATGAAATGAACAGGTTTTGTCTGTTAGCTTTTGTCAAACATGGGATTACTCCTCCAACCAAACTAATGTAAAGACATTTACATTGCTAAAGCTTGGCAGAGAGTAAGTTCCAGCTCCCAAATGGGCTGGATAAGTACCCTCAGAGGGGTACTCAGTAACTCCACTAACCAAGTCACACTACACATTTTCATTCTTGGTAGTTTAAGCACTTAATTTTTGATACTACATCTTGGAATAGTTCTCCCCTTTCCCTCATCATCTTCCCAGACCTGCTGCAATTGGTTTGTTTTGAAAACCATTCCTACAACCACTAAATATCAGACAAACTTCTTTTTTATAGCCTTGCAACTAAGTAGAGCAATGTTTAAAATCCAGTGTCAAAGCATTTATCAAGACATAGGCCTTCTGCCCTGCTAGGCTGTCATGGGAACAAAATTCTTTTAAGGGTAGATTTGAGTCAATGGTTTTGTCACATGAGAACACACATTCTCAGCTAAAAAGCAACATGCTAATTTATATCACTGAGGAAGCAGACTCCTAGTGTGAAACTATAAATAACTTACTTATTAAAACTTCTGGCATGATTAGCAGGAATTTGATTTTTTATTGTCAGCCTCACAATAAGAAAATATTACTGCTAAAAAAGGAATCCCATTTGCAGCAGCTGTTGTAGGGAAGTTAGTTCATGTACAACACTACAACCATGCAAATTTTCGTTTGTTCCTAGAAATGTGCTCTAAGGTTGCAATAAAAATCAAAATGCAAAGATCAAGAAAACAAAAGCATGTTATTGCCCCAGCAATGAATGCTGATGAATTACCAATGATCTTCTGCTGCCAGGTCTCACCGTTTCATAAGAAACGGGCTGCAGCAGAAAGATTTAAACACTCTTCCTGACACAATTCAGATTTGTCCTTTTTGTGTAATGTAAGTTCCTACTACACCAGCATTTGTAAAGAGCCATTATACTCCCAGATCTGAAAGAATACTTTGGCTATTACTTTGGTTTCCCATAGCAAAACATCAGCTGCTGAACGGACTCAACAGGCTGATGTGGTCTTTTAGTAATATCTTAGTACTGCTAAAGAGCAATGGAAGGCAAGACCATAATACTGATTTACTAGAATACAGATATAAATTTGAGGATCTAAAGCTACAAGTTTTCTCAACATCTTAGATTTTTGTTAACCATAAAAGTTGAAGGAAAACAGCACATTCCTCCCATGTGTTCAGATTTTAAAAATCCTTTAAGAGGTTTCCTCTTTTTTCTTTGCTTTGCTTTTTGATTACAGCAGATCTCCCTGACAGAGGCAAGAAGCAAAGAAAGATTAGTCACATGCTGCAGCCACAAGAACTAAAACTTGCTTAGAGAAAAATTTCAAAGGAATAAACACATCAGATATCTAACGTATTTTAAAGTTTCCCATTGTGACAGATACCCAACACTACTTCTAGTTCTAAAGATATGTAAACAGTTATTAAATGCTTCCTTTTAAAATCTAATTTAAATTTGGAATAGCTGTATACTGTAAGTCACTAAGGACACATCACAAACATCTGAATACACAAGAACGTCCCACAAGTGTAAAATAGCTTCATTTTATAAAAACCGTGGAGTGGTAAAAAAAAAAGGTGCATGAGATACTGTGTCCCATCAGTTTAGTTCGTAGGGAAGTTAACTCCTTTTCCTTAGTAGAGTAGAACTTGATTCTTACAAGGCATGATGCAATAAACAAAATATCTAGAACTGTATTTAAGTGTTTAGCATTGCATAGCTCTTATAAAGTAGGTTTTTGCCTACAAATATTTTTTCCTATGTTTTTGCACCTTCACCATCAGAAGCTTAGTCCCATAAGATTAAGTCCAAAGATTCAGCTGTGCTGAGCCTCTTAGGCAAACTGTTAACACTAGGCCTGTTATATCAGTGTCTTCACATCAGTCCACAAGAAACACATCAGGATGTATAGTACAACCTACTCAGCCTGGGCTGCCAGGCTTGCCTGGAGACAACCTATCTTGTCAGACAGCATAACAAAGTCAGCTCCACCTGTTCTACTGAGGACAGATCCAGGCTGTACTTTGTGCTTGCAGTTTTATTTTTATTTTCTGAACTAACAGAAATCCCTATGGATTTAAAACAGCAGGCCTATTACAAAGCGTGTGTTTAAAAGCTTTGCTCAATGCAGGTTAGAATGGGTAGAATATTTTAGGTTCCTTCTGGCATTAGTAGACTGAAAAAAGGCTATAGGATCATCCTACTCCAGAGTTCAAATATATCACTCTGTCATTTTATATAATGATTTCACTTTATAAAGTTCATACACAGCTGAACTCTTCTGTTCTTCTCATCTTTAGCAGGTAGGTTGAAATGTACCGTTGTGTGATGATGTTAATAACATATACTTTTCTATTTAAATATTATCTACAGAACAAAGCCACAATGGACTTCTCTGTAGAATTTACAGTACTAAAAGTAGCAACACTAGCATTCTTTGTGAGAGTTTTCTGGGGATTTGTGCTGCTAAATAATCATATATAGTGATTTATAAAAATCAAAATAAGTCACAGACTTTGCCTGGCTGAATATACATTGTTGTACAGAAAAGCATATGCCTAGGGTCATCTTAGTTATAGGAAGTCATCATGCTTTTCATTATCTCTTTCCTGTCTTGTGTGTTTTCCCAAAAAAAAAAAAAAAAAAAAAAAAAAAGGCTATTTCTATCACTTGAAAATGTGCAATTGTAATTTTCATACAAATTTTCTTGCTTTTCTATTCCTTCTTTCACTTCCCCCTAAACACTAGATACCCTCAAACTCTCTTCTTCCTGCTTTGGAATCCCCAAATTGTGTCAAATTCTGCCAAGCTGAGTATCTGTGGTATTGAGTTCCTCTGAGTCATTTTCCTGACTGCTGACACTAAATCTAAAGCTGACACTTCAGAATTTAGCTAATAAGGATTCTGGCAATGCACCCTAAATTAGAAAGCAGCATGCTGCAGTCCAAATAAAGGGTGTCATTAAAGATGAATCCCTCTCTGCCTCTTTAAATCCTTGAGAAAACACTGGGAAAAAGGGAGGAAGACAGAAGTGGCCTCAGTAAGGGAAACTTCACATCATTTTGAATCCTGTTAACTGTAAGAGAAAAGGTATGGCAAGAAAAGTTCCACTACAATCACATTTCTAAGATCAGTTGTTCTAAGTCAGTTTCTTAAAATGTGTGCTTCCTAAATTCCCCCTGCTTCCATCCCATTTTAGGCATTAAAAACCTCTCTTCCTAAGCAAAGAAAATTTGAGAGGACGTAAATGGCTTTGTATTTCCAAGGTAAATATGTAATTCCAGTGTAAATTTAGGATGATAAATACATAAAAACAGTAAAGCTAGAGGTAACGAGGATGACGGCACACGACAGTGCTACAGAGAAGGATATTCAAAACCATTCAGGTAAGTCCTAGTCCAGAATTGTCCACTTCCTTGCAATTTTGATTAAGCAAGGGAATGCCACTAAGAAATAGTTTTCTCAGAAGAACCACATGATGGCAATGAAGGTTAATTAGATCACAGCTTTAATTGTCACACAATAATGTGAAGGTAATCAGTTTTTTCTCACTCACTGTCCCTTGCTTAAGGGATGCTGTCAGTCATGGACACATCTCAGGCTCCAGCTGAGATCACATGGCCATAACATAAAAGAGAAAAAAAAAAAATCCATCTGAACCAAGAACATTACATTCAAAACCTTGTAACATCACAAGCAAGAAAGTGCATGTCAGAAAGACTTCTGAATGCACACAAACCTCTTTTTCCATACAGTATCTAGAGTGAATGTTTGATGAACTTCACATAAGACAAATCCAGTAAAATTCAACACAGTTGTGATGGAGATAAAATCAATCCTATTTCTCTAGAGCATAAACTGTGTTTGATTTCCCTGGTTTTTCTTTACTACTTTCTCTCAAAAAATGAGGAGTTTGAAAAGAATGGCATTACATTATGACAGTCTCTGTTCAGCCCCACAAAGACTGAGACCCAAAGCTGCCTCCCCACCACAAGCACTGGCTGAGCCTTACCCAAAAAACTTCACAGTCATTGCCCAGAGAGAGCCATGCTCTTGCTACAGCCTGCCCTTCCTTTGATTGGCTTCCCCACAGGCTGAACATTAGAGAAGCCCCAAACATTGCCGAAATGAAAAAGTTCTCAAGATAGCTCCACTGTGAAGAAACTTTCCATCTATGTGATTGTTGTTGGAGAGCTTGTACGTGGCTCAACAATTGTAAGGAATAGGTTTGGTACAAAGTCTAAGGGTCCCAGGGTCACACCTGTGAGCACACAGACCTGCTCTGAGCAAGCTACTGGTGTTGGCTGCTACGCATCAGTCCCTGCCAAGAACAGCCCTTTCCCCCATACTGACTTCTGACTGCCTGATATGCTGTGTCCCCAAACTGGCTTGTGAAAACCATCACCAGGGCATTATAATAAATAGCTTTATTTTAATGTAAAGATAAAGCTGTAGTGGAGAGGCAGCAACTTGCTTAATACCCGCTCAGTCAGTTCTAATGGCAAGAACTCCAAATTCAAGCGCATAGTTTAGCTCAAATATTCACAGTAGCATAATGCCTGTTTACCATATTCTAATATCATTAAGTGGATTGTAACTCAGACTGCTGTTGCACATTTAACAGCAAGCACAAAGTTTGAAAATAACTAGCATGCAGAATTAACTATAAATATTTTATGGTGTTAAAGTTAGTTACTCCCCTTATCTCTGGAGTCATATACTACACTAGTTTTAACAGCTTTATCTTCCATTGACATCAATAGCTCCCAGAAGAGTAAAAGAGAAAAAAAAAAGGACTATACAAAATCACAAATTTTAAAACTGCAAGTGAAGTTCATTCAGATGGAAAGGCAAACATGCCCCACATTTATTCTCATCCTCATCACTAAAGACAATCTTTATTGCAATAGCCTTTCACTGCAATACAATTTCCATTGTATACAAAAGAACTTAAAACATCTGGGATACAATTGTATAGATGCAGATACCTCTCATTTCTAGGATTAAGATAAGCAAGAAAAAGCAAAAGTGCTATTGTCATAATTTTCTGTTTCAAGGCAAAGTTCAAAAAAGCCCAAAATTTAATGTGTTCTGATCAAGCAATTTTTCCATTTCATTTCCCTGAAATCTACACAGTGTGTAGACCTCTACCATGATGATGACTGTCTTTTACATAGTAGGGTAAGTATCTCAATGGCTATGTGCAGGCAAAATCTGCCTGTGTAACTAGTTTAGTGCATGCAACTGCATGCACTCAGTAAAGAGCTCCTATTTCTGGAGCATTTTGTCTTTTTGTAACAGTCAGTAACCAAGTCTGTGAGTACTTGCTTGCTCATGTACACTGCAATTATCCAGTCTTCACTCGCCATTTCTAATTTCTCCAGGCTCTGATTGAGTAGACTGTGTCTCAAGGTGGAATTCCCTCAGAACTTTGTTTTCCTTTAAGACACCTGCACTCAATGAGAAGAGGCAGCTGCAGTAATATTGACTGTAAAACACATGAGCAGAATGGAGAGATGAGAAAAAGCTTAGGTCAAATTTACATTAGCATTTTAACACCATCTTCAGTAACTTCCTCCTAGCAAAGAGGAATATATATCGAATATAAGAGGTTAAAAAGTTTGATCAACTCAGAACCATTATCAAATTCTAAGTTTTTGCACAAATAAGGCACATTTGACACTTCCATGAGATAGCAGCTTGTTCAGTTCTAAATGTGATTTCCCTGCTCCTGGAGTACCAATTATCTATGTTTTCTACCAGGAATGGTTTGGACTCTCATTGTGATAGCATGGATATTTAAGTAACGTTCATAAAAGTAAAATGTAAGCAGACACTACATTTTGTGTATATTAACCTAAAAACCAAATAAAGAAGTAGACTCCAAGAGAGGTTAAATCTGATACAAATTGTCAGAAGCAAGAAAACTGTAATCACAGTTGTCGTTCATTCTTCAGCTCCATCATAAGGCTATGGATACTGTAGCACACCTTACATACAACATTATATCAGGTTCTCAGTACCTTGTAAAACTCAGGAACAACAGGCTGCTTTTAGACATGTCTGTCAAAGAAACATTGAATTTTCTTATTATTTCTCCAGAACAAGACTTCTTATCCAGTCTTTTATTGTTTACCTTATTAATCCACTTATTTTGTGGTGGCATAAAGTAATAAGCTGACATGACTCACTTTAAGATGTGATTTTATTTTTTGATGAACATCCATGAAGGCCTTGTTAATTCATCTTACAATAAACAACATCCTCGTTGATACAGCGCAGCTCAGCTCTGTGGAGTGGTAGCAAGACTTCCACACATAGAAAGTCTACAGCCAATAAGGTAAGATGGAAACAGAACATTCCCTCCAGTAAGTCCTAACATTTACTGTAATAGCTTGCATTATCTCCCTTTCCATTTTCCTCTTTGAGTGTAACATTATGAATAATTAGCCAGATACCAAGTTTATGGACGACATTGTTACTATAATTCTTTTCTCTAACAACTGGCAATCATTTTCCTAGAGGCGTCTTCCTTCAATATTTTGGGCTACTAATCTCTTAACAATGATTCACCCAGCAGATTCTGTTAAAATCACCTACTTTATTCACAAAAAGCTTATCTAAGGAACACCAGCTGCCCCTAGCTGCATGGAGTAGCAACACAATTTTGCATCAATTGCATATGATGAATTACATATTAAATTTCCAGTACTGTATAATATATAAACCAACATGGAATTACATTTTCACAACAGCAGACCTTTCTTAGTGGAATTCTATAAAACATATTTCTTTTTAACCAACAGGTTGTAATAGGGCTTTGGAGCCCCTGAAAACTATCAGGCAAGTCACAATCCATTATTTCTCTTTATGGGGAAAAAATACCCTGGAAGGCTTTATTTTTTTATTTTGTTTAGGGCCTATTGCCACACCAAAGCATGTTGTGCTGAGTGTACTCACTGGAGCCCACAGCTTCAAACTTTCCCCTGGGCCTCCAAAGAGCTACAATGCTCCTATTCCTACAGACAAAAATATGTGTTTTTTCTAAATGTGATTTAGAATGGAAAGGGACACCTAGTTAGGAACCCAGGCCACCCTCACCATTCCAGTGCACTTGTGTATACACCTGGCACACATAAAAATGCCAGAGTTTGTGTGTGTGAAAGGCCACACAAGATTTCACAAATTCTTAAAAACACTGGGGTACTGGTTTGGGGTTTAAGTTGCTCTTTCTTCTTGTCCCTTACTCTTATGTAGCAAACTTGGGGCAAGTAATTTTATACACTATAAGGATTGAAGTAAAGGCTTTTCTTTCCTAGATCATCCGTTCAGTAAGCAAAGTGGTTTGTGACTTTTCACTAACGATTACAAGAGACATCAAATAAGACTCATGCAGCGGGTCAGAAAAGACAACCAAAAAATCAGCAAATAGATTTTGAAAAGTAACACATAAGAAACATTTGGCACTCTCAGTCATGTCACACTGACCACATCTTCTCTGCTCAGTCACATGCACCATTACCAGGGTGACACTGATCTGCACTGACAACACCCTTAACTTGCAAGAGTCACTGGGCTCTTTCCTGTGCTTAAAAGAAAGGGCACGTGAAAAGTGTTGAGTAAGGGTAACAAACATAACACAGCATATACCTTTTAAGATTTAAATCTAATGATAAATTCAAAAATTTAAAACTTATCAAATTTCTGATTTATGGAGAAGAAATATTTGTTTTCTTCCCAAGAAAGATAACCAGTAAGATCAGAATCCAATATCTGAGGCTTAAAGTAGAGCACTGCACATATCAGGCTCACCAAAAAAGCTGTGCCCGTAGCTATAACAGCCATCTTAAAGATCAGCAGAGTGGGAGAATACAAATGGAATGAGCATTTGTTCCTTTACTTTTCCTGGTTGGTGTAAGTATAGGTGTACTCAACGTGACATGAAATGCAGCCATAGGTTTGTTCAGACTTAGAGCAGCTCCATTCACCAGTCAAATTTCCCACAGGCACCATCCTTGCACAAATTTCTTCTGATAAACATTTAAACAACTTTCAGTATTATTCCCCAACCCCCCCCCCCCCCACCCCCAAGATTTTCAAGGCATCATATAAAATTCTTTCTTCAGGTCATTCTACACACAGAAATATGTACTCCATGATAAGTCTATAAAAGGCCATTTTTTACCACTGAGCCACCTTCAAAAAACTGAAGGCACAAGTTTTAGTTAAATCTCCTTATATGAAGGGATGAACTAAGAATAGTACAATTTCTGTAGGAGATACTAATCTCACTTTTTTATCTTCACCAATAAAAAAGAAATAAGAAAATAAAATTTTGAAGTTCTTTCGATAACAATATTCCTACCACAATAATCATCTATGAAACTGTCATCCTGTAGTTTTAAATAGCTGCTTTTTTGGCTCACAAGTCATGTCATTTGTGAATTCTACACTTTTTTGTCTTCCATGTTTTCCATATATGTATATAGAGAGGCAAAGATTTACATTTTAAAAATCCACAAAATGACAAGAGACTTAATTAGATACTTCATGAAACCATAAAAATTCAGTGAGACCACAGAACTATTTAATGATGAATTTCAGGTACCACTACAAAGTTAATCTGCATGTATACAGCCAGGAGTTTCAAAGGTAAGAGAAATTCCCTACTCCACATCTGGTATTTATGACTATAAGAAATGGTATAGCTAGTAATTTTCCAGGTTCTTTTTCAAGTTCTCTTCCTTGTGGCATAGAAGCAATAACTTTTGGAAAGAAACTGAGCAATTTAGAGGGATGGTTTCTATGGACATGGCTCCAATTCTTTGAAAAGCTGCTGCTTAGGAAATTTGCTATCTCCCTTAATCTAAAATCAAGTCAGGCCACAAAAATGGTAATATTGTTACAGGTTTCCAAGGAAAAACAGAGAAAAAAGAGGAAGAGAATGAGATATTGCTCACAGAACTTTTGCTCCATTCTCCTCCAGTCTTGCAAAGTACTCATTATCGTTTGAGAAAGATGGAAAGCTAAGATGAGAACAGGAAACTTTTGGTTAAAAAAAAATAAGTCATCATGCTAGAAATTGTTTAAGTTAAAAAAAGTATATCTCAAAGTCTATTCTTGAACTGAAAAACAGTTCAAAATGCTTTAGAGCATAAGCGGAACATACCTTTTGGAAGGGTTAATAAGTTTGGTTCAAATTCATCACTTCTGAAGACAACAAAAAGCCTCCCAGAACCCAATTTTGAGATTGTCCCAAGTGAAAAGTTGTTAACTGGTATTACACTTCTTTCCAGTGAGCAGACTTAATGAATACTAACCAACGAAAAATACAAAGCACAGGTAGGAAGTATGAATGGCACTCTGTATGCTCTCCAGGCAAAGACAAAAAGCTTTGCACCTGAGCAAATCCTCTTGAAAACACTTTGTTGAGTTTTGCCTCAAGAAGAAAACCCTCATTGAACTGAGCTTTGTTCAGGTTACGATTTTCACCTAGCTTTTACTATTAAGACATTACATTTCACCCTGCCACCTAGGGGATATGTAAAGTGTTTGCCAGTCTAAGCACTTTATACAAACTGTAAGTAGGAGAGATGGTAAAAGGGGTAAGGCATTTCTACTTTTTATTTTTCCAGACATAAGCTGACTGCTAAGTCTGGTTTATTGAGCAGCTCTCCACACCAATATATGAGTGGGGAAAGGTTGCAAAGAGATGTAGAAACAATATATGACAGAGGTCTGCACTGATGAAGGATAAAGATAGAAGAAACAATAAAATATGGTCTAGCTTCTATGCCCTTAGGAGAGGAGATGCTGCCTTGGAGAGAGCTTGAACGTAATCGCAAAGTTCAAATGACTGGGCAGGTGGTGTAGTTTAATCACAGTTAGCAACTAAGCACCACATAACCACGTGCTCACTTGCACACCAGCAGCAGGATCAGGGAGAGAATCTGAAAAGTGAGAAAACTCATGAGTTGAGTTTGGAATATCCCATTGATCAGCGCAAGTCAGCTGTCCCATGTGTCCCCTCCCAACTTCTTGTGCACCCTCAGCTTCCTCGCTGGTGGAGTGGGGTAAGGACCAGAAAAGACCTTAACTCTTTGTGTCCAGCAAAAACTAAAATATCCCTATGTTATCAAAACTCTTTCCAGGACAAATCCAAAACACAGCCCCATATCGGCTACTATGAAGAAAATTAACTCTACCCCAGCCAAAACCTGTACATCAGCTACGAAAATAAAAATGCCATTTCAATGAAAATGTTTCAATGCTAGGAATTTTATTTTGTTCTATATGAGGACAAAACAGGCATTTTCCAGAAAAGTTTAACATAAAGTTAAGGAGAGACTGCTGCAAGAGCAGCAATCAGTACTTGGTCATTCACCTGGATCCAGATTTTCCCATAGCTTAACAACTTTTGCTTCTTGACCAGAAGCAAAAATACAGATCGGGGTCACCAAAGTCCTTGACTGATCTCGACATTATTAAGCCCTTTTTGATGAAAAAGCTTCCACCAGAAATTCCCTGGTGTTTTCTATTTTTAAATGACTTCTTGATAGCTTTCACAATATCCTGGTACCACCACACTGCATCTCAGACATATTTTGTTTCACTTATGTTAGCAAAACTAAGACGTCTTTTAAAGGATCAGCACTCTGCCTTGTACACATCATGAAAAGAGGAAATCAGTTTGTAGCTTAAAAGAAGATACAATAAAGACATGAACTATACTTCTTCATTAAAGATGAAATAAAAAGTCTAAAGGCAGCACACTGCACCCCAGCCTCCCCTACTTCTGCCCCATGATATAAGAGTGCAAAATGCTGTAAGACAAAAGCTAACCCTCTTCTGCTATTCCCCAAACAACAGTTACATACATTACTAGCACTGAATAGGTCATAAATTAAAGATATCAAGGTAGTCATATCTTCCTTGCATATAAATTTCCTCATAATCTGTTTTGGTCTTAATTGAACAATTTGTTAGGCTTTGGTACTAGAGGTTTTCTGAATAGTAAAATTAAAGAGAAGGTTCCATAAATGTATAATACAGCAAATATGGTTTAAAAATTACATTCTACACAAATTTCCTTTTTGGCAATAAGATCTAGTTTTCCATTTATCTTTCCACTTCTATTTAACATTGGTGAATGTTATTCATATCCTGAAATTATGAAGAACAACATTAGTGTTCAGTCACTGATCACTACAGTCAATCACATGCAATAAAACCTGGTGGATTTTGTCAGATATGGCCAATGTCAACAGTTTCACCAAGATAAATGTGATAAAGCACTTTTATTCCACAAATATTATTTCAGTGAGGAAATTGAAATGCATCTGCATAAAACCAGAGTTAGTTTACTATCTAAAAAAAATCCAAGTAGACAAATATTTTAGTTAATGGACTAACATTAATTGAGAAATAAATTAGTCATGATACATTTGCAATCCACCTGCATGCATAAAACATTAGGAATATTTTGAGCAATCAAAACAACCATGTCTGTTTAATAGCTCACTTGTTCCAATTATAAGAACCTACCACAAAAAGGGAAGAGCAAGAAAATCCTGTTCTTGTGTACTGTAATATTTAGTGCTCTGCTAGGTCTCCCATTTTTTGTAGATGTGCATAGCCACAAAATATCTTGAAATATTTGCAGCCTTTCTTTTTGTTTGCTTCATACATAATATTCCTGAAGCAAATGCAAGAAAAAGCAGGGGTTTTATTGTCCTTTAAAAAAAAAAAAAAAAAAAAATCCAGCAGATTACTCGGTTTATAAACTGGTCTCGCAATCACAGCCTATCTACCATAATCAGGTAAAAGAAGAAATGCTGTCTGTCATTTCAGACCCCTTTTTTATTCTCTAAGTAATTTCTGAGAATTTGAGAGCATTTCTAACAGTGACCACATAAATAGGGCCATTGTTAAGCCATATTAGGAATAACACGCACACAGGACACCCATCTAGGGGGATAGCTCTCAAATTTACCATCAGTTGTGTTACATTAAAGAATATTAGTCTGCATTTTTAATACCCATTCTCACAGTTTCAGACTTACTTTCAGGAAAAAGAGCACCACTAATATCTTTGAATGTTCCCTCCCTTTCTGAAGATGATATTACCATGGCTTTAAAGGCATCAGTGTTCAGCTGAGTTGGCTAAAGACTACTCAGTAGTGCCTCTGTATGCTGTAATTACAACCTCTCTGCAATGCAGCCCCAGATACAAAATAAGCAATATGAATATGGTGCCTCCACACCTTGCCTCTAGCTTTTCTCTCTCTAGGAAGTATTTGGATTTAGTCTTCTTCCAACAGCAACTCAAAATTACTCTTTTTGTAATTCTTGCACAAAGGTTGAAGGTAATGTATTTCATACCTGCTGCAGGAAACCCTGTATGTTCAACAGGATTTGAACATGCAAAGGTATGAAATACTCGAGGTATTCCCCATCAAGTTAATTTGTTCAGTCATCCAGAAAGATTATCTAGACCTCAATCCCCTTTGCTATAGCAGAGACATGTGTTTTTGTTATGTGAGCTGTCCCAGAACACACGGTGGCCTTTCAGAACCTGGAGATGTGGGGCAAATAGCATGCAGCGTATGAGCTTCCTTGGATAATGTTCGACATGCGAACACACTTTAATTAATGCCAAAATTGGAGGGGAAAGAGTAGGATGTTTGTTCTTTTGACCTTGCCCCCACTCATAACAAAGTCAAAAGCCATCGCCACAAACACTTTTGTGGAATTCTTCACATACAAACACAGTGGCAACACAATATGAAGGCAGGGATGTCTGAGGAGAAATGTGTAATTTCCCTACTTGCCATAATCATAATTCCATCCCCATTATAACACAGTTCTGGAGGCTTTTGTCCATCCAAACCAGGTACACTTAAATATGAATGTATATATTAAATATACATATTATATATAAATGTACATATTAAATACATATATGCCAAATACCCTGGGTTATGTACACTTTCACAAAAACTTCATGCACACAAAGGCAAAGTTTTACAAATACATTTCTCCAGCTTGCTTTTGTCTCAGAAGGGAATTTTATAGCTGACAGTTAACCTGATTGAAAGAAAAAATTTTCTGCAGCAAGTGTCACCGATTATTCTTACAAGGCTTTGATCACCATTCTTGGTAATACAAAAAAAGAAGAAAATCTTCTGATTGCCACACCTCTATTTTCAGACTGAATGAGAAATGGATTCCTCCAGTTAATAAATGAACAAGCAATTGGCAGCAGGTTTCAAGACTAATTCTTCTGGCAGTTCTACAGGAGCAGACACAGGATGTCTCTCCTCTCACTTTGCTCTAACCACAGAAAAACAAGCCGCAAAAAAAGTTTCCTCAGATTGCCTTTAAAAATTCAGTAGCTTTGTGCAGCTTTTATCTTTGCACTATGGAAACACTGACAATGAACTAAACTAAAGAAATATGACCTAGTTCCAAACAATGAAATTGGTCTAGGCTGTACCTGTAACACATTCTAGATATGATTTAATTGCTCTTTTATCTTTTTTCCTTCCTTCCTTTTTCTGCCATTTACTCAAGGTATTCCCCATTCTCCAGGATTAATAAAGACACCTTTCCATGTGCTGCAGTGATACTCTGAGACAGGGCAGGTGAGAGCGAATAAACGCCTGTCTGACTGAAGGAATTTCTCTCTACGGAAAACCCAAAAATGCACCACAAACAACACCCAGAGGACAGTGCTTTGAAGGTTCTTGGCAGTAAACTCAGTCGTCTTTAATCACTACATCACCAGCCTTGTTTCTGCCAATCCTTTACATAACCAAACACTGGCAATAAAAAAATTCTTGGAAAGCACAGGGAGATATTTGAAGAATATTTTAAATTGTGATGCCAAGAATTAGTTTCCTGACAGGATTAACAATAGCTTCATATTTTTAAGGATAAACTACCTACCAGGGCTAAAGAAGAAAAAAAGCATGGTTGGTTCTCAGCTTTCCTGTATTTTTTTCCGTATGAAAATTTCATCTTTGATGAATCCTTGGTTAAAATAATTTTATTGGTTAAAGACGGACAAATGGATCAACAAGCAGTGATTATGGGACACACTGATCTGACTAACATTTTATTAACCCCCAGATTTATTAGTCTGATTCGGGAGCTTATCAGGGAACAGTCAGGGCTTCCTCGGGGAACAGTCCTGGGCTACCTGACTTGGTTTTCTTTCTAAACCAATGCTGCCCCCATCTGGGAGTACAACCTGGAATCTACTACTGCTTAAAGCACTTGTTCTATCAATACAAAAATGCATTAATCGTATTGATAAATTAACTAAAAAAGTATTTTCCAGTATAACATACTTAAGAAATGCTTCGTTGCTCAAAAGACTTCAATTCAAAATCTATACACAAGTGCTTAAACCCAGTGATCTGAAAATCTATATTTTTTTTTTTTCTTCCCCCCCCCCCCCCCCCCCCCCCCCTTACTGGATACATGCACACTGATTAAATATAAGGTGAGTGTACTTTGGAGCATGTAACAGATAAGTAATGCTGAATATTTTTTATTCTAAATTTATCTAAAGCAGATTCTTCTATAAGACAATATCAGAACCAAGTTTAAAAAGTACAGAATGCAATTACATTTGAAAATATATATAATTGTGATATATAATCAATACAAAACCATGTTTGTTGAT
This sequence comes from Corvus cornix cornix, assembly GCF_000738735.6. Taxonomy (NCBI): domain Eukaryota; kingdom Metazoa; phylum Chordata; class Aves; order Passeriformes; family Corvidae; genus Corvus; species Corvus cornix. Next base: position 35,249,214 of record NC_046334.1, on the reverse strand, counting down.
ATTTTGCGATGTGTATTAGCATAATACACCAAATTTAATCAATGCAACAATTAAGTCATAATGGTCTACAGAGTTGAGCATTATTTTCCTGTTTTTAGTTTCAGTGTATGAGCATGACTCATTAGTAGTGGACATGAATGTTTACCAAAGGTTTCATCAAGCATGAATTTATCAATTAATAACATACCTCAACATAGGGATCCTGATGTTGCACCTGAACTTCATGCTTATTCTTATTTATGCCTTGTTTTATTCCCCTTACCTCAGCTAAAGAGCCATCGTTGCTATCCACAGAGCTACAATGAGTATTTGTAGAACATAGTAGAAAAAACCCAGACTGGAGTTTTTAACAATTTTTGTACCAAAATCACCTTGAAGATCTGTTATGTTACAACTCCAAATTTTACCAGCCAGACGGATAAGATTTCAAAGGAATATAGAATGGGAGAATAACATTGAGGCTGACATATATGAACAAAATACGCATTTGACCAAGGTCTTGTGTCTTTCCCGTGGCTATACCTGTTCAAAGTAGGATAATCACTCTGTGCATTAACTTGCAAGAAGAGCTCACCAACATGTTGTTTGAAATAAGTAACTTATGCACTGAAAAAATATTTAATTACCTGTATTGAGCACAGTGCATACTGCATAAAGAGCAGTACAGAAAATAAGGAAAAGACACAAATAGCGGTCTCTTGCAAAGTATGTACAGAGTGAAAGATCAAACTTGTTACCGCCATGGTCCAGACTATCCCAAATAACTGAAGACCAACAAAATATTTCTTTACATTGACATAGGTAGATATATAGATTGAGACCATTCAGATACCTAAAACCACTGCCTACCCTTTGTCGTACGCCTGACATCTCCCTTCTAATACAGTAAACCCTGACAGAATGATCTTGAGAATGCCTGAGAATGATCTTTCCAGATGTGTAAAGATAGCCATGGATAAAAGCAGCAATTTTTTTGTATAAAACTAGACAGCAGAATACTACATCTTGAATATTTTATACTGTGACTAAACCATTGTTAGAACATACTTCTTTTGGGTCTCATGAAAACACAGGTTTTCATTGCAGTATGAGTACATTTACTGTTATGTTCTAAAATCTACATAAACTTTATGGCCTTTTTACTAATACTGTGATAAATATTTGGTACTGCATTATAAAATAGCAAGCAAATGATAATTTTACCTTCTGCTCTGTTCTGCTATAATTACTTCCCTTAGGAGTACAACCTAGCCTTTGTCACTTTGACAGCACTGTTATTCTCCAACAGAGACAGCAGAGCAGCTAAAGGAGATGGATGCATATGTAAAAAGCTTTTAATCACAGGCATGAACAGACGTAAAGCATTTGGAAGAAGAATCACACCGATAAGGTGTCTGTGGCTTCAAATCAGACATATTTCTAAATCTTAAAAATACACAGTGAGAAAATGTGAGTTCTGGCTCTGTTTTAGACCCCTTCGAAAAAATAAAAAGCAAAAAATCCTCTAATGTACCAGAATTGCAAGTACCAAAGAGCCAGCACCAATGCAGTAACAGCTGGGAAAGCAGTCTTCCATTACATACAGAGTATATTCACCCCTTACCATTACCACTGTGAGGTAAAAATTACTGTGAATATGGATAGAAATCAATGTCTTTTTCACTTCTTATCACTCCTCCATTCAACATCCCAATACAATTCACTCTAATATGGCCATTAGTGCCAATCTCTACTACTTAACTCAGCTTTGAAGGGGATTTTAGAGAGAGGGGACACACTTCAGGAGTATTAGATATCTCTTGATAGAAGTTTGGTATCATACAATTACACTTTGTTAGCAAAGTAATTATTCCCACCTTTACCCTCACCTCCCTTTAAGATACTGGAGGTCACAGAAAACCACCAGTGCAGGGCTGCTGGACCCAAGGGAAAGCTATCAATACAAATCCACTTCTCATACTTACATAAAGTTTTAATCTTCAAAAATTAATTACAATTTTTTTTAATCATAGGTTCATTTCATAAACAAGATGTAAAAAACTAAAAAACATCAATATCAATTATTTGGGAAATAGGAAGACCCATTTGCAGGAGTTTATAAAAGAATCTCTATAGATAAGGTACATTTTTCCCCACAAGAAAGATTTGACTTCTTAATTTTTTTGGATTCTATACATTACCTAGATTTTTGCATGTAACCATGAATTTTGAATTATACAAAGAACAAAGCCTTGAAAAAAAAAATCTAATCAATAAATTAGACAGCTAAACATCATATGGCATGATCTGAGACAGTACATATTGATCTAATTAGGAACTGCTATACTACATACCCACAAGACTAAGATCTGCCATTTCCTGGCTTCTTATTGGAACCCTGGGTTCTGAGAATTTCAGCCTTTCAGTGCTGACAAGCAGCAATCCTCAGATGCACACAGTATTTGACCCAAAACCTTGGGAAGACCTCCCTAAATTGTGTGATAACACTGAGGTTATTGCTATGTAATTAAAAGTTATATCAGTGGGTGGAATATGTAGAAATGTAGAAAATTAGATTTAGGTAATAATAGGTTACAATATGGAGGATTTGGGGTGTGGATTTGTTCTTCATCTTTTCTCCTCCTTCTTCACAAATCTGAGTGCTCTGTCATTGGGTCAAAAGTCCCACACTGCGGGACATGAAAAGTTAGTAATTGGGTTGTAAGTAAAAACATATTACTTGGTACTTCACAACTGGATAATTTAGACTTTTAAAAGCCTTGAAAGTTAGAACTCATGGCCATTTTCCATCCTGCCAACTGAGAGGCACACTGTGCAGCTGTATTACTGATAAGATATAATAAACAACTAAGTCCGAACAAGAATTCTCAATCTCCTGCATCTTAATTCAAACTGAGTAAAAGAACTCGAAATTCAGAAACAGAGAAAATTAATAGCTTCTGAATCTTTAATTGAGCAACCTAACATTGTTTTAGAGTCAGCCAAGCTGTCGACATATTAATAAGCAAAGATCTGCCTTAAAAAGTATTTCATCTTTTCATGGAAAATTTGGCTCTTTGACTTCTTATTTTAATACAATATAATTACTTCCTACAGGAGGGTCTAGTAGATAGATTTTTTCCAAGTCCATGCCAATACTGACACTCATCTCTGTGTACAGAATTTTATCTTGGGTATGACAAATATTTTCAACAACTGTTAAAAAATCAAAAGTACTCTGAAAAGAAACTGAGTACTGTAATTAAATACAATTAAATCAACTAAATTGATTTCAATCAATAAATTAAATATAATTAAATGAACTAATCTTCATGAAAGCCAAAAATACCAGCACTTGGGATCTCAGAATACTGATGTTTTATAACCTTTTGGGGGATAGTCTTTGGCATTCTGGTTTCTACTCTAGTTCAGTTTCCCAGAAGACAAGCATTTATAGCTAATTACCAACCTCAATCATATTTGCATATCACTTTTCTTAAAACATCCTTTCAAACACTTCTTACAAGATGAAATTCAGTTTTTATTTTCAGCTTGAGCTGTAACTGTAAAGTGCACTTATAAGATACAGATTTTCATGGCAATGACTTGGTCATTTCTGATTTTACAGGTCTCTGAATTAGAACTGTGATGAAAAGATCTGACTAGACTATTGCAAGTAAGGGCATTCTCCACTAGCTCTCATATCCACTATCCCAAAATATGTGAATCATCTTCTTATATTTCTTTCCCTGGAGAGAGGCATTCTGTTACATCTGTGGTTGCACAAGACCACACGTATACACAGGATCAAATAAAATTAAATGCAGTCCTTGAGCTTTCTCCTCTTTAAATTCACCTTCTAATAGTTTCCCTGCACTGAACAGTGGAACATGCCATTGATGTTATTTCATAGGACCTCTCAATGAATAAAATGCTGCCTCTTCAGAACAACAAAACTTGTATACAATTTTTTCCAACACCCTAAACAGTAGTAAAATGTACTTAAAGTATGGTTTTCAGTGTGTAAAAACCTGCTATGCAATCTAGCAGCCTTAAGTGCTTCCTACACAAAATCAATTCATCACAGAATTTGCAAGAAAATGTGCTTTTCCTGCTATGTCTCCACAATGAGATGGCAAGTGACAGGTTAGGATTCTGTTTGGAAAAAAAAAATTTAAAAAGCCAGAAGAGATAATGGTAAAGACATGAAAATTTCTAGATGCTAGTATCTATGCAGATTTTTAATGTGTCTAAATGTAGATCGTTTTGGGGGGGAAAAAGATGATCATGATGTGCTCCTCATCAGAATCCGAAAGTTTGGAACAGAAAAGCCATCAAATAGAAGGCAAAACTTCTGCTAAGTTACCTCAGGCTGAAATTGTGGGATTCTGCATTTATGTATAGTATCACCGAATGAAAAGCATTTGGTGAGCCAGATTAGAGGTACATTACCAAATTGTGATATCAGAGGCTCAAGGAAACAGTGGTATAAAATTCAGGATCCCTTGGCTTTTCCTCATGGGCCAGGAGAAATTTTATCCTCAAGTGGAAACTTTGAAGTGCTAAAGTATCCCAAACCACAGTTTCTAACTTCTCTCAAGAATTAGTTTGATATTTACTCTTTGAGAGGGGCCACTCACAGGCCAAATTAATCTGAGGCAAATAGAACTGCCATAATAATTAACAATAATGAAGAGAGGGGAAAAGATTTCACATCTGTCTCTTATGACTATCTTTTTTATAGGAGCAGAAGCAGTTAGCCAATTTAGAACTAGCAGAAGAAGCAATCTTTTTTTGTTTTTTATAACAGAAAGACAAAATATGGAAGAAAAGTTGATTTGATATCATTTTGATATCATTGATAAAATTTTCAAAGCACTTCATTGATATTAAAGAGGAAATACAGATGAGAAAAGAACACATCCAATTAGCACTGTAATATTAGATACCAACCTTACAGAGTACACCCTGCAGTATTTTAGGTGAAAGCAATCAAGAAAAACACTCGGTATAATCTCATGACTATGATTTTTATATATTTTTATTGGGTACATAAACCAAAATTACTTTTGAAAAGGAAACATGAGAAGCAGGGAAGGAGCTCCATCTGTCAGGCTCTAATGAGCTCTAATCATTCCCTTTGAAAGAAAGGAGTCTTGATAAAACAACATGTAAATCAAAATTATCATGCAGTCAGTGATAGTACCATCCATATTAAAAGATGTACCTCTGCAGTTTTAATCTCTGATGTTTTGCTTCACACTCCTGTCACGTGGTTCCCCATGGATAATGCCCTCTTGGGTAACTGAAGTTACAGATACTCCTCTAATGTCTCCAGTGGTGAAAAGTCACCAGGTGTCCTCAGGTTCAGCTAAGCAGGTCGCATCCTCACTGTAGCATAGGACCTGACTGAGGTTTCTCCTGTTGTAACGGGAGTGACCTCACAACCAAGAACCTGATAATATCTCACACGAAGCAGCATTTCAGCTGACAGCACCACACACTAGAACAGCCCCTGGATGCCCTGTCTTTTGGTAAGGCAAGTCATAAGGATCAAACGGATCTATTACGGGCAGTTAGCACGTTTAATATTCAGCACACAATCTATGGCTCAAACACGTTTAGGAGTGGCACCTGGTGCGTTATTTCTGGAATGTGGAAATAACCATATGAAAGACCTCAGAGTAATTAGAAGATGCAAAAATGCTTCAGTTTTAGACCAAGCCCTTTACCGTTCTTTAAACATGTTAACATGTTGTAATAATTCTTTCTCACAGTGATCCATGCTAAATATTAGTTTTACCCTTTGCTTAATGGCTTCATTTACATCCTTTCTGAAAATCTGACCTGTCCTAGAGTATTTCCTATATCTTCACTTAGTTTTACTTTTTTCTCCCCTTTAGCTACAGCAGTTAATGTTATTTTATGATAACGTATCTTTCTGGAATAATTTTTGGCTTATTTTCAGCCCTTGAATACATAGTTTTGTTACCTGAGGCAATCCCATGTAGCTCACGGACATATTTAGTAAGCATGTTCCCCCACTGCACAACCTAAGACACAAACTCCACTCTGGATCCAATGTGATTGAGTCACACATCCTTCATTGTAACTTTCATTACAGAGTATTGGTTTCTGCATGACTGGACAAGTTTAGAAGTATCTAAGTTTCATTTGTGTTCAAGTTGATAGTTTGGTAACTAGATAGAAAGGTCTATGGAAAACTTCTCACGGTCACTTTTCTTTGCTGCACAAAATACATTTTGCTCCTCCTCAGGTACCATTCTTACTTTCAGGCTTCAAGTACACATCTCTCACTTCTCACAGTTATCTGTCCAAAACCTGGACAGAGGTTAAGATAGGTTGTTCTTTCATGGTTTGTGAAATCTTATGCATTATTTCTTACAAGCTTCTTTTAATTAAATTTTAAGGCTCTTCTTATGTTCAAAGATATGATTGTTCTATTTTCCTTCCCAGTTTACAGCCTGATTTACTTGGCAGCATGAGAATTCTCACTGGTTTTTCCACATCCTGCCAGGATATTCTGGTAGTCTTTTCTTACCATGGTGCTCCATTATAACACTGTTTCAATTAGGAGTTCCACCAACTTAAACTTTGAGCAAGTCTCAAGTCTTGCAAAATATTTTCAAGTTTTATCCAACTTTTTTTTTTAATCCCTCTCAGCAAATTATTTCCACAAAGCACAGCTTCATTACTATTTCTTCATCACAGTTTGATAAATGGATTTTGTGTCATTCTAGTATTAAACAAATCAGTTTCCACAACTTCACTGGCTTGAGACTACTTTTATCCTTGATCCCTCTCCAGTTGTCTCCAATGATTCTTGATGTAGATACTCAAAAGTTTGTAATTCTATTCTCTTTCCCACCTACTACAGTTTCTACTTCCAGCCCTGATGATGCCTAAAGAAAACTCAGTGTCAGAACTGATACCAAAAATAGTATTACTCTACCTACAGGGAAGCTAACACTCAAAGAAAATCAGAGAAGAAATTAATGTCTCTAGCCCCATAGCTGCTAGAGTTTCCATCCAGAATGTTCCTCGCCAGTCAATACATACATAAATGCCACTTTCAAATAAGCTTCCTTCAAAGAAAAGTGAGCCAGCCAGGAAAGCTAAAAAAAATCTGGTATATCTTTCAGGCCCTGTTCCAATGCTACTCACCAGCACTGCTTGTGCAGCATGAGGGATGGAATATGTCTCTCATTTGCCTTCCAACAGTCTCTCCTCAGCTTATTAAGATCTTTCTGCTGGTACAAACCCCACCACCCCACTTTGCTGGGGCCTGTGAAACCACCACCACCACATCTTCTGCAATTACACCCTTCCATGTTCTTACAGAAGCACAACAACCAGTCCTGAACAATACGCAATGCAAATGTCCTGTATTTCTTTTTAAGATTATTACCTCCAAGTTGTGCACAGGAAAAAGCAGAAATGCCTTTTTTTTTTTTTTTTTTGCTGACTTTTCACTCTAAGAGGGCATGCTGAGCAGTAAGTCCATTTTAAATGATGCTTTTCAGCAGACAGTGACAGCTTTTCAGAACAGAGCTGCACTTCAAATATAGGTCAACAGAAGGTAAGACTGCATAGGAGGATCACCGCTAAGAAATGAAAGCAGACTAGATTTTATTCATTGGGAATTCTAGGTAAATGTAAATATGTGAAATTATGGAAAATAATGAAAAGGAGCATTAAAAGTTTGTGGACTTCAAGCAACAGAATTACTTATACAGGAATGTTTCACCAGCAAAATATCTATTCTGTTAAAATGTGCAGCTAGCTACTTTTTTAATCCTTTTTAATAGTCTATGTCATTCAAACATCTTTTTTGCTGATCTCAGAGAGCTTAGTTCATCCTATTCAACAGCAGCATAGAAAAGAGGCTGGCTGCTCTAGGAAATATGAAAAATATTGTCCGTTTTCCTAGGAAAAAAATGCAAAATGAAAAGGATTTTCATCAGCTTCCACCTACAAACAAGTTAACCTGCATATTCTACTTCAATTATTTAGGCTAAGGAATCAAATAACTAAGCACATAACCATTAAAAACAGTGTTAAAAGCTAGCAACTTAAAGGGATAGCATGTCCTGTGACTCTACAACAGCAGGACGACTGACATGTTTCTGGACACCCACACATTTTATTGCTACACTGGAGACAAGCAGGTAAATAAATGTTCCTTGTGGTCAACAACTTAATGATATTGGTTCACACCTGGTCTACAGCCTCACTGATTAACTGCAAATATCATTAGGCATCATATCTCTATGTATTATGAGGCAACAGTACTTTTTCCATTGTTTTCATTTTTCAATTCAATGCTATTGAAATGCTGAGCAAATACAACCCCTCAATGTGTATCTACAATAGTAGAAAGCTAAAAAACACACATGTCCTACCTCTGAATGACACACAGAAATGCATTGTACTAGTTTAAGCACTTTCTATTAGGCTCAAGTTCTCTTCCTTGTTATAATGTACTCACCCATACTGATGTGCTCACCATACTGTATAACATGGCTAAGCCAGAACCATCAGGAAATAGCCTTGGCAGTGCTTTAAAGGGGGCATCTTGCCCATATCTTTGTCCAAAGCCAGAAACAAAAATACCTGAACCATTCTGAGCCGCATGTCTAACCTCCTACATCCTCCTACAGGTCCAGAGCTTCCTCAGACAGTCCATTCCTTTGATTCACAGCTTACAACCAGAAACTCACCCTGCTGAGTAACTTGTACTCTCCCCACTGCAATGTAAGACACAATGAGGAAAAAGTGGTAGGATGTTAAATGGCAGCTACATTGGACAAGCTTTAAATGTGAGTGCTTAGCTGAGATGTCATTTAGGCAGTCTTAGGTTCACAACATTCAAGTCATACACTCACCATGCGCCACTCCTACTGCAGATTTGAAGGCATCTTGTATACTTGCCAGCCTGCACTTGCCTGGAAAAATGAAAAATAAAATAAAAAAAAATTATTAAGTTAATTAATTCTTTAGAATCTACTAAATAATTTGAATTGTTCAATAGTAAAACAGTACTATAAGTTTATGGTCCAGACAGACCTTCCTCCAGCTCACTAGGAACTTCAATGCATTGTTCAAACTGAAAATAGGTCACGAAGAAAGGTTCTTCATTTACAAATTTTTACTGGAGCAGTTCAGAATCAAATGAATCTGCTTAGATTCCAAATGTTGCTGAACAGATGCTGGGAGTGACATCCTGCACCAGTGTTTCTGTAAAGTAGTCTGTTGACAACTAGCAGGTTTTTCCATGTGAAAAGAAACAAACAATTAAATCCAGAAGGTGTTTGTTTCTTTCCTTTGGGAAGAACTAACTTAAATCATCATGGACAGTGCAAACTGGCAGCCCAAAAAGAACTTAAGAATTTTAGCCAAAAGAAGAACAACAAAAGAAGTTGATATACAGTCAGAACTTGGATTTTGCCTGAGAAAAGAAATGCAACTAACACTGATTCTGGCAGTTTTATTAAGTGCTCTATACTAAAAATCAGTGAAATTCTTGCAGGTACAAGACATTTCTGTACACAGTTGTACAATTGTTGTCAGTATTTTATGTTGTTTTTAAAGCAGAATTACATTTACCACTATTTCCAGCTTAGTTCTTGTACAAGCTGTATGGCAATGGGGCTTTCAGTGTGGAAACATAAAATCACCTACAGCTTTGTATGTAGCAACTTTAATCCACACAAAGCCAAAAATCAATTTTTAATTAGTGAAATAGCTTGAGAAATCATGTTCTTATACTATGTATGGGATCCTCTGGAAGTTAAGACCAAAAATACCATTGACTTTAAAGTAAATAAGGTTGAACTTGGCATCCTCAAGCCCTTTCCCAACTAACTGATGTAAGGCTGGGCCTCAATGAAGCAAAACTCAATATACTTTTATAGTCATGTTCTCAGCTGAATGGGTGTGATGTGATTGAAAAATTGTTTAGGAGCAGGGTAGAAAACCTAAAGCCACATTAGCTGACCAAACTAAAGAGGACAGTATTTAATCATATTCAGTTAATTCAATTTTACTTATAAGATTAAAGGACAGACTCCTATCTTCTTATGAAAACATACCCTAACTGTTTAACAGTAGCATGTCATGTTAATTCACTGGAAAAGAAAGAGACAAACACAGCACAGAAAGCTATGACTTATAGATTGTATCCAGAAAGCTATTCTAGCCTGTGATGCAGCCATAGATTTTTTTTCATCAGCATTTCACAGTGCAGAGCAAAAGGCAGGCTGTGATGAATAAAGGAGTCTATGGGCTATTTATAATCTTGGTTAAAGACTGAATTTCCTGCACTTCTAAGACTATAAACATTAATTCGCTCAGAGTTAGTGGACTACCTTCATATCTCCATTTTGGATAAGGAATTTAAAGAGTAGCAATATGATAAAAAGTAATATTTTAAGATACAAATGAGCAGAAATGTAGTAAAATAAGTAGTAGTAATACTCCCCAGCAGGCAACCAAGACTCAATGTTCTTCTATTTACAGTTAAACAGCCATCAATTTTTGCAGAAAAAGCTACCTTAATTAGAGGAGAAACCACATGTAAGGAAAAAAAAAAAAATCATTTCTGGAAGACGTATTTTAGGTGAACCAGACCAAATAAATAAATAGTGAAAAAGCAGACAAAGATACTGGCTACTGTTTGTCTGGATCTGCATGTGTCCTCTGCCAGCTGTACTCACTCAGAATACTCTTTTGCAAAAGACAGAAATACTTATCTTCAACTTTCTCTAGTCAGCTAAGAAGTACAGAAAACAGTAAGCAAAAGCTCTGAAAAAGAACATGCTTCAGTAACTAAGACACTGTAAGGAAAGGATCAGCACTGGCCCTAGAAGCCTGAGCAATTAAGACGCTTCATTTCTCTACTGATGCGGGTACACCAAGGATAAGAGGCAGGGATCAAAACTGAGCTCATGCTGGGACATATCTAAACCACAGTAACAAGCCCACATACGTATGGATGCTAAATGCAGGGTGTTTGGTGAGAACTTTGTCTGTTTACCCATCCACTTGGACGCCTGGATATAATGCAAATAAACTTTTATGGGGGGAAAAGGGGGTGGGGAGAGGAAAAAAAAAAAGCCTAAAGCCCTGACAATTAAAGTTCAAGACTACCAAATACCTTTGGTAAAAAAAAAAAGTCTACTTTATTTTAAGAGACATTGAAGTTAAGATTCAAATTAAACATTCTTTGGAAAAGAAAAAAACCACATAAAACCAGGGAAAACAGTCTCTCCTGTATTTCTGTGACTGAAATCTAAGGGCATGCATGCCTTTGGAATGCATAGAGGAGAAAACAACAGTATAAAAACTGCAAAACCACTGAAAGGTGAAGTTATAGTGCTATTGCAAAACAATCTTCATGGGAGTGGTTGTGTTGCTTTTGGTAGGGTTTGGGTTTTGCTGGGTTTTTGATGTTTGTTGCTTTGCTAGATTTTTTTTACAAAAAAAAAAAAAAACCTGAAGTTCCTAGCGTTCATTACAATCAGACATGTGATATTGGGAACACTGAAAGGACTATGGATGTAATAATGTATCAGAAAACCCTGCCCCAATCTTTCCCCTCCTTTTCCAATGTCTTTTAGAGAAAAGTGAGAACAAGTTCGTGAAGGAATAATGTTAGCATTAGGATTATTTTCTCTACTTATAATTATCAGATCAAAAATAACAAAATTTTAAAAAGCAGGGAGGGGGGTTCAAGAGAAAAGAAAGAATTTCCTTCTTCCCATCCCCCTTTCCAATTTCAAAGAAGAGAAATTGTAACAAATAACCAAAAATCTTTAGAAAAGGCAATCTGGCTCTTAAAGTGAAGGAACACAACCCTTTCCCCTAGAGTCAACAAAGACTGTGGTCAAGGCACACTGAGTTGAGCCGCCTAAGGCTTTATCCCCAGCTTTGCTACAGACATTTGTGGATGGATGCCAAGGCAATTATTTCATCTATCAATTACTATTTATAATTCAGGCTATTCAATAGAGTCTGCTACAGGAAAGTTTTAAGTCCTATGCTACAACAGTGAACTTGCAGCAGTTGAAGAGTTGGTGTGAGATAGATAAGGGCTTGGGTTTAGAAGGCTGTTACAAAGAAAATAAAAAATAACAAAGGAAAATTCAAGGAAATAAAAATCATTCTACTGCAGCCAAAACAGGGAAAAACATAACTACTTAAATTACAACTGTATTTTAAAAAAGTATTTGTTCATCCTGTCTTGGTTCAAAGTAACACAAATCCAAAAAAAAATTTTTATGTGGGCTTTTGTACAAGGATGCATTTAACTTACTTTTCTTTCAGAATAACAAGGGAATGCTGCCTTGTACTCTGGTTATAGCAATGTCTAGAATAGTCAATTTATTATGTTAAGTATTCTAATATTGAATCAATGTACCTCACAAGACATAACATGGGATGACTTCTCTCTGCTGTTATACATCTAAACAATAAATGTGGCAAATCATACAACCAGTACAATGGTATCACTTTGTGATATGCTCACAAAGTTTTGTAGCGCATAAATATCTTTGGTCCATCACCATTCATGGCAAGGGCATGTCTTCCAGATGTTCATGGTTCCTTTTAATCCATTGGTCACAATTCATGCTGCTTCAGAGAAACAGAGAAGCTTGATTCACAAAGCATCATGTAGAGATTGCTATTAAATGATACTGATAAAGATCTTCTTATTTTAATCTTTAAAAGATGAGGATAAAACACAGACAGTGGGATCAGAGAGAAACTGACTCTTGTGCCAGGAAAGAGAAGGGGCAACTCAGAAGATAGTGATATGTAATACACCCTAGAGACCAGTTTTCCTCAGAGCCCTCACAAAACAAACAGACCTATAAGTGTAACATTGTTCAGGAATGTATGCATTTTCACTCTACTTGACATTATTTAGCACGACAAATTAAGACAGCAGAGGAGATGCAAAACTATGCAAACATGTACCATCTTCAGTGATAATAATTACATTATTTCAAGCTTTAATGTGACAATCCCTATTATAGAAGTCTTTAAACAGTTGTTAATAACATTTTATGTTTCAGTCTGTCCTGCATTACATGTTTCCTAAAGCATATGGTACTCTTCAGGTAACAGCCCTTAAGCTCTAAGTTGGGTTTTTCTGTTATGTGCTTAGCAGTTCTGTTCCTCCTTGGGATCTATATCTCTTCAATAATAGTAAAAATAAGAAAACAATTCTTTCCTTTATGAACTTTCAAAGTTAAATCTATTTGAACTGAAGTAACTAAGAGTATGCTACACAGTCTCTATACATCACACAATTCATCAGCAGAAAAGCTCTTTTATTTCCATAGCTTTAAAGACTTCCAACTCCATCATCTCCTTTTTTATTGCTGGTTAAACAACCTCCAATAATGCATCTGTAAAAGATACAGTAGTACTGTACTGCATGGGTAAAATTAAAGATGCTCCTTTCAAAATTAGCTGAAGATGCATGAAGTAAACAATAATTAAAAGAAAAAAAAATCTATAAATAGACATCAGGCTAATAGTTATTACATTCAATAATTTAGCATGATATGCATGACAGCTTCGACCTCCAAAATAATTTAGCGCCTTGAGCTGAGATTAAATGCAGAACATTAATTTTTCCCCTCTGGTTGTCAAGCCAACCAAGAGGCCCGTCAAATCTATTTAAATTAAGCCTGCATCATGTAATGATATTAAAGGGGATAAAATATTAAGATGGGCCTGTGAAAGAACATTGGACAAAATAGCTGCAGTAAGGCAGCTTTAATTTACTACACCAACAATCTGTCTTTATGCTGAAAGCAGGATTTAAAGGTCCAAAGGAATAAATACTTGAGTTTACATGATATGCTCATTTATAAAATGTTACTGATTTTGAATTGCTGAAAATATTTAGCAGTATTATGCAGAAGAAAAAAAGTTATGGTTCCCAATGTAATCCTACTGATGTAGGGAAAAAATACTGGATCAAAGTCATGATGTGTGTGTGTCCCATACGCAGATGTTATTTCAGCCATAAGCAGTATGGCTGCATCCATTTATTGCCAGCAATGTGTTTTCTTCCTTCAGCTAAAGGATGATAAATGTCCTTCAAAACTTCAACACTTCATAATATAAAAATGGACTGAAAGGGGAGGTAGACTCCCAGACCAACGACAAACAACTCTGAATATTTAGGCTACGGGTACTTTATGAAAACAGTAAGGTTTCTGTTGTCATTACAGAACTACTCAGAAAGAATAGTAAAATAGAACAAAATAAAACAAGTCTGTGAAGCTGCCCATCAAAAAAAAAAAAAAGAAATCTAACCCCTGCAGATTTAGATCTGCTTAACTTGCACAATAAATGAATGGGATTGGTCATGTTTAAAAACAATACTGCAAACATCCAGAATATATTCGATATCACATTCTTCCACTCCATCACAGTTACTTTTATATTTTAACTTTCCAGATCATTTATTTTTCTAACATTTGGGATCCCAACAAGAATGCAGACTTGAAAATATATCCTGTGTCAGCTAAATTCAGAAACAGCCCTGAACACTGCTAGTTTGCAAAGGCATTGCTAACAAGTGTCAAAAACTGGATCGAGGCCCAAGTTCACTTTATTAGGAGTAAACATTTTTTATTACCGTTTGTTCATATGATGGTGTGCCTCTGCAAAATCTTGTTTCCTCGAAGAACTGAAAAATTAAACAGTAAAGTCCTGTTCTTAGTGTACTTTATTGCTAATGCACTGAAGTCCTTCTAATAACACACGTGCACAATTACGGTACAGTTACACAACTCACAAAAAATATGAAATTCACATCAATGGAAAAACTGAAAAAAAAAAAGGGCAAATGAAAAAAGGATGTATAGAGTGCTTTCATACAAAACATGGCTTAGCTCTGCACATCAAGCAGGGAAAAGGTTGAGATTTATCAGGGCAGAGTGGGCACAAAAGGATGTTTGAGTGGGATTTGAGTGTATTTGTGGCATGGCTCCAAGTTATCTCCCAAACATGACATTTCTTTCACAAAGCCTGCCCATCAAGCCCAGTCGAGGTTGTTAACTGCACTTAACTGAAAGTCAGTAACTCTAACAGACAAAAAAATTGTGCTGTCTAGTATTCCTTAAACACACATTCAATGCAAACTCATTCAGCTTTAGCACATTACAGGCTCAGAACTGATAGATGAGAAAGCTCAGGGTAAGCCAAATATCTGACAAATTGTCTGCCTAAACGGCTGCCACAGGATTACCCAAATGAGTATGTCACTAGTTATGCCATAGTCTGTATCAGTTCTCATACCAACCTTTTTTTTTCCCTTTTTTTAGTGCTCATCCATACTACACAGAACATGTGGCATTCATATGCCACAGACCCCTCAACAAATCCTTTCTCTCACACAGGAAGGACATAAGGTAAGGGGTTATGAACAAGGAATTTATTTATGCCTGAGCCAACCACTTTGATTCAAATTATAATTTCTATCAAATGAGGTCTAGACTATACTAACCTTCACGCTGCAAGACCAAAGCAGTTACAGCTTTGACTCCCATGTTCCTCTAATGAAGGAAAGGCTTGACACTATTATATTTCAGAAAGTATTGGTTTACTAGAAAACCACACACACACTTGCCACTGTTTTATGGGACAGAGAGAGCATAGGTCATAATTTACTAAGGATCCTCCTTGAAGTTCCAAAACAGCGTTTAAGCAGAAGACACATTGCTACTGAAAGAGTAGAGTGAAACTAAATAAGCTGAATCCATTTTTCAAAGCAATTGTTCCCACTTCAAGGCTGGTAAAACTGATAAATATTGAGCAATGTGTAAAAAATACACAAATACCATAAAAGTAAGATGTGTTGGGACTTGTCATTTGTTTGCTGACAACATTTGTTTGGGGAGTTTTTGTAAGCTAACTGCCCTATCTTGTTGCCCACCTATATTTTGCATATTGGTCCTTTTGTAGCACTTAGCATCATTCACAAATTAAGTAAGCTGTGGAACATAAAAGGTGCTATGAGCATGTAGTGTCAGATATGCACAAATAAATAAAAAGAAAACAAGTAAAAGGGAAGGAATGCAGATGATACCTAGGAAAAACTATCCACACAGAAGTAACACACCAGAAAAAGTTCAGAAAGAAAAAAAAAAAAAACACCACAACAATAAAAGGAAAGGACCAATGTAAAGAAGAATTCTAAGTTTTCAGATACTAAGTTTAGGGCAAAGGAAAGAAACCTGAAAGACACATACTCACCACAGAATTACCTCAGCCTTCTCCAAGTATTTACTTCACCCTCATGCTCTAAGGCAGAATCTGTTCCATAGATACTTTAACGTTATATGACTCTACATTACACATTTTAATTCCTGTCTAAAGATCACACCTAAATAACAAACAAACAAAAAAAAAATAGAGAATTATTTGCTTGTCAATTTGACTTCATTGCTAACCAGTAGGTGGGAAGGATATTTTCAATTTTCTTGGGAGGTCCTATTTAGCAATTTTTATACTGTGAGAACATTTAACAATTCTGTGCTTTCACTGAGCTTACATTTAGCACTTGATCCCTGCAAGGGCTCTCCCATCCCAATGCCATGCAAGAGGACCACAAAGCTGCACAGTATTCTCCAGCACATCTCAGTTTGCACCCAAAGAGAGAGTCAAGTTGTGTTCCCAAAAGCCACCAATCTAGGACTCGAAAAACTGAACCCCAAGTTGAACCACACAGCACTTTGGCTGTACAGAGAAGGGAATCAGCAAACTGCAGTAAATTATCTGACAAAATATTATTTGTTTAGTCTCAAAGTTTAGCAAATTCTCAACTTTACATTTTTATAAAAAACTACTGGAGTGCTCAGTCTTGCAACATTTAGAGAAGACACAGAATTTTTATCTGCACCTTCTTTTGGAAGGTGTGAAATAGATCTTGACCTGCTTTATGTCCTGGATGATTTCTGGACATTTTAGTTTGTCTATTCAGGTATGATACCAGGTTTATCATTAGGGCACCTCCACACATTAAGAGCATTGTTGACATGTTGCTACTGCTTTTTTTCTTAGAAGACAAGAGCACACACTTAGAATTTCTTTTTATTGGCATTGACACGAGAAAAAGTATTTTAAAGAGAAGTGAGTTTTATACTATGATCTTAGAGGCAGTGGATCTGCAGCTGTCCACAGTCACATCAGCAATAAAGCCCATCAACTGTCTTCTTACAAGATTTGATGTTTTTGTCATGATCTATTGCAGAATTTTATGTCAGTTGGATACCACATCAAAGCAGTGTCTCCTTGGACACATTGCTGATAGGTGCTTTGAAGAGAAGAATCAGAACTGAATATGACCCCATGTCAGAGGGGTACGTGGGACGATATCTTCAGGCAAAGGGCTCAAATCATTATAAGGCACCAAAGGAAACAACTGCTGCAATTCAAACAGCTGAAATTTTTCTGAGCATACCTGAAAGCAACAGCCATCCTAAAGCATGAGAGATTATCTTCACTCTTTGTTCTACTCTTCCTTTCAATATGAAATTAAATATCAAGAGACCTGGAGCTGGCAGACAGCCAAGACCAACTTCAATGATGGTAGCTAAGAGCCACATCACTTGGATTCATACAAGGCCAGCACAGATAACCTGTCCTGCACATCCCTGTGGAGGGGATGAGCAGAAAATCTGATTTCCCTATTCTGAAGGCAGAATGAAATGCAGTCAGTAATATCTTTGCCTGTAACTTGAATTAGCATTACCAAATATAAATAGTCTTTATCCTTTCATTTACCCCATATATGCAATTCCAAGGTAAGGAAACAACAAAACACAGGTAGGCACAGTAAAAGACTTCTGTGTCTAACAATGCAAATGAAACACCCAGTGTCATTATTATAAATTTTTACTATTTAATTGTCCTAGAATATAAAGCTTTATTAAATACTGTTCAGGTTACTGGAACAAAGTCTCTGCATTGGAGAAATACAAGGATCTGAAACAGAAACATTGAAGAGCAAGAATGGCAGTAACAGAGGGCAGTAAACATAAACAACATAAATAAACCAGAACAGCATTCCCCATGTGGAGACGTGTCTTGCTTCTAGCTAATCCTCTCTTTTTCTGACAACAGATAATGATCTAAACCCAATTTCCAAACTGAACTTCCCGAGGCTGATGCATACTTGCTGATCAGTTTCTAAATATCTCCCTTAGCTGATTCACCAAGCAAATTCAAATTCCACATGGTATTAATCAAGGAATTATTCCAATAGGTTTCTAACACTAAATATCGTTGGAAAAGGTCAGCGACGGATACCAAGTTATTCTAGCTGTCACAATTTCATATCACCACTATAAAGCTGGAGGCAGTTGTTTATGATTCTCAAATGCATGCTTTCCCCAGATGTACTAGCAAAAGAATTACAGCAAACATGACTGTAAGACTTAAGAAAGGATGGCTAACCACCCCTTGTCCCTAAAATGGGGAAGAACATTTATTGAGTACAGGGATTTTAAACCACCTTTTAATGTTTATTTTAGTGCAGCAGAAGAGCTTTATCTACTCCCTACTTTAAGAAAAAGTCAAAATCGACTATTGCGCATACTAGTCTGCACGTACTTGGATAACATTTACGCTATTTCCACAGTATAACTAACTTATATTATTGCAAGCTTTGAGAACACACACTCACTTTGAGGAACACAAATTCAGATATTTTGTGCCAGTTCTGCTCTTGAGGTTTTCAGTAAGATACCTGTTGGACCAAATACACTTCCCTAAAATACCCTGATGTTACATGTTCTTACAGTCCAAGCAATTATGCTGTTATCAGTCGTGGAGTCTTGGGTAGGACAGAGATGATGCTTCGTGTCAATTTAATAATTGATTAGAATACTCTGAAGCGTTAGGACTTTTGGATCTCATTCCCAAATGGAAAAAACTGCTCTACTTCCATTTCTATACAGGCAGCAGTAAAAAATAGAAATGGTACATTTTGAAACCTCCCCTATATATAGCACTTTACTCAGAGATAAATCAAAGGTTTTGTAGAAAACCTACTCCTTTTTACCTGCCTTAGGTATAGATTTCCTAATTTCAATATTACTGAGCCAAGCAATTTTTTCCTCAAAATTACCTTAAATACAGCAAACAGGATAACTTCATTCATAAGGTGTTTTCCCATGGCTCACTACTTGCAACTCATTGGGACCATCTACTAAGAGATGCCACTCTAGACTCCATGCATTAACATTTTCAGTTCACACATTTAGTGAAGCATTAATATGCCTTGGCTAAAATATGCAGTAAATGAAACCCAGATTTTAAAGCATTTTAAACACCTTCAGAATACTACATACTCGTTTGGTATCTGTGGAAAAGCAGTGCTGTGAGGGGGCTGGTGTGGGGTCTGTAGCTCAGACCCAGGAAACCATAACCAGTCTGGAGAGATGGTCCTGTGAGGAACCGTCTTCCCGGGGCCCATTTAGTTTTTCCCTCAGCTACTGGAGTGCCCTTGCAGAGGCTGTCAGCTCTTTAGTGATTCTCAGCTCGTGATTTCAACTCTTACTTTGCGGGGCAATCTCCAGGCCAGACCAGGAGGAGAGAGACAAGAGGCTCATATAGCAATTCCACAGGAGGTTGCTTTATTAGCCAGCACCCTGTGAAGGGAAGGCCAGGGACAAGCTCTGATCCCACAGGGGCAGTGGGCTAGATCTTATAGGGATACAGGGGGTGGGTGTCAGAGGGTAAAAGCCAATGGGTTATAAAGGATCTGCATAGGGTCTCCTAGAGGATTCTGGGTCTGTCTTCTTCTCACTGTAACTTAAAAAGTGGTTGCCTTTTCAGGGGAGTCCTCCTGGGAAGTTATGCAATCTCCTTATCGAAGCAGGCCTCCCTCCAGGGCAGAGGCTGGGCATACCCCACAGTGCTGCTTTTGTTTGATGCCCTTAAAACAGCAGGCCCATCAAAGTAAAGAATTAAAACCTCCAAATTTCTTTCCTGAAAAAAACCTTGATTTCATCTAACATTCTGCTTTCAGTGCAAAGGCAGATAATCTCGTTCATTTTGCACTTTTTTTAAAGTAAGTTAGTCCATTCAGTTTTTCTTGGAAAACAATCAAAATCAGGAAAAGTTTTCCATCTGTTCCAAGCGATGAGTTAAGGGGCACAATTATACCACCATATGAATATTAGAAGTAATCAACTTGCCCAAGGACTAAAACAAATACCAAAAAAATCCCACATTTCAAAACTAGGCACAATGAAGTATGGCCTTTGATCTATTTACAGTGGCCAAGGGGACTCCCTCATTCTAGTTTCATAGCCAGCAACTCCCTGAGGCACAAACACAGGATCAAGACCCTGTCCTAAATATGTTTTTAAAACAAAGAAAAGATGATAGAAGATAATGAGAAAATATGTCTCAGAACATGTCTTGAATTGGTTTTGCATTTGTTTTAATTGTCTGGAGCACAAAAAATCTAGAGCAAGTTTCTGCTTCGCATCTTACATAGCTGGTTTGGACCCTCCATAAAACCACAGGATCACATATCAAATGCAAATGTTACTTCTTAAACTACCTTACAGTAGATGACTTGGCCAAAATTAATTAAGAGTTCAAAAACCCTATTTCAGGGAACCTCAGCCTTCAGGCTGAGCTATAGTGGTGCAGGATCGGGGCAGTTAAATCAGCCCTCTGAACACATGACTGACAACAGAAACTCAAGAACCTACAGGGTAAAAGGGTAGCTGAGAAAACACTCTGACCAAATGTATCTAAGCATCTGGCTGTTTCCATAACTCATTTCAATGAGTAATTCAATCATACAGTAATCTATGATTTTGCCAAGATAGTCAAACAACTCCTTTCAGAACAGTCTATACTGAAGAGTACCATTATGCATCCCATCCCAAAATTGTCTTTCAAACTATACCCACAAGAATAAGTGGGAAACAGTCAGTGGAATCACTCAAAACCACTCTCTCCAAACAAAAATGATACTATAGAGCAGCCTGCCAGAATCAGCTCCTAAATTTTCTGACCTTTCCATTTTTACCTATCTAGAAAATGGAGATCATCATTCTGCCAATTGAGTGAGAAAAGATTTATTAATGCCCATGACATTATGGAAGTGGAAGGAAAATAACTCTTGAAAGACATTTCTTTTACCCATAGATATGGGGTAATTTCCTGCATTCTCATAGCCTTTCCTTTACATTAAATAGTTTGTGCTTTTCCATAAGTATGATGGTTTCAGTTATAACAGCTACACTTTTAATAGCAACTCTGTTATAACTCCTTTAAAAAAAAACTACTCGGTTTTTTTCTCCCTAGAGAAAGGGACTGATAACCCCCTACAGATTTTTGTCTCATGACTGACCGATATTTTTAACTGTTCTAACAAACAAGGCAAGGTTTATACAGAACAGTAATATCTTATTAGGTCAACAGACACCGCTAAAAGAGAAGCGCAGTTTTGAGCAAACAAACCTTTTTCAACAGTAAGGAAACCATACAGAAGGGCATGCTTTACTGGGGATTACATCCTCTAACTTTTAATATAGTGAGATCCAAAAACTTTAGATCATTATTAATAATTTCTATTTATGAATTCTATAGTAAACAATAGGGCTGAGTTGACTGTGAACTCTCAGGTCCCTGGAACATTAAAAGGATGATTTCATTGCTGAGCTATTTTATTTAATGAAATTAGAAAGCAATCATTATCTTCCAGCTCCTCCCCCTGGCAAACAATTCAGTCAAAATTCTGGTTACTTTAAGACTGCAGGTCAAAGAAAATCTCATACAAACTCCAGACAGAGAAAAGCATTCAAGACTGGATCTATTACCACAAAGGTAAGTCAAAAGTGTTACTGCTTGTAACATTTCCAAGTCAATTATATAATTAGAATCTGTACCTAAGCATATAAAATTTCACATCTCAAAATTTCTATTCAGATATTACAAGCATGTAAAAAACAATCTACAGTGTAGTGCAGTTCATTCTTAATATTGGCAGAAAATAACTAAACTGAAATCAGTAGTAAACTTCGGGATGCTCTAATTCTATAGACACTTGAGTCTGATTCAATACTGTTAAATCAGCAAACTTTTTTTTTTTTTAGCTGAGTAAGGACTACAGGATTCAGTTCTTTGCCTCCTAAAGTGGCATTTTGAAAAATGATGTTAGTTTGGTTTGCAACCTCAGCTGACACAGGAAAACGCTAAGATGAATTACTAACATTTCTGCATGAGCTCTGGACAGGATGATGCAATATGCTGAAACAACCCAAGCAACAAGAAGTGGCCCAGGAGCAAACAAACAGCAAAAGCAGCCCCTGTAGCCCATGAGTGATTAACTGCCTGCTCTGATAAAATGGGGAAACCCTTTCAGTGCCAGGTATTTACTTTAGAAACAAAATCTAAAACTTAACAGTCTCAAACAGTCTTCATTACTGCAGTCCATGAGAATAGGTTTGTCTGTAAGGCACAAGGACAGCTAAATGCGGACCCTGCAGCACAATCATTCAATGAAAAAAATATATTAAATATCTCCACATGATTTTCAGTACAGCCAAGCAACCAATTCACAGCAGCAAATAGATAGGTTTCTCCTTAAAATATCTTGCCTGGCTAAGTGAGATGAAAAAGGAGCTTCCTTTTATCTTTTCATGTTGTAGATTTAACTATCAGCTGTAGACTTTGGCATAAATGTAAAGACCTTCCTGCCAGATCACACAAATAAGGAAAACAGCTTTGAAAGAACCAAAAGGTGTCAATAGAGGATGAAAAAATGAATCAAGGCAAAAATACCAATGAACCTGAGTTGATACTTAGGGTTGAAAGAAAAACAGCAGCTGTGTATATCCAGAAAGCAC
This sequence comes from Corvus cornix cornix, assembly GCF_000738735.6. Taxonomy (NCBI): domain Eukaryota; kingdom Metazoa; phylum Chordata; class Aves; order Passeriformes; family Corvidae; genus Corvus; species Corvus cornix. Next base: position 35,226,322 of record NC_046334.1, on the reverse strand, counting down.
ACAACAATATAGAGAGAATTTTGGCAGGAAGCTAAAAAGCAATGTCATTGTTTATCTAGTATCCACTCCCTAATAATGATAAATGAAAAATTTTTCTCTAAGTTTTTCAAATTGGACTGGAAATCTTAGAACTAAGCCACAATACGTCCTTCCTAAAAATGTTTCAAATATTCCATTTTGGTTTAGGTGCGGTGGAACTTAGATAGTCTGTTTATGAGCACTTTAACTAACCTTCAGTGAACAAAGGACTTATTGCCTCACTCATTTCGCATAAATTAAACAAATAATTGGGAGTTCAATTTCCTGTTGGGTGTTAAAATAAAATTCAAACAAAAACAAAGTGAGGCATTATTAATTATGTAAAATATGAGCTGCAGCTCTTGGATTTTTACTTCAACTATAAAAACAAACTGCTGTATTATTATTTTAGCAAGTATTCTTCTTTTGCCAGATAGGAATTTATGTATCTTCTCATGCGTCAAAACAGGACTCCATTGGTCCTCCAGGGGTCTCACTAAATGGTATGAAAATTCCACATTATGGACAAGAATTCAGTTACGCAAAGAGAACTTAACTTTTCAGGTATGTCAGTTCTGGGTCTCCTTTAACCTTCCTATAACACATATTACACAAAACCAAATGAAGGCACTGTGAGAACATAAATAGGGGCTTTCTCCTGTCATCACAGGAAAGAAGGTAATCAAGAAAGCAAGCAAGCAGACAAAAAAGGATGTCTTCAGATGTGTTTCAGGACTACAGGCATTACACACTATTTTTTATTGCCACATTTAGAGCTGTCAGTGGCAGGTAGAACAAATTAGGCTTCCTCTCCTCATCAGATATCAGCTGGATTCAAACAGATCAGTAGACAGATAGCTCATGTCATGATAAAAAGTTTCAATTGAATGAACTGGTAAATGAGTGCAGACTAAAGCAGCTCCACTAACTGGCAAACTAAAAGCTCAGACTGAAACCTGGTAGGTTTTACATCAGTGCGAGTACAACACATCGTAATTGCTACCACCAACTCTAAATCAATATGAATAGGGAGCTATGCTCCAGAGCACACCAAAGATCCTGCTTCCTTCATCATTCAGATGACAGATCTTGCCAGAAAACCTTCTCAGTTTCCTTGCTCAGAAAGTATTCCCCCATCCACATAGTTCAGACATACTCTCTAATAAGGTATTGATCCTTAACTGGCAAGCTAAAAACCTCTAACAGACCTGTGTTTGCACGCCTGCCATATTCCCTTCTATTCCTTTATTGCCGAGCCACCATGCACTATTGCCACATCAGTACTACTCTCCCTTACATGATCCTTGTTTTCATTACCTTTATACATCTGCATCAATTGTTAATCATTTAAGATTATTCCTCCCCTGCCTCTTACTACCACACTATCACATAAAGGCTCTCCCAAATCTCCTAGTGCTGCTTCTTTCCCGTCCATTTCACTTTCCTAAAAGTGAAAAAAAGCACTGTAAAGCCACTTCCTTAACTGAAAACACAATCCTTTCACAATTGGTTTTGAAGCTGCCTTGCCCCACCATCTCTGAGGTATTTTCGGGATACAGTTTTGTAAGGTAAGCATGGCAAGCATGACTTGAGTATTTGTGTACCTTAGCTGGGAGAACTGGCTGGTGGAGAGCATCAGGCATAAGGATTATGTCCTTTTTTTTGTTTATTTTATCTCAAACTTTCTGATTGTTGCAACAGGAAGGTTGCAACTGCATGAGAGGGTCCTGCAGAGATGGGGCAGTGCTATTCTGAGCCAACTTCCTTTTCTGCCTTGAGACTCATGGTCAGTGCACCTATGTCTAGAAAAGGGTTGAGTCCTGTACAGCGCAGTAAGGAGCTCTATAACCACCACAGATCCCCAACTCCTACCCCCATCACTTCCTGGAGGGTTCCAAAGGACTGAACATGCATGCACAAACTACATGTGCAAATGGTGTGAAAAATCTATTTTACACAAGAGGTGTGCACCAGGTAAACTATAAAAGGAAGTGCATAGGTCCCACACTCAACTCCCTCTCGTTTGGTGGCCTCAGATCTGGACCATCCATGGCAGCAGGAAAGACATGAGATCTAAGGACTGGTGACCTTTTTCTTTCTCTCTCTTCCATCTTGATTTCTCTCCTCTCATCTTATCCTGGCTAGTGTGGTGATTGTATTCTACCCATCACTCTGTACCTGAAGTTTGTTTAAGATAGTTATAGAAGTTGAGAGCTTGTTAGCAAACACTTCTATGACTAATTAGCTACAGTAATAGAGACAACTATACAATAAAGCATAAGAGTTCCCTGACACATGGACTAGTGGGTTTTTTCAGCTCAACAAGAATTTAAAACAAACATCATGCCCACTTCCAGGTTGTGACAGCTGGTCAAGCTGTTTCAGATTTTGCTCATTCAGGATTGTATCAGGAAACTTGGCAGCCTAGGGCTTTTTACCCATCTCTCAATCTACCTGGTCCTTGATAAACAACTCAGATGGGTCTCTAGTATCTGGCTAATGGTTTGCAGTGTTTCACTCCTCCTGAAAGCCCAGGGCAGAGGAAGAAGAGAACTGCAGTGCTAAATGGAGGGAACTGAGGCTTAAAAACAGAACAGCATCAGTTGTCAGTGACACAGTATACGCCCATTATTTATCTTCATCATCTATAAACTCTCTCAGCCCATTTGCTGGAAGCATAGCATGGGTCCAAGTAGCAAACTGGATTTAGATCCAGGTTTCTCAGTACTATTTGTGTATCCAGAAGACTTTAGTCTCTAGAGAGTGCTAAAAGAAAGGAGCATTTTTAAAGTCCTTTTCTTCTAACAAAGCACACTCACATTGGTCAAAATAAAGCAACCTCTCTCATCGTGTGAATGTAACTTGAAACATACTGCTCAGAACATCTATCACTAATATAGTTCTAATTCTAACAGTATCATCAAAAACATTAGGTTTTTTTCATTGGGTATAGTTTTAAAAATCTAGTAAAACAAGTTTTAAAAGCTTGAGTGGATTGCCTGCTCTCATTAGCAGGTTTATCTAGCCAATTCTAAATCTGTGCATGACCTGGATGCATACAAGACATCCAGAAAAGGAGGATCTGGCAGAGGATGAATACACTGCAGTTCCACACTCCAGAGATACAGGGCTAGCTGAGGCCCACCTGCTTGGGAGAACATTTCCAAAGCATCGCTTTCATCTATTTATTACAATGCAACTTCACCTGCCAGAAGCGAGATGCTCAGAACCCGGTCAATGATCAGAACTGAAGAATGTCAAAAGCAGAAAGGTGAAATCCTCTCTGGTAAAGTAGATAAGGGAAATATCTACATGAAGAATCTTCAGTATAAATTTTAGGAAAACACCCTTAAGGTTCAAGACTGATGTATATCTCTGAAGAACCATGGGAGACAGCCTGAGAGCAGCTTCATTTGGCAGCCTGTTAGATTAAACAAATAAAAAGAACACTTCGGGGTTAATCCTGGCTCACAAGTAGCTTTGACACAATATTTTCAGTGCTCTAAATCTATCCCAACATACAGTTAATGAGAAGAGTTTTTCAAAGCACTATAGAGTGAGTGGCATGCATGCCTCCAGTACTCCAGTCCTGAGGAAGGATTGATTCTGAACAATCCTCATTTACAGGATCTGGCAGCCCAGGGCAGGTCACCACCATTCCATGGCAACCCTGCACTGAGCAGCAGAGTGGGAAAAGGTTTTAAGGAAGAAGACTAAATTGCAAGATCAATATTTTAAACAAAGCACACCTTTGCTTCCTCTGGACATTGTATCACTCAATTAGTAAGATATGAGTGATACACCAGCTGAAAGTGAACTATCCTATTGCAGCAAAGATACAGAGCTACAAATGCAGATTCACAAAAGTCCTGGAAATTAGGATAAATAATTTAGTAAGTTCTCTGCTACAGCTTCCTTTCGTGAAGGGACTGATGAGGTGAAAATCCATTCCTCAGAGGTATTAAGCACCTGTGGTATCAAAAAGGGTTGAGGAAAACATGGATTGTGATTAATTTCAGATATTAGTGTCTCTGTAGAAGCAGCTTTAATCTATGCCAATATTGAAAACAGTTCAATTTTTCTGGTAAAGGACTACAATTCTAAATCATTTTGAGGTTGGTTGGCAGGTTCCCCTCCCCCCCCCCCTTTAAATAAAAAACAGTATCTCTGTAATGGAACTTCTGAGCACCAGAATGACTTTTGCCATTTCTTAAAGCTGCATGGTAACAAAAGGTCACAGGCTGGCTCCACTTCCCTTGTATTTAACAAAATAATGTGGTTCAGAACAGAAGAGCTCAGCTTAAAGGTCACAACAAAATCTATTTTTCTTCACTGTATTATTATACAGAATATTTCCTTAGAGTCATATTCCATGCTAAAGCAGAGCGAAGGGCTTTCAAAACGAATGTAGGTAACACATAGTACATGCTGTTTTCTAGACACTATGACACTATCATCTTAGTCTCTTTTGGAGTGAGGGCAGGGAGGACACTAAACTCCACTAGTCAAAAAAAATTTTGATGGAAAAGTGTCGGAACACTTAAGGAAGCTAAATATAGCAAACCAAATCAGCACCTTTGAAAGTTATATATAATGACTTTAAAAGCTTTAGGGAAGCAATTCACATATTTTGGAATATTTCTAATAAAAAGCAATCAATAGTTATAAATGTAGTTATTGCATCATCTATTTCTAGGCCTAAACAAAATTTCCAGATGCAAGTCTACATGCCACACCAGACAAAACCAAACATTGGTTTGCTTTTTGCTTATCTTCTCAACTGAAAGAACATTAGAGTGTTAGGTTCAGCCTATTCTTTTTGTTTTGATTTTTTTCCTTTGCAATCAGCTCTGAGCTAGAGTTTGAGTCAAGAGGAGAATTAGTAGAAATGGGGTATTTTAAAGATTTTCTACTGACTGAGGATTAGCGCAGACCTCTATTGCCTGAAGAAACCTTCGTGACCAATGATACTAGTTACGGCTACCAAAGAGAGGGCCATGGGGTAAATCTTATTCCCACCTTTTTCTTTCATTTCTTTTGAAAAGGTTGCCACCCACAGAATATTGTAACAATGCAACCTAGTGAATAAAAGGGGGTAACACCTAGATTTTAGACAAGGAAATTGATAGAGAACCTCTTTGAGTCCTTCCAGTTTACAGACATTCTTGTAAAATTCACCTTTTTGCTGTGTTTCCTTCCTAGTTTCAGATATACTATAAGACCCTAAATAAACCAAAAAACCCAGTCTTCTCTCATGTATGAAAGATCTTTTGTCCTCTTCATTTGTGTAATGGCTTCTTCCTCCTCTCAACCTTTAAAATAAATCTGTTTGACATGGATTGTGATTCACTTTCTTTGAAGTGTGGGCAGGGGAAATCTCGGACCACAATCACCATGATACCAAGTACTCTATGAAAAAAGAACACATATATAAGGATATACATAGAGCATATAAATCTGTATCACCAGAAAGATCCATATCAAATCAGTGATAAAAAGAGCAAACAAAAGAGACACAAGAATATTCTGATGAAGCAGTGCAAATGTGTGGGGGTGTTTTCCATGTCTGATAAAAATGAAACACCTTTTATTAAGAAGTAATGACCTTTACCGTGACCTAATCTACAAAATATTTCAGAGCAATATTAATCAGCACAATAACTGAAAGTTTATATAGCAAAAATCCTGCTAGTCAACACTATAACTTTACTGAAGAAGAATCAAAAGTGTGGTCTGAACTTTCACCTTTCTTATCCAAATTAAAAGAACAAACACAGATCTTGCTATGAGCATGTAACATTGTAAATTCACACCAAAGAATGAGAACACTGATGCATAGTACTGCTACATGTAGAAATGTACAAAATAAAGAATGTAGGCTTGATTTTTAATTTTTTATCCATAATAAGTAAAGAAACCAGAATCTAACCTAGAGTTATCGTGGAACAAATATAAATGGTATAAAAGAAATCAAACTTAGCTCCATACAAGGCATTTTAAATTGCCTGGGGCATTTTTTCCAGGAAACTGATAAAAACAGAAGCACCTGGTATTTCTGCTTTAAATGTGAGAAGTAAGTAATATTAAAGCTTTTCCTTGAATATTTTACAAGTGCCATTTTATTGGCATCAAGACTTTTTATTCTAAAACAAATTTTCTACTAGTAACCTAACTTAAAATATGCACGCCTACAAATGTGGATATATTTGTCCTTTCTAGATAAATGAGTAGCCAGCCTACTCAAAGGTAAAAATTTTGCTCACTTGAAGATTTTAACAAATCAAGAACAATTACTATACTTGCAAGTAACTAATCTTTTTTTCCCCATCTGCAGAGGGTTGATCATGAAATTAAGTTTCAGATAACAGTCAATATTAAAACATGGATGGAGATGGGAATTATGAGAACTATCAACAGGACAATCCTGCTAAAAGCAGTGAGTTTTTTCATGTAAGTTTTTGCTCAGCTATAACATATACACAGTTTGGGTCTCTTTAAGGAAGATGAATTGAAAAGCAAATATTTTTCTTCCTCCTCACACTTATACAGGATCAGCAAAAACTGATTGGCCTCTTTCTACACGCACACTTCGTACTCAGCTCTATTTAGCATCATGCCATCTGGGCCTAATTTTTTTTTTCCTTCTGACATCAGCAAGCTTCATAATGCAAGGCAAATTTCCTTTGATGCTAAGGCTAGATCAAGAAGAATGAGCAGGCCAGCAGGTTTTTCCACATTTAGACAGCCAGATAAACTCCTACTCATCTTCATCACACACTGCTAAAGAGTCAAAATTTTCCTACAGAGACTCAGTGTCTTAAAAGAAAAAACAGATGCAATATTTAGGCATTGTTGTACAGTCAACAGTCAATAACTTTCAAATTCAGCAACTGTCAACTCTTGTGATATTTACAAAGAGTAAGCTATTCCCCTTACAGTTTGGGGTTTTTTTAAAATAAGAAAGCAAAGACAAAGTTAGATCACCATCCATACACAACTAACATAAGACTTCTATCCCCTCTCATCATCAGCACTGCTTATCAGCATTTTTGTGAGCATCTCATAAGAGAAAGGTACCAGCAATGCACGTTCAATGTTGTCAAGCTCAGCTTCTGGTAAAGCTCTGCCAGTTTCCAAGGTAATAGCCTCCTTGATTATTGCTTGAGGTTTGTGTTCACAGAAAGAACAGACTTCTGAAGACAATATTTAAATCTTCCTTTACCTTCATTGTATGATTTTTTTTTTTTTTCCAGTTTCTTATAACTTTACACATACTTTAGCTTCTTAGGTCAAAGTCTGCAATCTTATCTGAATGGGTAAAACTTTTTTTTTTAATTTCAACTAAAACAAAGCAATTACTCAGGTGCTTTCCCCTGGTCAAAAATTGGATACACATGATCTGCACCCAAAACTTGTAATAACACAGTAACAGTCCACTAAGACAAACACACAGCTTTTGTCTCCATCATTTGTGCCCTTTGAAGATAAAAATTTGCTAGAGATTTCGCGTCAAAACTTTGATAGATGCCATTTTTGCCAATCCATTTCAACATACAGATGATCAGGAATTTTTTTATTATTGTATCTGTGAGCTGCAGTGAAGCAAAGAACCAGAAATGAGAACTTTAACAGTTCAAAGGGACTGACTGAAGCAGCACTCACAAAAACACCTTGATGCATATTCCTGCTGTGGAATAAATGTGTGAGCTAAGGCTTGGCTATCTGAAAAACAACAACAAAACACACTCCACCCTTTACCTGCATGTCTGAAAGGCCAGAGCTTTACACAAAAGCCAGGCACAGAATCCTGTAACACTGAGAATCCCCTGCCTATCATCTCTTCCCTTTTGTTATTGAAAGGTATCTCTCCAAAATCCTACTCATCAGATGACAAGACAATCACTCTCAAAGGTCAGTCCCAAGCCCTTCAGTTTAAATTACAGAAGACAGAGCAGCAAATTGCATCATTCAGAGTCACCAGTGCAGAGATCCAAAAAAGACTGCATACTGGATGAGAAATGGAGTCCCAAAGGCACCATGCCTATTTGATATGGTCTAGATACCAAAACTGGTATATTTCTACACACCACTCTTGTAGTTACAAAGTAGTTTACACTAGAAAGCAGTTTCTTATTAAATTTCTCACTATATGGTATCTCTCTATATAGTATGTGTAAGGCTTGAATACCAAGCAAAAACCGTTTCCTTGCTCCATTAAATAATTCTCTTAAGGAGTACTTCCCAACACTAAACAGTTGTACTGGGACAGTTCCAACAATTCCTAGGGCATTATTAATAAAGTAGCAGCACTCTGCGTTCTACATCACTGTGGCTTTTCTTTGAGGATTTTATCTTTTCTTAGTGGCATGATATCTTTGCTAACACACACAATTTATGACATTTCTGAAAAGACATAGCTTTCCTTCCTGAAAACAAGGTCTGCAGAAAGACATGCATTTTATTCCAACAGTAATTCATCTTATCCTCATTCATTCTTGTCTTCTCAATTCTCACTTATTCTTCCTTGACCAAATAACAATTCTGTGCACCCTACTTTTCAGCAGAGACTTCTACCTGTTCAGGCCAGAAACAAGTTCTCAGACTCGCTCTTTGCCCCTGATGTTTTACTCCTTCCTCTTGTTAAAAATCTGGGAATTGCTGACGAACGTACCAAAACACCAACAGAAAAGTAAAAATTACCACCAAGTTTTTGTGCACTACAGAGTGTTATCAAAGAAAAACAGTAAATATTTTAAATTATAGGACATTTGTTGAGCATTTCAAGTGAAAGGAAGTGTGCAAAGAGGAAGATGTATCTTAGCTGACTTATTTCATGACAGAGAGGAGCTGTGAATATGGCCTGGAGTTCTATGCATTGCAATGGCAAGGTTAAAAGCACAATGAGCTGCAAAATACACACTAGGCAAATTGACAATATATTGGAGTCATTCTTTACTTGTTCTGAAATGCTACTCAAGCAGAAATGACTGCTTTTAAGATTTGTATCTGCAAATACCAGTATTTGTACAAACCAAAAGTGGGAATGATTCAAGGATGGTTGTATCAGCATAATCCCATGTAAAAGTCAAAACAGCTTTGAACACCTGGAACACATTAAAATTACTACTGAAGTGGCTGTCATCTTTGGCATACAGAAAAAAATAACAGAAAAAACCCAAAAAAACTAGATTGCTTATTTCTTCACATTTTTAGCTATATATTGATAAAAACCATGTCCATTATGGAAACCAAGATTAAAAACATTTTAATATTAAGCTTCAAAGGAGGAAAATAACCCATTTAAAATAAAGAGAAGAAGCAGAGTTAAAGGCAGCACACTGAAAGCTTGAGTTTCTTCTAACTATAAACCACTCCAATTCATTACTGTAATAAAATCAACACACAGTAATCTAGTATTTTTCATTCATAAGCTGCAAAATCTACAGGAAAGTTCTCAGCTGATAACAATAGCATTGTCTCATTAAACTATATATGGAATACTTTGAGGGTATTTAATGCTATTTTTAACATTAAAAGTGCTAGTTCTTCCTTGCTGTAAGGAAGAATGTTCTGCCTTGGAGTCACACACCAGGGATCACTATTAGCAAAATCATGTATGCATCTTGCTGAGATGCAAGAGATGAAACTTAAGTGAAATAGAAACACACCCAAATAATCCAATCAGACAAAGAAGGAATGTAAGAAGACCTGAGGAGGTATTACTGGTGGTTTATAAAACCTTCCTGGCGATCACAGAAGGTGAAACCACACTGCAGAAAAACAATAACCTCTACTTCTATTAGCTGTAATTCCACTTGAAAGGCTGAGTACAGCTCTGGTAATATTCACCACCAGGCTGCAAAGAGTAACATGAACGATGAGACTGAGAAACTGATTTATGGGGAAAGATTAGGAGTTAAACACATGGAATTTCGTTATCTAATAGTGAAGAGTGAGCATGAGCATCCATGAATATTTGATAGATGGAACTTCTAAGGGGAAAGAAATCTATCTAGTGTGACACACAAGAAATAGAACGATGAAGACCAGAAGAGAGAAATTTTTTAAAAGAACTTCCTTATGAAGCTCTTCCCTCAGCGAAATAATTATATTGTGAAACTGCCTCAGACTATCATAGATAAAAGTTTCAGAAGTGGGCTGCAGTGAGCATTTTCACTTTGGCAGGGATACGGACTGGCTCATACAGCCATTTCTCCTAGGCCCCTGGATAACTCTGCTTAAGTTTGAAGGGACAAGCAACAGGTGATGGGACAAAGGCAATTGAGCCATGACCTATTCTACTGCCTTCTTACCTTTCCTTTCATATGCATCCAACTACCTCAGTTGCTGTTCATGCCAACTCCCTTTACATGCACATACACAGCTGCTGCTTCTACCCCGATCTTTTAACAATGGACACAGACATTGCCACTGATGTGGAACAATAGCACATGTATGTGGCCATCTACAGAACAAATCAATGCATATGTGTTAAATCACTTCATAGCAGTGACAGAGGCTTGCAAATCAGGAATGAAGAAAAAAGAAATCTACACACAATGACTGGGAGCCATAAGCACTGACTGCAAGGACCCCATCAACAGGACTAGCAGTGCCATGTTAATGCACCTTTTCTAGTCTTTTGATGCCTCCATGTGCATTACCACATGAGCTGCATTCCAAATGTAGTGCCGAACTTGCTTCACTCTTGATGCTTGTATCCCTAATGATCCACATGGTTAGTAGTACTGGGTATGTCACAAGCCAAGGACAGGTAAATGGCAGATACTGCCTTTGGTATTCATAGATAGATCCTTCTAATGACAAAGCCCTTTTACCCCAATTGCAACCATAGCAACCCTCATAATTCTTAGGCAAGTGTACATTGAAATCATTCTTGGGAAAAGGCAGCTCTTGAGGAAGATACAAGTTCACTGTCAAATAAGATTACTTGTTCAAACAACATCCTGGACTTGTCACTCCTGATATGTACAATGTCAGGGTAATGATACCTAGTAAATCTTCCAAAAACATACTGGTTGCACAGAGACTCTTAAGAGAAATGTCTTTCAATTTGTTTCCTGCATCACTCAAAGTGAATGCTAACCATAAACAGAAAAATAAGGGATAACCTGTAATCAATATTGAAGTATGCCTATTTTTTCCAAAAAAATACTCCAACTGCCTTATTAAAGAATTATGGCTTCTAAAATTACTTACCCAAAATGGCCCCCCTTAAAAGTCTGTCTTCCCTAATCTATATACAAAATACTTGGTAGGGTTTTTTTGCACTCATAACAACCATTACTCTAACTGGTCAGACACCAAAAAAATGAGCAATTTAAAAGGCAAAACAATTAGAGAAATGACACTGCTGTTCAACTCAACAACATTTTAAAGCCAGTATGTTTTGGCATGTACCTACCTTCATATACATTGATATGTAGATATCCTCTATATATCTCTCTCTCCAATATACATATGTAGATATCCTCTATATATCTCTCTCTCTCCAATATACATATGTAGATATCCAATAAAGAAGTATTGGAATCCACTCACATTTCAGGTATTGAGATGTAAGCCCCTGAAATCAAGACAATTCCCTGGTGTTACAAGGTTTTCTAGTTTAATCTTATCCTTCCTCAGGCACATATCAAGTAGATGTCATGGTGTTTCCAGCTCTGTAAGCTTACAAAATAGACACCAAAATCCTGTTAGAATAGAATTTTTATGGTGTGATTAATATTTATTACCTTAGTATACCTTCCAGTAACATGCAAAGATTACCTATGAAGACTTTTGAATATAGGTATTTTAGAAACTAATTTTAACAAAAAAAATTAAAACAAAAAAATTTACAAAATTTAAAAGCAGAAAATTTTAAAAAGGCATAACAATTCAAAATTTTGGCTTACTAAAAGGGAAAGACTTCAATCTGAAAAATGTGTCTAATTCAAAATTTTTAAGGTTCACAGTGACAACCAAAAAGTGACTCTACAACAACAGACAGAAAATACTGGAAAGCTTATTGCCCCTCACTCCTCACTGTTTAATGGGTGGCCAGCTAGAGCGTTGTACAAACTCAGTTAGTGAAAATCAGTTAGTGAAGAAACTTGTGATGTACAGTAGATATATAAAAATAACTTGTATTTTTATGTACTGAAAAATAAATTTGAGACTTACTGTCACAGCAGTTCAGTGAAGTAATTCAGTAAACTTCCAGAAAATGGATATGAATATGATTAAATGCCTACAGAGACATTCTACAAAACTTCTGAAAGGATAACCTATTTGGCCCAAAAATGAGTCTCTACTCATAGCTGATAGAAGTTACAAGAACTATTAAGTCAGATGCTTTAAGTCTCAGATCCAAAACTTCTTAGGAAATCCACACCTTTTTCCTTATGAGCTGCATTATAAGAACCAGAATACTAAATTACTATTATTGCTAAAGACACTTCCCTCAAAGTCTCCTATACTAAACAATTGTGAAGCACAGTCCATCAGAAAAGGTGTGTTTCTTTCTTTCCTGGTGGGCTTACTCTTCATAGTTGTTTTACAAAACACTGAAAGCCAAAACACAGGCACTGTCTTCCTCAATATTAATGTGATATTGGAAGGGGGAGAACAGTCTTTTCATCATTTAACTTCTTCAGAAATGAAAATGGGGAGAGGAAACTGGTGTCACTGGAAGAGAATTGTTTGTTTTTCAGTGGTTTATCATGCTTGAATTGTTCTCTTTCTAGCAGGATTTATTCATGCATTTTCCCTACAGGTATATAAAAATTATGGTCAGGATCTCGGTATCTGATTTGCCCCAGGGAAGAAAGTGCAGAGAAAAGCAAGTATCTATCTTTATTTCTGCTTGGCTGAGGTTTTTCATGCATTGTGCCAATTTGTTCATGTAGGAGAAACAAAAGAATAGCAGTAGCAAGCATGCCCTTGGGTAAATCTAATGGTTGGAGAGCAGCAGGTCAGGAAGTTTACTGAAACATAAGAGACAAGCTTTGCAATGTTCCTTGATTGTCAGGTATCTGAAAACTAAGTAATATTCACATACAATTCTACATTATGCATAAAGACTTAGGCTGTTTCACAGCAGTTCTCCAAGGTTGTATAGGGAAACTGAGGATCTTTCCCACTCCTTGCCAGACAGATTTTCCCTCCAAGGCCAAAGTTACCAATATATGGGAGATAAGCTATAAATCAAATAATGGATATACACAGCTTCACCATATATGTTACAGTACTTTTCATGTCACAGTCAAACATTCAGTCAACATTTGTGTTAACAGCATTACTCAGAACTGCCTAGGGACTCACTAGTGTCACAGTGGCATCACTGAAATCATAGTCATAACAGGAATAGCATTTTTAATGTCATCTAATTAACTATTTTCTATTTTTAAAAGCACAGCTCTTCTACCCAACTTCATTGCAAGAAAGATTCTTCAGCGGAGTGGAACCTACTTGCATGAATAAGTAATGACATTGAACAGTAACAAAAGTACATTTCCCAATGTTCTTTCACTCAATTTCTTTTTTGGTTAAAATTTCTTCCCAACCAGATGAGTAAATTATATACCAATGCCATATAGTAGAATTTTTTCCCCTCATTCACCTAAAATCAGGAAAATACTAAGTCCAAAGTGAAGAACCAAATACGTCTCCCACTGGTATATCAGCCAGGTGCAATTCTTGTTTTAAGAACTTGGCTTAATTTTTTCAACTATTTCTTTCCACTGTGATCACAGCTCTCATTTCTTGTAACTGGAAATAAACTTCAGTTTTCACTAACACATAACAGCTTAAAGTCCTTAATGTCAAGAAATAAAAAGAAATGACGAGCCATTTTTGCTGCAAGTCTTTGACAACAGGTCACATGATGGATTTCTGGTTTAAAGCACAAAACACAGCCTTTCCTGAGTAGTCACTCTGAGGAATAACAAATGTCAGCTGCTTGGTAAAGCTGATCTAAACCACAAAACCTTCCTGTGGTCATCTAAAATAGGTAGGTCCTTCTTGGAGCAACAGTATTTCTAAGAACTGGAATATAAACATACCTCTGAGTACAGGCTCAGGTCCCTGCCTTCACAAAATGATACGGATTTTGTCACAAATTTTACATCCATTTGCCTAATTTTGAACCATTACACCTTCAGGGGAAACTGCAAGACAAAATCATCAACTTTCTGTCTGCCGGAAAAACATGGGAAGGAAAAAAGGCACAAGGCCTCAAGGTGTTTAAAAAAAGAAAATCACATTTAAATGCAGCAATATTTCTTTCATTTCCCACTTCCCCACCTTCCCACTTCCAAACTGTGATCAGTTTGGAAAGCCTGACCTATATAAGCATCTATGCAGACAAATACAAAAGTAATAAGAAACAAGTCTGCAGCCCTCTGTTCTTTGAATTCCAATGCAGGTTTAGGGCACTAGGTTACAAACTCTGTGAAAGAGATTTTCTTCACAGTTCCTGGAAAGTAGACATTGTACTGAAGCAGGCTTCAGAGAATGGGACAGAGGATACCTGAAGCTAGTGTTCTCATTCTTGCCACTCAAGAAAAAGTGCTTTAACAGCTGCTTGTTTAGTAAAATTTGTCCTTAATATAATTGTTTAAGAGTTATAGACACTCCCTGGGGAATTTTACTGGCCAGAAATGCAAGACCTCTCTGCAATGCTATTATTATTCTGATAAAAGATGACAGGGTAAGAGGATGTCTCTAAACTGGAGGGACATGGATTTGACAAATGGACCACTCGGTGGATAAGAAATTGACTGAATGGTCTCACAAAAAGAGTTGCAGTTGATGACTCAATGTCCAAGTAGTGACCAGTGACAGGTGGTGTCCTCAGGGGTCAGTATTGAGACCGGTGCCATTTTAATATTGCTGTCACTGTAGGATTGAGCCCACCATCAGCAAGTTTGCCAACAACACCAAGCTGTGTGCTGTAGTGGACATGCTGGAGGGAAGGGATGGCATCCAGAGGGGCCTGGGCACACTTAGAGGCGAGTCCATGAAGTTCAACAAGGCCAAGTACAAGGTCCTGTACCTGGGTTGGGGCAAATTCAAACACAGATACAAGCTGGGTGGAGAAAGGACTGAGCCCTGGGGAGAAGAACTTGGGGGTATTGGATGACAAGAAGCTTGACATGAAACAGCAATATGTGTCTACCACCCAGAAAGCCAACTGTGCCCAGAGTCACATCAAAAGCAGCATGCCCAGCAGCTCAAGGGAGGGGATTCTCCCCCTCTACTCTACTCTACTCCCGTGGGTCCCCACCTGGAATGCTGCATCCAGCTCTGGAGCGCACAAAATAAGGACATGGACTTGAAGCAAGTCCAGAGAGGGGTCACAAAGATGATTAGAGGGCTGGAGCATCTCTCCTAATGAAGACAGGTTGAGAGTTAAGTTTTTTAGCCAAGAGAAGCCTCCAGGGAGATATTTTAGCAGCCTTCCTGTACCTAAAGGGTATCCACAGGAGAGCTGGAGAGGGGCTTTTTACAAGGTCATGCAGTGATGGGACAAGGGGAAATGGCTTCAGAATGACAGAGGGTAGGTTTAGATTAAATATTAGGAAGAAATTCTTTACTGTGAAGTTGATGAGGCACTGGAACAGGTTGCCCAGAGAAGTTGTGGAGGTCCTATCCCTGGATGAATCAGACAGGGCTTCAAACAACCTGGTCTAGTAGAAAGTGTCCCTGCCCATGGCACCCCCCCTGAACTAGATGGTCTTGAAGGTTCCTTCCAACCCAAACCATTCTATAATGTTTATCTAGCAAAATGAAGAGGCACGAAGGTTCTACTCTACTCCAGAGTTTGAGGTTTCTACATATGGTCAATGTATCTATTTGAAATTACGATTTTGTTTAAAAGAGTATGGCTAAAAGTATGTGCAGGATCAGGTGACTACTGGTACTGCAAGTCCTTGACTATAAACTACAAACCTCCAATTAACTTCAGCAGTGTAGTGCAAAGCACATTGTTCTTAATGATTTATTTCTCTTACAACCAAAATTAACAAGGGATAACATGCAGATCCCTGCATATCATCAAAAGTATTGAAGGGGAAATCATGTGTAAGATTATTTAGGTCACATCAAATACAGTGTATACATGACATTTCTTTTGGAGAGTTAAAAAAAATCAGAACCTGTAGGACTTGCAAAATCTGTGCACGAAGTCCTTTCCTGTTCAAGTAGGTACGATCGTAATATGAAGTATATAAACAGAACTGAATATATTATACAGGCAAATAAAATTATACCAATTCAAAACTTATTATACACTTTTTTCCTGTTACAAAGACAAGGTTGCTCTGGCCTATATTTTGTAAACTACTCACCCTGAGAACTGTCAGGATATGCCTCAAGTCCAATGCTAATTTTCAGGAGGTACAGTTCCACAACTTAAAGCCACATTTTAAAATCCAAACTTCCAAAGAAAAAGGACAGATTCAAGAATCAAACACTTGGAATTCAAGTAGGAGAAAAGCACTTAGAGTATGCTGACATTTTAATTTCAGGGACAGAAGAGATTCACTCGATAGCATTATTAGCTACACAGTATGATCTGAATACAAGTGCTATTATGGTTGAGAAAATGGTATAGAACAGAACAGCCTTATTTTCAAGAGGAGATTGAAGCTACCTCAGGGGTCAGACAGTCTGTGTTATTTTCAGTCTTTGACTTAAAAAGCTACGGTTAAACAAATGCTCAAACCAGCTACCTGCTTAAACAAAAGTGGAACTTTATTCAACACCTGAATTTTGAGTTTGCTCCTATTGTGTTCTACTTAGGTATGCATTTTGTCACTTAATATTGAAGCAATTTCTTTCCCTTATCATATACACCAGGGTATTTCACCTCTGTTAAATTAGCTATCCTACTTTCATCAAAAACATAGTCTTATCCACAATGATAGAGTTCTTACACATGGAATAAAAAAATTTCAGACATACAGGCCTCTTCCAACCCACTGCTCACTTCCTTCTGACTACAATCAACAATTAGAGCCTTGGAGTGTTTCTCTGCACCCAGACACTACCTCACACACGGCTCCTGCCCTCAGACTTTCACAGGAAAGAAATGTGAGCAAGCAGATAAAAAACAAAACATTAATCAGTCACCTCCCCAAAGTGAGAGACTAGGGGAATCAGGGCTGAAAAGCACATTAGCCAACAAACCTGCCTCTCCAAGTTGGGCTTTGCCTATGGTCTGTGCAGAAACAGATTCTAAGCCTCAGAGGAAGCTCTGTCTTTAACAATCCCAAGCTGAATTGATAATTCACTTTCTTTTGTGGGTTTTTACCTCAACAGAGGTGCACAAAACAGGAGAAGAACAAAACTCTCAGCCTCAAACCATCTGCCTAAGACAATGCTGCATCTGGGCTTCTCTGGACCATGCAAAATATAGCCTAGACCCCAGGCCCTCTTCTTGAGCTCATCCCCATAGCTTCCTTTGAGATAAGAAATAAGAGCAAACACAAGTAGTACACCATAATCCTTCCCAACCAGAAACAATACCTGCAGCAGAGGGGGTTCAGGTCTTTCCTTTACAGTACAGAAATATATCTATGTTCTCTTGGCACTATATATACACTAAAGACCAGGACTTTACATTAGACTATGTATTAAAAAAAAAAAAAAAGATCCCCATGCTTTTAGAAAAACATGCACTGGAATATAAAATGCTTTGCAAATTTGTCAGTTACATTGATTTTTTTCATACTATAAAAACCTTCATAAAAACATTCTAGAATTGTGAAAGTGGCATGTTACCTTAACCTTTAAAGTGTTTGTGTATATATATATATGTAGAATATTTTAGTACATATAATACACACATTGACAAACATCTTGCATCAAAATTAAATCCTTAAACTTGATGCTCACTAAACACTTAGGTCAATTTCACACAGTAATTTGTTTCCATTCTGAGTTACTCCAGCTGTGGATAAAAGTTTCTGACCTTATCAGAACCTTAAAACCCAATTATTCGCCCAGTTATACTATGTTAGTGGTAGTCCCCCAGTAACATAGATATTCTTTGTGTCAAAGCTAGGAATCTCAGAACAGGCTACATGAGCCTGTGACATTTAAGATTTCAAAACTCACTTGAAAATTTACAAATGCTCATATGCCTCTGCATATGGAGAGAGTGTCCTTCCATGGGTGTCAATTAAAAACAAAATTTGCATTTAAATACATTAACTCATTATCGGAAGGAATTAGCAATTGAGAATTAACCAAGCCTAGAACTTCAGCCTCAATTTGACCAAAGTGAACCTCTTTCAAAGGACTTAAAAATTAACTGGAAATGTTATGATACTGTCCTCTGAAACCAAAAATAAGATAACTGCTATCATTATTCTCCTCTCAAAAAACAATACAATTGTGGTTCTCAGCAGGCCAGGTATCATTTTTGTGAAACTATTATGTTTGTGATTCTCATAATGGTTTATTGACTTGTCCCTGACTTCTCTTTAATTCCATTATCTGTGGAAAAATATTTTCTTATAATGAGTAAATTGAGTTTTTGAATAATGAAGACTAGCGAAGACATAAGGGAGGAAGTCATACGGAGCTACGGGAGTAATTGAAGAATCTCTTAGTAGAGGCAGGTTTTTTCCCTGAAATACTACTTGCTGAATATACTACCTCCTGTGCTGATAAAAATGAACTAAGGCCCTCTGCACAGTCTTGTAATATTGTGACTCCTATAAGTAGCTGAGCAGCTGCTACCCTCATTAAATTAAAGACAGTAGCAAAATGCAATCGATCTTAATTTGTACAGTGATGAGCTCTGAATAGATTGCTAATTGTCCTAGTAGACATTGATTTTACGCTTCTCCTGTGATTCTTCATTTTCTTCCCTAATCTTGTGACAGACATGAAGCACAGGAGACCAGGAAACTGCCACCCTAGGATATGGTGCCACCTAGAATATAAAGTCAGGCTGGTTTATTTTATATGCTATAGAAACATCACCATTGTTTTCATGACAATACTACATTTATAACTCAAAAGTGCAAATTCCTTTCGAGTGCAGCCACCTGTACTATACCTCATGAACGAACAGAGGTATATTTTGTTTGGTATTGCACGTTACAAATTAGTGTAACTTACCACAGACAAGTGACCAATTCAGATATCTAAAACAATGAGACTGTGAGCACCTTGGCTTCGAATAAGGTGAAAAAACAGCTGTGAAAAATGCAATTGGCATGTAAACAGGTGTTCCTACATAAAATGCATATTCATCCAAAGATGTAACAGCTATTATTCAGAACATATTCTGGGTTATATGTGTCATCTTAAGCCAATTCCTATCAGTTTCATTTGCATAGGCATTTTATCACCATGATGCCTGCCTCAAAAAATGGTCAACATGTACATCATCTATTTATCAACAAGCAGAAGACTGAGAAGGGGAAAGAAATAGTGACCATTTAGCAGTGTTTGTAGCAATAAACTTCCATCCATGTGCAACATGAAAATGGTAGAGTCACTGGGATTCAAAGAGCAGCAAGAGCACTCAACTGTTCAAAGTCCTCATGTAAAACTTACATCAATGTCATAAACCCTTTGCCACACTGACTTGCAGCCATCTCCAAGGAATACAATGACAATCACACTGAGCACATCTGTGCACAGAACAGATAATGGGAGAGGGATGAATGGTTTAGTCCTTAGAAGCAGAAGAAAGTCTTCAGGCTTAAGAGGCACAGGTGCACCAGATGAAATATTAATTGAATTTAGGTACTTTGGTCTTTTCAAGGGCCTAGACATAGCAATGCTTTCAACTGTGGTGCTCAATTTTTAAGCATCTTGAAACTACAATAAATCACATGAGCCCCAAGGGGTTTTTTTGTTTGTCCCTTAATAACAAAGGTGGCAATTACAAATAAATAGAGAGGATTAACAAATCTCCTCACACAGATCAGACCTTTGAAAAAGCAAAATAGATGCCTTTACCCTAAATCCACTTGGGAGTGCAATTCAGGCATCTTGCTTTCTCATTGCTAAAAAAAGGTGGCCTCCCCCATTTGAAATTCACAATCTTTAATTGTGAATAATGCTTTGAAACAGTTCGAACAAAAAAAACCCAGGCAATTCTCTTCATTTGCAGTACAGCTGGCAGGTGGTCTAGCTACTCAACTGCTACAAAAGTACAGCTTCCAGGGATCTTTCTTACCCACCAATTATTACAAACTGCAAAACTCTTCAGCTGAAGCTGTTTCAGTTTAGAAGGAGAAAATAGCTTCTGCAAGACTAAACCTAGAAGCACATACCCCAGACCTACTGATTAGGGCAACAAGCTGTATTCCAGTTTCTGCTTCAGTGCATGTTTGCATTTCACTAACAAGGATCTATATAAGCCTTCATCCACAAACAGTAACAGACATCCAGTCAATGCACAACAAATTGTGCTATTTAGAGAGGAGCAGCTTCAAACTGAAAAAAAGAAACCCAAAGCACCCCCAAATCACAAACCATCTGTAACTTCACAACTAGGAACTCTCACTGACAAAGGGAATGAGATTCTGTCCTCCCATATTCCAGAAAGTAGTCTGTCCAACCACTGCTTGCCAAGCAGCTCCACAGAGAGACGTGTGGGTTCTGATGATGCCTTAAGAGGCCTCCTAGAAACAGGGACTAGACAGGAGCAAGGGAATAAAAGTAGGTATTTTTTTGAAAGGCCTTCAAAGGTACACCCTGGAAGCCACAGGCTATTGCCAAGATGGACCCCAAGATGGATGACAGGTCACAAGTTCTTCACACCTTTATAGGTTTGGTTCATTTGCATATCAGGGTTAATTCTCCAATTAAAGCTTCAGTTTAATGATGTAAGTTCCCCTCCACTTGCTCCCCTTAGAGGCTCTTTGGTTTATACTTTTTGGGCCCAGGACGGTCTGGGTGTTCTTGAAGAGCAGACCCAGAAAGGCTTTGTTATGTCTACCTAGCATGAGAGAGCAGAAATTAACAGGCTACAAGAAACAAGAGTTACACACTAAGCCATACAGAATTTGAAAAATATAAAAGTTAAAACCTAAGGCATCACTGAACTACAGCAAAAACACCCTGCCACAATCTGGAACTAGGCAGCCCTACAAGGTAGGCATCGTAATAACTACCAAGGGCAGAAATACAGCTACTAGTCATTTAGTTAGAAGTTTGTACACCAGGACCCCATACTTGTAAGCAGAACCCTCTCCACACATTGTAAAGGACACCTGTGTGTCCAGTTTGAGATAGGTGAATTCTAGAAGGAAGCAAGGAGTTTTAAATTATGTTACTAAACCTTATTATGATAAGGGTTGTGACAATTCAATTTTCTCATCAAGTTGAATGAAGCTTTTCTTTTTTTTTTTTTTTTTTTTTTTAATATTTTAGAAATGCCCAAGTATTACCAAGTAGCCAAGAACAAGCCCCATGGTGTTGTTTTCCTCAAAGGACTCGGTAAAAGCAGATACAATATAACTTTCTTTATCAGTAATCAAATGTCTGGAGCTTAGAATGTTTGGACTGAATATCCTACAGTACCTATAACAAGTGAAGTTATGCATTTGGTGGGGAAAAAAAAAAGGCAGTGTTCGAGAGAAACAGCAATGTTGAATGACATCAGTATTAATGCACTTGTAAATAAGTTGTATCACCCAAGAATCACAAATAAGGTGTATCTTACCATCTCTGGCTCCAAATCAGGAAGATCTGGTTTTAAACCATCAAGATACAAGAAAATATATGACTTCATCTGAAATCAGATAAAACCAGATTTTTCTAGTCAAGTCATTGCATCAATCTTCTGTAAAGCATCAAGAGCTTTTCTCTCACTGTGAACAAGCCATTGTTTTGACAACCTTTTTAGACGTGCTGAGAAGCATTTTTTTAAATAGCAAGGACATTTTAATTGTGGATGACATGAATCAACTATGTGAAAGAACAGCTGCATCTTCAGATGACATGAAGAAAAGCGTGATCTGGATGCAAAGGAGGGTAAAACATTATTTTATTGTACATTTACTATTTTTCTGCAAGTTCTACTTCAGAAATTTTACAAAAAGTTTTACCAAAAGAAAAGAAGGTGCTAGGGACAAAGCTATTTTATGTGCATCTAGAGCCTATGTTAACCTGTTTCAAAGATTGTCTAAAACAATGAGTTGCTTTCTGTTCACTGAAGCACACTGCTTCCCTGAAGTTGGGGATGAGAGACCTCAGTGTTAAATTACTCTGAATTCATGAGTCTAAAAACTGAGCCTCCTCATTTTATGTTTTATAATTGGAAGTAAACACTGGAGTACAAACAACTTTGAAACTCAGTCTGTGTAGCTTAGGCATATTCTAATTATTCTTGTAGGATTATTAATTGTGTCTTATACAAAAGCTCTCAAATGCAGGAGGAGGCCTCAAGAATTTAGACAGAAAGTGAACTACAAAGCATACCTTGAACACAAGGACTGACATCCAGCCTCTGGCATGCTGCCATCAATAGTAATTAGTGCTTGATACTTCAGATACCACAACAAATGCAAAACAAGAAGGCAGCGTATGCACTCCAACTAATATTTGGTGCTGTGTACACTGCTGTTCTAGTCACTGCAGACACTATTCTCTCCTAGGCAGAGAAGTGACATAAGGCCACCATTTCCCATCTTTAACAAGTTACTAAGACACAGGAAAGGATTACAAGATCTTTAAGAGCTATTCTTCAGTGTACTACAGTGCCATTTATAAAACAGTGAGTGCACTTCAAACCCGAAAACTCAGCACTTCCAGTTCAGTCTAGGCTGGGAGTTGACCACCATAAATCAAACAATTGTCTGGTGAATGAAAGCAATATAAACCAGTTCAGAGGTATGAAAAGAAATGTTACTCAAAGCTGGTTTAAAATTAAACTACCAGATAAAGTTCATATAAGCTTAAACGTGGGGAAAACCCTTCAGAAAATTCCAAGACTTCACCTGAATAGGAGTGGTTTTAGGTGACCTTTCCTAACCCAAGACATTGGTACGAAGTCAGTACATAAGGTAGACAGATGCAACATAGATAAATGGCAAAATAGACCAACAGCATATTTTGGAGGAGAAAAGTATAAAATATTTCTAGAGTGAAAGGAGAAGAATTTGAAAAAAACAGTTATAAACAATAATTCTATTAAGATGATGGAGTTTATCCTCTTTTCTTTTGGAAATTTTCAAAATACTTGTATACATCACTCAAATCTCAAATTTTCATATAATATTGGATTCTCCACACAGCAACAGACATTAAGTAAACCAGACTTGTTAACAATTTTATTTACTGAAACCTTACTGCCAGTTTTGTAGGAACTTGTAAAAACAAGATTATACCCAGACAGAGAAAAGTCAATTGACAATCAGGCAAAGGAGACCTTCTCTACGGAAAGCAGAAACTAACATGGCTGATAATACATATAGGACAATAGCTGGCTCATCTTCTAGGGATACTGAAAAACAGAGAAATAAGACAACTGACAGGGCAATAGTGGAAAATTACTTTCTCCACTGTTATGAAAGTCGTGTCTAAAATGTTCAAATTACAATCAGCTTCTAAATTAATTCAGCCTGGCACAAGTGATCCATAATCAGTTTACACGTAATTCTCAAACTGAGAAAAATATACTATTCCCACAATCTGTACGCATACTATTTAGCAACCAAAAATCTTGATGAGCTATCAAGATCAAATTTTCAAAGCAGCTTCTTCCAATGACAACTGATTTTTAACTCAAAATTTAGTTTCCAGTACAAACCTCAGAATCCTTGTCCAGCTATGCACTCATATGGAAAATACAGATAGGCAAGAGGCTTGAATTTACACTTTCTGCAATTTCTTCTGCTGGGATCAAATGCCATGGATACAAATTACAGGGAGAAAATTACTAGATTAGACCTCAGATCTCTGAATATTTTGCACCATAACATTCTCTGCCTTGAAACTATTATTGGCAGGTGTGGGAAAGAAGCTTCTGCCTTAAACTGTAAGAAGATTCCCCTAAGGAAGGGCAATTGTGTCTAAAAACTGCTTCCACCAAGGCTAGTCCTATCAGTTCCTTAAAGCAGGGGTGAAAATCCTATTAGTTGGCTTATGCCTTTCAGAGCTTCAAAAGGTACCGTTTGAAGATGAAAAAAACCTTCTGAAGTGACCAGTTATGCAAAAAACCTTTTTAAATGACAGGTTATTAGCAGTACTGCATTTTTCCAGATACTGTATAAACAGGGAAGTAATCAAAGATGCACAGGGATCTGAAAAACATGCCAGTGAAGTTAAGGCTTTTCCCACTTCTGCTTCTGCTAAGTAAGCAGGAGCATTCAGCTGGACAGCTTCCCTCTGAACCATCCAGCACTGCACAGCACACTTCCAGGCTTTAAAATCTCTCATTAAGCCCCCACCAACAATCCCCATGGATTTCAAGACCTTTCTGCTACTTCCTGCAAGATTCACTTGATTTTCAGTCCCAGAATTATAGAGTATGCTCCCTGCTCCTTCAAGAGACAAAGAATAATTAGAACTGGTCAGGCTTTGTCTCAGTGATATTCCACCATATCTGTAAATGTCATGGTGAAGCATACTGAAATATTATGTAACCAAGTCTCTCCCTTTATCTAGTAAGAGCAAACAAACCCAAAATATATCAAATCCCGTAACCATTTAATACTAAATGAAATAAACAGAGAGCCACCAAACCAAGAAGGGGCATTTGGGAGAGTGGAGTGGGGGATGTTAAAATTTTAAGTTTCACATGAAGCTAAGCCCAAAATTTTGATGCAGCTTTATCCAAATCAAAGACTTCCTTTGATACAGTACTGATGGATTAGAGAGGAAGATTAGCAGAAATTATGTTTCAAGTAAGTAATTAAAAAACCTTTAGAAAACTCCAGCAGTACTTATTTAAGTATGAAGGCAGGGTTTAGGAGGTATTATCAGAAACAGATCAATGTATGGTAACATTTCTATTTTGAAGCTGTTGTTAATTTTCAATTTGAGTGAGAAAAATATTGGAAAGCATTTGACAGTGGAATTCATTTAATAAACAAATGTAAAAGTATCTCACACATCATATTCCTCTCACCTCCAGCACTCACATTTATTTCCACTCAGTGTTGGCCACAATCCAGATGTCTAAATGGAAATGTTTACAGTTCCTCACCTATAGCTCTCACTCCTTCCACTCTTACAGGCTCACAGCCTGGTATATGCAGTATTCACCTTCCTCCCTCCACCCCCCCAAAAAGTAAAGCTCAGCTACAGAACCTTCTCAAGAGTATTTCACTACCTCTAGATGCTGTAGTGCCAAGAGGCTCAGGTCACAGAAGTCAGAACTGTCAAGTGGATGAACAGATGGGGAAGGCTGAAGCCATCCCAGAGGAAATCCTCAAAGCATGTATAATGCACCACAGCCCTGGAAGCCTCAGGAGCTGCAACATTGTCCATCAAAATAACAGAGATTAAAAATCCTGATATTTTACCAAGCTTGACAAGTCTAAGGTCCAACAGCAGATAGCCAGCACAGCACCTCAACAGTCTTTCAGAGACAGATAGGCAGGAATCAGACACATGCTTCCTTCTTGGAATCATGGCAGGTTTGCAGCATGAAGTAGAGAAAACTTCAAAGCTCTGTCAGTCTTGACAGTTTAGTTTTCTAGTGACTTGAAAAATAGTCATCATTCCCTAAGACCCACAGATAATACACTATACCATGGAACATGACAGATGTCAAGGACCCATGGGCAAATCCTAAGAACACTCAGTAAGGTGATTAGTTTTCTAAATAATACTTTTATATATGTGTATCACTCCCAGCTCTCTCTCTGAGGTAGGTGTAGTCAGAGCAGAGCTGGTATCTGTTGAAGTTAGCATGCTAACACAAGTCCAGTTTTCTAAAATATTGTTGCAAGTTGCAGCCCAGAGCGTCTGCATGGGAAATATCTGACTTTCCTAAAAGCAAAACTACATTCATTTAGATCCTAATTCCAGCTACTTCAGGGAAGCACAGAACATGCATCTATCTTTCCAAACAGCCACTTGTCTCACCTATGTACTAATCACTCCCACGAATTCCTGCATACCACAAAGAATTTCTCTAAATTCATATGAAAAATTAGAATTTTGATTCACAATTCCTGGAGTCTCAAGGACACTCTCACAAACACAGCTCATCATTTATAGACAATATTGCCCTACAAGATCTATCTATAAGCATTGGCAACAGACTTTCTCCCCAGTTCCACGATACAGATGTAGCATTGGCCAAAATTACTCAAACTATGGCCTGGTTGTATAAACAGTTACTTTAGTGCCTCCGAGAAATTAAGGAAATTCAGACATATTCTAGAGATGAAAAAAACCTGTTTTATTATGTTATCTATTGAATTTGCCTTATAAATATTCTTGTTTTCTAGATTTAATTCCATCATTCCACAGTTCATCTTACTTGTGCCAATCTCTGCCTCAGTTTTAGTAATTAATCAGACTAATTTATATCACTTAATTCCTGAGAAGTTAACTTTTGCAGTTTAATTGCTGACAGCTTTAGAAAAAAACACTTTCTAAACCCATTTTAAAAGCAGTGATTTATAGCATGAATGCAATAAAAACAAAAGACAAAACAAAAGCAACTGCAGAGCTAAGAGCTTTTGGTGAATGCTAAAGGGCCATTAAAATGCTTTTCCTAGTCTATATGATACAGTCAATTTTATTGTTCTTTCTGTGAATGCAATTGCTTCTGCCAAATGTGCTGACAGAGAGGTACAAGTCCTTGCAGAACTGTTTATCATTTTTAAATTTAGTGGTGTATGAAAAAACACAGAAAGCTGGTGTGATTTACAAACCAAGATCATAAAAATGAACTGGGCTGAGGCTGTCTCTTTGAGGATTTTGAATCATGCCCCAGATAAGCCAGAAGGAAAAGGGATGAGGAACTTGTCAGGGACACAAACACTGAAGTACAAAATACGTTAAACAATGATAACACAATGAAGACCCACTTGACACAGGAATAAAGCTGTTTTACAAAGTGAAAGTGAGGAGTTCAACCCCAGAAGAAACTGGCTGTACTATT
Organism: Corvus cornix cornix; assembly: GCF_000738735.6. Classification (NCBI taxonomy): domain Eukaryota; kingdom Metazoa; phylum Chordata; class Aves; order Passeriformes; family Corvidae; genus Corvus; species Corvus cornix. The sequence continues at coordinate 35,199,213 of NC_046334.1, read as the reverse complement.
CAAAAACAATATAAAACTATCATTCCTAAAACTTTTATTATTTGATGATAAATTAATATAACCTTATTCAATCATAATCTGTCATCTCTAAAGGAAGATTTTCCAAGATTATGAGACCTGTAGAACTTATGATTCCGCTTTCATCTGCCTTGTTAGTCCAACAGATAATACATCATTCTGACTGTCCTATGAAAGTTACATTATGCATTACCAACATTAGACACAGCAGCAGCAAAACACTTTGTCACTGCCTAAGGAAGGGTTTAGTTAAAAAAAAGTAAAACCAAAAAAAAAAAACCCATGACACTTTGCACAAAGCCATAAGTAGACAATAAAATATACCCTGGTTACAACCCAAATAGCTTGGTTAAGGATCTCCTCTGAAATGAGAGGAGAAATTTGGTTTGCTTTAACTAAGAAGCTGTTCCATGTAATATGAAAGAACATAACACAAAAGGAACTAAAATGAGACAATTTCAACAAATCAATGACAGAGCTGTAGGTACAAGAGGAAAGCACGACAGAGAAACAAGGGTCTGAGGAATAAAGAGTCTGAGAGGGAAAAGAAGAAAAAACTGAGATAATGGCCAAAGCTCCCACAGCTCTTCAGCATTCAGGCAGATATGGATGTACTTCATAGATGTGGTAGCCTGTTAACTCCCTGATTCTGCGATGCCATGTTCCTCCTGTTCCCTGCCCTAGCATTGGCCACTCCCTCGGTTTCTCTCTATTGGCTCCTGTACCTCAACCCCACCCAGGGACCACCCTTGGGCCCCTGACAAAACCACCCCACACCCAGACCACGAGGTCTCGCTCTCTCTCTCTCTCGGCATCCAAGGGTGCAGAGACAAGATGTGAATAAAGCCATCTTACCGCCCTCATGGGAGACCCTTCTCTACCTCCTTCATCACCACTGCATTGTAACGCTGCTGGCTGCCGGAGCCAGATCAAGGGGCTGTCCGTAATGGACTCTGGGATGTGACTAATTGCACAGCCCTAGGAAACCCCCACTGAGCTCTCAGGGAGCTGCAGCCTGCTAGGCACAGTATAGTGGTTACAACACTTCATGAAGAAGGATCACCTTGACCACCTGCATGGAAAGAAGCCCAAGAATCTGCACAACAATGCGTATTTCTCACTCTTAGAACTGTCGAGTTCAGCATTTGTTTGAATAAGAATTACAGAGTAGAAAAAGATGCCATAATTAAAACAGACTTTATTCAATCTGAATTAACAAATGAGAATTATCAGAACAAGAGTCCATTTAAAAATTTCATTAGGAAAGAATAGCCACATGGAGTAATTGTCCAGAGAAAAGAAACTCAGGCTTTAAGCACGTTCTGAGAATATTCTCATTTATGAAAGAGTAAAGGAAGACAAAAATGAGGGACAGTCTGTGGAAAAATACCCCTGAAGTACCCCATAAATGAATCGCACTCACCCTCTCAGTTCTCACCATTCCTGCCTAGTCAGGGGTTTTTCTTTCTTTAAGGACACTGAAGAACTTTTAACCTTTTTTGAGATTAACTCCTTGTCAACATTACAGAGAGTATTTACATCAAAGGACAGACTGTCATTTCTGGAGCTTCTGATGTGTCTTAGGTTTGAATCTCAAAGGCATTGCCCAACAACAAGGGAAGAATTATATGCCCAGCACAGTATGTCAAAACATACTAGAACAAAAGCTGCTAGGGAAGGTAGGAGTTAGGAGATGGACTTGGTCCATTTAATAAGTCTCTACAAATATAAAATATGCTTTTACAACGAGTTTTCCAAAATTTTTAAAGAGCCCTAGTTATATGCAACAATCGTGAAGCATATCATGCTAAGTCTGCATATTATAGGACACATAACACAGGAGAAAATTTTCATTCTTCAAAGGCTACATCAGGCAATGTCCCCACATTCCCTGTCTATTCAAAGTGACAGAAGCACCTTCAGGCTTTAGAAATTCTGTATCATCTCTGGAGCCATGTAATGACTGCAGGCAGATAAGTACTGTAAGACTGATGGATACGAGGGTCTTGCTTATCCACACCTGCTCTGGTAACACATGTAGACGTCTGTTCTCAGAAGTGACAGTTTTCTTTTTACTACAGAAGTGATTTGAACATGAAGAAACATAGCTCTTAAGAACAAAACCTAAAGGAACAGAAGCATAATTTATTGCAACTGCTGAACATAAAATTTGGCTTGCAGTAGGATACAGAACAGTCTGAACCACGGTTTATGTTTATAAAAGCAAGGCCCAGAAATTAAAATTTAATAGATAAATGCCCAACTTACCCTCATGACAAAAGGCCAAATTTTAATCAAGAATTAACAACCAAAATGTATCTTCATCAATTTGAAGACAACTACATACAAAACAAGCAAATTCTCTCATGTTGAATAGATAAACTTCAAAATACAGAAAGATATAACACATCTCTAGTACCAGTTGTCACCACACCTGAGAAGCTTATTTTCTCCAGGCAACGACAAGAATGAAGCAACAATTTCACTTTTCCATTATCTCATTCTGCCTTTAGGATCATTCCTTTTTCCATGCCACACCTGCACCAGACAAACATCTGACCTTGCTAGGAACAGAGGAACATGCTAGGCCAGGGGAGAAAAACACTTTTGCCTCCACTAAATGAAAATGGATAACAAAGGTTGAGCCCTGGGAATAACATATGTCACAAATAATAGGGAGTACCCGCTTCCTGGGAGATTTACAAAATAGAGTTCATATGTCAGCAACTGTTTGCCTGTAGCATAAATTCAAATAGACAAGACTGAGGTATTATGGAACAGCATTTATCTCAAGATTGTCAGGAGAAGTCATTTCATTTCTTATGATTCATTTCATTTATACGTTAGTGTATTAACTGGATACATTATTGATCTTTGCTCCATCCAATTTCAGCTTCTATTGCATGGACAAAGTCATCTGAAAAATATCAGTCCTCCTTTTTTTTTTTTTTGAAGCACAGGAATGTCTGATGCATATCTAAGGAAAACCTCTCATTGTATTAGACATCCTATCAAAGGAACACATTCTGGAGCAAGCAACTGCTTTTGAGGAATATGTTAGTGTGAAAGTCAGCTTTTCTATAGCTTTTCTTAGAATATCTAGAAACCTGTTGTTCTAGATACTGTGCTGTCCCCTTTGCTTGACTGACAAAAAGGCAAAGATGGAAGCCATGATGACAGTCTTTGTACACTCAAAAAAACAAAAAAGGAGAATAAAAAAGGTTGGCAATCAAAACAAGACTGCTATATGTCTGGGTGCCACCACCCTTCAAGCAGAGAGGGCTGCTTCAAACATATACAAGCCACAGCTGTCATTCTGCAGAACCGCACATCTTCCACTCTAAGACAGTATTAATTGACAGCTGCTACAAATATTATGAATATCATGGATGTCCTGGTACTTTCATCTGACAGTATCTGAAGCATAATAAGGAGATAGCTACTACAAAAAAAAAAAAAAAAAAAAAAAAAAAAAAAAAAAAAAAAAAAAATGGGGGAGGGGGAGGTGTGTGTAACAACATGAACAGCAGCAGAAAGCACATCAGGATGTCCTCCTAACACCAACATGGTCAACAAGTGTACAGGTGAGACCAGGATGCTGTTTAATTTTATTTGGACAGACAGCAGGATTCGTAACTGTTTAAGAATCAATCTTCACTCTTCCCTAAGCCCTCTCCCATTTTAGGAATGCATCGAGTTTTAAAACCCTGGATAAAGATGTATAAACATGTTTTACTATGCAGTTGCCTCAGAGAGGGGGAGGAGCAAGTGGCAGCATTCTACCTCTTTTGCAGCAGCTCTGATTAGGTACAGCAAGATCAGGGTCCCACTGAAAAAGTCATGGCATAAAGGAAGAATAGAAATGTTACTTTCCCAAGAGCTTACAGTAAAGACAGACAGAAAACAAGAAATCACTCTAGTAATCTGCAAGCCAAAGGACAACTAACTTCATATCTCTTCCATTAATTGTCTCCAGAGCCAGAGCCAACACACTCCTAGCAGTTTTACTTTCCCACAGGAAAACCAGATACTTCTCATCTCTGCAGTAATTGTGTCAGTGGATGTTCACATCCTAGATTCAAACTGTTCTGTACTGCTGAGATCTTCCTGATCTCAGTGGCTGCTGCACACCAGTGATGGCTTGCTGCACACAGGGGGTGTTCTGCAAACATAAAGGTGCTGCCAAAGTCAGCATTTTTCCTGAGGAAGGCAGCCCTTGGCAGAAACAATTTGCTTCTAATGTTTAAAATGGCTGATCTCACACTTCTCCATTTTCCGGTCTTATGCGATTTTCTCATAGGCAGCCATTCCAATTCGTTACAATAAAATTCCCACCTGAAGGTGAACATCGTAAGGCTATTTTGACAGCGCCACTTTCCATTTCTGTTGTCCCCAACCCACAAGAAGCATTACCAGCCGAAATTTAACCCATTCACTGAAACGCGGATAGCCAAGCCGTTCAGGCAGGACTCTTAATCACAGCTACAAATGACAGCCAAATAAAAGATGCCAATAGGATTTTCGCCGGGATTCCTGTTCCGGAGCGGGAGCTGGCTGCCGGGACACGCAGTGCGCACGGCGCCAACCCTGCGGCCGCCGAGCGCCGGTGCGGGCCCGGCTCCGCCGAGCATCGCTTGGATCCGCAGCTTTTAACCCCTCGGGAGCAGCTCTGCGCCCCGCTCGGGCCTCTGCAGACAGCACCCTGTTCGTCATACACTCACGTTTAACCGTGCGAAACGATCGCTTCAAACAGGGCACTCAAATATTACAGAATAAACATGCTATAAAACTAAAAAAATGTGTAATATCCCAGGCTACAGTGCAGCGTCTTGGAGAGATTTACACTTTGTTGATACAGTTGCAAAAAACAGCAACTCAGTTAAATTTTTGTGTTTACTGTCTCAATCCTTTGTCCTCCTCTTAAAAGAAATACCCTGAAGTCCTTAAGGGAGAAGGAAACAGCGAAGTAACAATATTTACCTAATCTCCCTGTTCTTAAATCAATTTGCTTTAGGCTTTTATGTTCTGTTTGTTGTTTGGGTTTTTTAACCCATAAGTGGACATAGCATGTAGCAAGTTTAGAAGGAGGTAGTACAGTTTCAGATGACAGGAGACATTAACAACAACCACACGTACACCTTACCAATGCTTCATGAATTATGCAAGACTTGCACCAAATCATTATTGTTCTAAGTGTGCAAGTAATAAACAAAGACAGCAAAGACAGAATTTCTTACACAGTAGTAAAACAGAGCATTCGACTTGTGGTTGCTAAGGAATATAAACAGTGATGCAGAGAACTGCCAGATGAATCCAGCTGGGATAAGCATCCAAACAATTTTACACTAATTATTTTTTTTTAATTTGTTTCAATAGGATGACACCATAATTGGCTAAGAGACCAGACAAAGCCCACAAAAATCAATGGAAAATGGAAAACTGTCCCTTGACTTCTCTGGGCTTTGGTCTGTGTCACAAACTGCAACACTGACAGCCAGGAAATGAAAAAACAGAATTACACAAAAAGCAGTTCATAGTCAATCAGTCTTTCACAGCCAGAACCCCACAGAAGTTCAATATCTCTTCACTTGCTATTTCACATTTATATACCCATCTTTTATTTTTGTCTGTAGATCACACAATTAGAAGGCAATTACCTAAATTATAAATTATTCAGATCATTAAAGCTATTAATAAAATTTTATTTTCAGTGTAAGAGCATTCATGCACCAACTAAGCAATCCTTCCTGACTGCATCCCAAACTTGATAGGAACTCCATTTCTATTTCAACATACTCCATCTAATTATGAAGCCTTTCAGCAGATCCAAATACTGCATAAAGTGACCCAAATTAAAGAGGGGGGGGGAAGAAAAAGGTATCTTGTTCATGCACCTCATCTTTTTTTCTAGAGACATTTTGCTCTCATACCTCAGCTTTGCCTTCAGCAAGTTTTGGAAGGTTCCAATTAAAATATGCTTTGAGCATGGGGCACTGTAAAGCCTGGTGATCTCCTGAATTAAGGCCTAGAAATGTTCCAGTGCTCGTCCCATCCAGTATTTTTACTCTCCTGCCTCCAAGTTAACTACAAAGATCTACATGCTGCAAAGCACAGCTGATTTGGCATGTTCTTGTACTGGTTTTTTCAGACTACTGTACACCTAGACCCCTTTCTAGCGTTTTGCACTCAGGACCAAGAGCCATGGCAACCCCAGAGTGCTGAAGACCAAAGCCATGAATAGAAAATGACACTGTGTCTCTGCACCTTTCTAAGCAGCAGCAGCTACTCCACCAGTTACATGTGTTGCACAAGCAACAGCGTGTAACACCCAGCAAGGAGGGACATGTCATACCACAATCCTGCTTTTCCTTCCACTGATCCTACTCACCTGTGGGGGGAAAAAAATTACTTAGAGATGTCACACTTCAAATTTTAAATAAGATACTGCTCCCTTATATGAGCAAAACCTTTAGTGGAAACATCATAAAGTTCATTAAAGTGTGGAACCATTACCACTGAGGTGATTCTGCCCCTCTACTCCATTCTTATAAGACCTCCCGGCCAGAGTGCTCCCAGCACAGGAAAGACATTGACCCGTTGGAGCGAGTGAAGGCTGGAGCACCTCTTCCATGAACAGTCAGAGAGCTGGGGTTATTCAGCCTGAAGACTCCAGCGAGACCTTAGAGCACCTTCCAGTACCCAAAGGGGGCTACAACAGAGCTGGAGAGGGACTTTTCACAAGTGCCAAGGAGGAATGGCTTCAAACTGAGAAAAAGGAGGTTTAGGTTGGATAGTAGGGAAAAATTCTTAACTGTGAGGATGATGAGACACTGCCACAGGTTTCCCAGAGAAGTTGTGGATGTCCCATTCCTGAAAGTGTTCAACGCCAAGTTGAATGGAACTGAGCAACCCGGTCTAGGGAAAGGTGTCCCTGCCCGTGGCAAGGGGGTTGGAACTAGATCATCTTGCAGGTCCCTTGCAAGCCAAACCACTCTGTGATTCTCCTCCATTTTCCCCACCACCAGCCCCTGCTTCGCCCCGCCGCTGCCGAGAGGGCCCTGGCCGCACCCGGGGCTGCCCAGCCCCGGCGGGGCCCCCTGCCTCGCTTCCCCCGCCTCTCCCGGCGGGCACTACACAGCCAGAACGGTGAGGGAGCCGCTCGTTTTAGGGCTTTCGCACAGGATCGCTTCCGGGCCCGCGCCACCACTCGCTGCCGAGCTGCCCGCAGCGCGCAGGCGGCAGCGCCGGCCAGCGCCCCGCGGCCGCTCCGCGCCCCGGCACAAGCCCACAGCGGGGCCGCCCTGCCCGCCCGCCGCCGGTAGGTGCCCGCGGCCGCCAACCGAACCCACAGGACAGCGGGACGGCGCCGGTCGTGAGCTCGGGACGGCCCTGAGGGCTCCGTGCCCCGGCGGGGGGGCTGGGGGTGGGCAGCAGGGGGGTGTCTCGGAATCGCCTCGGGGAGGACGGCGAAGCGCTGCTCAGCTGTCCCTTAAAACACAGCTCCAGCCCGCCCTTCCGTACAGCCAGCACCGCGCCTGTGCCGGGCTGGAGGGGGAGCGAAGTTAAGGAAGGTATTTTTAGAAAGCACGAGATGTTGTTTTCAAAGCGGCCTTGCTCGGTAGATCGTTTCTAGTAACTGCCAGCACATGCGTGTTGCTGTGGTTGCTCTTTGCCCTTCAACTTCATTTCTGTGCTTTCCTTACCTTCGAAGGAGATTGCTTGTGGCCCTTCCAGGCCTTCGGGCTTGCTGCCTGACTCTAGTTCACTATCCATTGAGTCTCTATGGGCACCAGGGAAAAGGAGAGAAAGCACTCATCAGATACATTTGAAAGACTATCTTAATTATCCTTTCCAAAAAAAAACCACCTCTAACTTGACAGGTGTTGTGACTCATAATGATGGCTTGCAGTCCTAAAAGCATTTCAAATGCAGTGCTTAATACAGCTAAATAAAGCTGGATTCTCATTAAATAAAAAAGAGCTGATGGTTGTTTAAGAGCCATCAAATCTTCAGATTTCTAATTTGCCTTTAAAAGTCCAGAGCTGACAGTAAGGGGAGGGGGGAAAGGGCTTTTTCCTGTTCACTGGCATACCACAAATTACCCAGATCAAAAGCATTACTTGTGGGAGATGCACATACCAAAAGCACACTGCAGTTCTTATTCCCTCTTCTAGCTTCATGTCCAACTAATTACTCTTTCTCCATAGATATGAATTACTCTAGGTTCATCACCACTGTGAGTGCAGCAAGAAAAGCATCTCCAATAAGACTCCTGAGTGAGTACATGTCCCTTCTTCCCAGTTGCTCTGAAAGTATCATTGTATGTTCTGGTTTGTGCTGGGATATCATGGCTTAAGACTTGAAAAGGTTTGAAAGAAAACCATGCTGTAAGCTGACAAGCAAGGCCAGATAACTTGACTTCTGTCAAGTGGAGATGCCAAGCAGGTATAAAGAAAAATAAAGTGAATAGCCTTGAACCATTTCAGAAACCCATCCAGACAGACAAATTAGTATTATCACTTTCACAAGTGACTGAAAAGTCTCTGTTACTGTCTCTGAACCTGGGCTTTTTGGCACAGTTTGCAACTGAGTTTATGCTATGTGTCCAGGAGCAAGCAACTGCTAATGACTTGAGAGTCCCAGCATGTTTCTTTCCACCTCATTTTCCTGTATCCTGTTCGTGTCCATAAATGCCTCACCACCCCCACCCCCTCAGTATTACTACACTTTCCTTTTCCATATTCATCTATCTTTAGGCTACCACATTACATTGTCTTCCATGTGACAGATAGAAGAGCTTAACTGCCTACTTGTTTACTCAGTTGGAACCCACAGAGACCTGACAGAATCTGAGCATGAAACATACATCAGTAGTTAAGCCTTCAGGGGTCAATTTCCCCTCGTGGTAAGGGGTTGGCATTTGCTGTTCTGCTTAAAATGCTTCATACAGGTACAGCTAAGTCAAGTAATTCACTCTAGGCAATCTCTTTTTCAAGTGATACATTGCTATGCATCATAACAAAAGCATTAAGTAGCACAGTTCCTGCAGAAAGACATATTGAGCCTGCAGTTTTGATGACAAAGTAAATCTCTCTTTACCAGGCCAAAATCTCTCTTTACAGGCATAACCCAAATTGGTGAAATAGCTGAGAAGAATTAACTCCCCATGTTCAAGTCTGCTAATAACTAGTAGAAAATAAACTCAATAACAGGCTGCTTTTTAAGCCAGACCTGGTATCATCTGTCCCCTCTTATCTGATGTAAAACTGTCAAGCCAGCATGAATGCCGTATTGCGAATTCTTAGATTTAATGCAATCAAGTGCCCTTGCTGGATTAAGGTCCAGTCTGCACTGTATAGATTGGATCTGAATGATTGTGAAACTGACTTAAAAGCAGAATTAAGATTTTCTTCATAGCAAATTACTTACACAGTGTCTCTGCCACTAAAACTGGGGTACCAGAAACATTTCTGTTCCCTTATAGAAAAGCTATAATCATCTGTCAGCGTAGCTGCCAGAGCAGCTGAAGTGAGACCGAATGAAAAACAGAAAAAAAAACAAAGCCAATCATCATTTCAAGTCAGTCTAAACAGAAGATGATTAAGATTTTAAATTCTTGAAGCTCAAAAGACACCAGTCACTGAAGTTTTTATAATAGTAGAACTGTTCGGATTGTTTCAAAATAAATTACAAATTTTTTAACTTAAAATTATTTTTTTAGTCTGTGCTAACAGTATCTCCCCCTCCCTATTTAATCCAAGCAGAAAGGTGAGTTTAAGAAGAATTATCCATTTGAGTTCATGATAGTTAAACAAGTAAATTGAAAAATAGAACAAGTTCTCTGGACTGTTATTAAATATCGATTAAAGGATATGATCACCATTGTAATAATCAAATTGTAACCAACATGTTTTCCTTTTACTCTAGCCGAATTGATGCAGAAGTCGCCTCCATCTCTCATCTCTCTGGCTGGAGGGGCACCAAATCCTAGTGTTTTTCCATTTAAGAGGGCAACTGTTGACATTGGACATGGAACTCCTATTGAGATTGGGGAAGATCTGATGAAGAGGGCTCTCCAGTACTCAGCCTCAGCAGGGTATCTTGTCACAGCTACTTGCAATTCAAGATACCAGAAGCTAAGGATCATAAAATCCTTTATTATTGCATTAAGTCACCTGTGTTTTTAAAACCTGTTCATAAAGCCCATTTTTCAAACAATAGGTTCTTTCCAAAACCCATGTTTTTTTCATTTTGCCTCACTATTTACATTTCAGTTCAAGTGGAAAAAAAAAATCACTTAAATCACCTAAAACCCTAATCCTAGTAGAGCATTTCCTAGCTGTTAGTATTTGAGAATCCAGACTCCCAAAACAGATAGTATTTAGGAGATACTGAATTGCAATACATAGTTTCTACATTTTGGAGTATTTCTTTTCTTTTGGCACTATATACTAAAGTCAGTATGTACTGGTGATAGTTGAGTGGAGGTATTTATAGAATTGTCATTTTTGGTACAAAAATTGCATGTCATTACATTACTTTGGTGCTCATGTAAACTCCTCAAGCAGACAGCACTGATTCAGGTGGGAAATACTTGGGTACCTACAGAGACACATGGGGCATCAGCTAAGACTTTTCTTAATATTTAAATGAACCCAGCCATTTATGAACATCCTACAAGATCATAAGACATTTTTTGGAAAATGTGTTTTCGAAATCCTTGTAATCTGCAGCCAGTTTCTAGCAGCATTAAGAGCTTTGTCACAGTGCCACATTTGAGTACAGAATGATCACTTGTAGGAGTGGGTATTGTTCAGCTTCCACCCTGTTTCATCCTTAGCAAATAATTTCTGCCCAGATTTCACTATGATAATTTGGTGTATGGTCCACAGATGCCCATATCATTTTCTTAATTTGATAAAGCAGTCATAGCAATTGCATCTAAGTGTATCTGTGTGACAGTTGAAATCAGACTCAGGACTGCATGCTAGATTTGGCAGGGATTTAGAGGAACAGCCTAACTTTGGCCTATATAAGGTGTTAGATATGCCTTCTTATTCATGTTTCAGGATTCCAGAGCTGTTGTCTTGGCTAAAAGATTTCCAGCGGAACCTACATGATCCCCCCACAGCCAATTACAGTCCAGAGCAAGGACAGATGGAAGTGTGTGTCACAACCGGCAGCCAGGAAGGCTTGTGTAAAGTAAGACCAAAAGGTTCATATGTCAGAAGCATTTCATTCAGAGAGATGTTTATTCTCCCATCAGTTCAGCTATAGTCAGCATTAAGTGCCCTCTATAACTATAGGCCGGGTACTTTATTAAATGCATGTCTGATGGTATTGCCAATGCAAGGGAAATGAAATAAAATGGGAGTGGCATTCTAGACTGTCAGGACTGCATGAAAGTTTGGATAACTAAAAAAATTTGTGTAGAAAATATGCTATAAGGTAACATTTCCTGTGACTCAAGTAGTGCAGTAATAAGCGCATAGATGCTTTACCATAACTCTGTTCTGAATATGTTTCTTCTTTTTCTTACTTCCTGATTTTTTGGGGGGTTTTACTTGCTGAAATAGTTATCCTTTCTAGTCCACTCTCACTGCTGTTTAGTTGATTCTTTCTGTAACTTATACAGGAGAAAGAGTGCTTCAGAGCACTGTCTTTCCATGTCAAGTTGGTATTCTCTAGTTGATAACCTGTCTTAATTTGGCTCTAAAGCAGATTTTTCATCTGTTCGTTGCCTTTCTGACAGGAAAATAATATGGTTAGGGAATTACTAGTATCTAATCAAGATTTTTTAATCCCACTAAGAAGTCAAAAGTATGAAGCACATGTACAAAAATTGAACAATCTTTCAAACAGAATCTTTTCTTTTGCAGGTGTTCGAAATGCTCATTAATCCTGGAGACAACATCCTTTTGGATGCACCCACATACTCTGGGACACTAGCAGCTGTAAGTATTCTTTAGCTACAAAACACTGTGAATATTATATTTGAACTAATATAATAGTTTAGTGCCTGATCTGCAATCATATAAACACTGCCTGTATTTGCCATAAAAACATACCTAAGACTGAAGATTTTAGTATCCAACCAGTTAAGTTCATAAATATTAACTCATAGAAGGTTTTCTACTATAAGTTCTGTAAAAGCTATTCAAAGTTCCTCTTCCAAATACTAGTTCATTCAAGGGCTAAGATCACACATGGGACTGGAAAGAAAGCCATCAGGACCTAGTTTGGTTGAATTAAATTTATAACAAGTGGGTGTGTATTATACCTGAAGTATTTCAATGGTCAGATTATACAATAGCTATAAATAGTATAATATTGGAATAGGCCTGAAACATCCATATATGAGTATGAAGATATGAATTAGTGAGAACTATGCAAAAGCAGCAAAGTTTACTTCTGAAAAGAAGCTTAATCAGTATAAAATTAAATGCCAGCTCAAAATGCATAAGAGCTGCAAGAAGGGTTAGAATAAATACACTACAAATTCAGTTGTCCCCCCTTGCATCAAAATTAATTGTTATTGTTTGCTGTCCTAAATTTGAATATATAGTCTAATCAGCTGTACTTTTTTAGGAATGTATTTTGACAGTGCAGCAGCTTGCAGTTTTACTTAAAAATGCAGAGCACTACATCATACAAATTGAAATTCCACAGAGGAGAGACAGCAAGCTTTTTCATTGGTATTTTACCTATATTTTTTCATACAGCTGTCAACATGTCACTGCAGTAGCATCATTTCATTCTCCTTTGTATTGCTGAATATATCTATTGAGAACAGATTCTTTGCCCTTTGTCAATGAAGAGTAGCTTAAAGCTCTGGTATTTCCACTGAAGTAGAGTGTAAATTGTCAGTAGGAAACAAAGGTGCTGTGACCTTAACTGTCTGTGGTGAGAGCACGAGGAGTCCTGAGAGAACAGTTCAAGTTTACAAAAATCTTTCTGCTTGAAAAACCAACTCTGATTTCCTGGAGAAGAGCAGCAACTGAACATAGGAGATACCTGTTTCTTCTCAGTTGGCTTAGTAGGACAAATAAAGAGTAATGTGGTAAGTTTGACAAGCCTTACAGCAAATTCAGGCAAACTTTTGACTCATGAGCAAATGGAGCTTGAGATACTTATAAAATCAAAAAGAAAGGATGAAATTTTACAGTGCCAATGACAAAAGGAAGACCTTTGAATTACACAATTATGACAGTTTTGTTCCTTCTATCAACAGCTGAGACCCTTGGGTTGTAATATAATTAATATTCCTAGTGACCAACATGGCATTATTCCAAAAGCTTTAAAAGAAATTCTGTCTGCTTGGAGCCCAGAGGATGTGAAAAATTGTAGCCATCACCTCCCCAAATTCCTGTATACTATTCCAAATGGATGTAACCCAACTGGCAATTCACTGACCACAGAGCGCAAGAAGGAGATTTACCAGGTATGGAGCTGTAACCTTGTGAACCTTGGAGGTGGAAATAGATAAATGTCAGTCTTGTTTCAGTTGAAGGTTTCCCATGTTTGGTATTTGGGGCCATTATTAGTCCAGTAGACATTCCTCCTAGAACTTGTTTCTAGCAGAATGTCTTCCATGACAACTCTTCAGAGATAAGCTATGCTTTAGACAACCTGTTTTTCAATGGTAGCCCATTGGTGGCTAGCACCTTTGCCATGGGCTTCTAACTGGATTTGCTGCACATTGCCTGCACAGTTTGAATGCCACATGGAACAGAGCTTCAGTTGCATGCATGGGTCCTTGTACTACAGGTGCCAGGTTTACTCCTATAATCTTTTGATATCTGAATTGGGCACTTGAAGGTTTCTCATCATGGGGGCTTCTATATAATGAATGACTAATCAATAGAAGCATAATATGGTGCTGGTTAAGAAAAAAACCTGACTGAATTTGCAGTGTCTAACTTTTATTTATTTTGTTACTTTTTATTAATTCCTTTAGCTTGCAAGAAAATATGATTTTCTCATAATAGAGGATGATCCTTACTACTTTCTTCAATTTGAAAAGGTAATTTGTCTTCCATAATCCTTAGTAACACCTTATTTTCTGGAGAGAAACTAAGGTTTCAGGAGAGAACTAAGGTTTGAGTCCTGGACCTTCCTGCATGCCCCTTCTTCACATGCTACCAAGGCATATGTAAGCCTCACAGTCTGTGCTCCTTTCAGTCATTTTCCCCTATGTGGTATTTTATGTCCTGTTAATCAGTGGTTCAAATTTCTCAAGCCTCATACAGGAGATAGAATTTTTCAGTAATCAGAAAGTGATGAAGACTTTGCATTCAATGCAAAGCAAGTATGTCACTGAAGCAGCACTTGAAATTTGCAGCCTCTTAATGTTCCTTTCTCCCTGTCTCTTCTTTCATTCAGCAGAAGACTGCCTACTCCCCATCTACTATACCCCATTTTTATCCCCTTGCCTTTTGGCGAATCCAGGAGTTCTCCCAGGTACCACAGATAGTGGTACTGGATATGCAGCTACCCTTCTTTGTGTAAATTTTCGCCAGATTTCATATGTGAATCTACAGTTGCTCAGTCTTTAAAAGTACCTAACTTCAGAAATCAGAACAAGTCTTAAAAGCAGTAAAACATTGGTAGAAGATAAAGGTCAGCATTTTCTCTTTTGAAATAATGTTTTTATGAAAGGTGGCAATAAAACTGCTTCACTTACTCATTGAATAGCATTGTGAAGCTTTGTTAGAAAGTGTAGGGGAGAAGGTGTAAAAACAGAATTGTTGATCAGGAAAAAGTATACTGGACTCAGATCTTCACAATTTGGTTATATCTTCTGATTTCATTTTTTAGTATGGCAAAGCAAAAAGCTACAAGGCTCCATTTTAGAAATTGCAGTACCTCCACAAAGAAATCTTGGCAGAAAGAACATTATTTCTCTCTTCTTCTTATGGCATCATACCAATAATTAAACTGAACACTTGTATGCTAAACAGTGGGCTAAGCAAGTTCAAAAAATGACAAAGCTGATTTCTTGAAGACTTTCACAGAATGTTGTAATCACATCTCAGAAAGCTAGGCTAAACAATCACTTGTCAGAAAGTTACTGCCATGTTTTCCTTGGAATTCACATTTGAAGAATGAATTGTGCCTTCATAGTAAAGAAAATAATTCCATTATAATCCTTACTAGCGCCTTGAATCTTATTTTTTATTTTTTATTCCAAGCCATGGGCTCCAACTTTCCTCTCAATGGATGTGGATGGCCGAGTTATCAGGACCGACTCTTTCTCTAAAATTCTCTCATCTGGGTAAGGCCAGCTGCAGACCACTTAGCATTGCCTATTCAGTTAAGACCCAAGACTTCATAAGAACTGATGAGACATGTTGTAGTGTTTTCTCATTTAATACCTATCCACTTCTGGAATGAACTTCTGAATCAACAGCTTTTTGCAGTCCACTCACTTTTCATGTCATCTCTTGGCAGTCACTTTACTCCAGGTTCTGTTTCTCTTTTGATGCTGATAGTTAAGCCTCTCCTCCCAGGCAGCCCATTCTTGCAGGCACCATCTAGGCAGAAAGACAGATGCTGGACTCCAGCTCTGTTCCTGAAACCCTTAGGAGCTTTTCTCTCTTCTTTTTCCATTTCCCTTTTATCTATCTCTTACCATTCCTGCAAGCTCCCTGAACTTGTAATACAGAAAAGAAACAATCATTCTTCACAAACTGTTCCTAGGATTAGACTGATATCTAGCCTCCCAGTTCTTTTAGGTTGTTTCCACCTGCCTGAAAAAAAAAACTAATTTGGCTGTTTTCTATTTCACGCAAGTCAACATATTTGGTTTTTAACTTGCTTTTATCTGTTATCCTAATTGACATAAAAAATTAATGTGGATTCTGCATTGGCAGCTGGTGGATTATAACCCATCCTAGAGAAAGTGAGGCAACAACAAAACACTAAGTGTGATTGCATTTTCAGAAGTAACACTGCAAAATGGCATGACAATATTATCTTTGCCAAAGACACATATGAGCTTACTGGTTCCATTTTTCTTCAAATAAAAACTTAAGCCAATCTGTAAAGATGGGTAATAAGAATTGAATTATAAATAACCAGCTAGTTTATCAATCTAAATTCCATTCCTTCTGCAGTACTGAAAGGAAGTAGAAGAGTAAAGCCATTTGCCACTTCTTATCTGTTTGTCATAAAGCCCGAGCAACCATGATTTCTTCATTATGGGAAAACCTATCTTTCCTTTCCTTTGATTCACGTAATCTTTATGGCTGCAGAGGAAAGTTTACAAACACAGATTTTGTCCTGAAGCCTCATAACTAAGAAGCTATTACAAGCATTAAAACCTCTTTGTTTTTATTTCATTACTTTGATACTCAGCTTCTAAATTGTGTAAGCTGACATCAGTATTAAGATACAGATAAATTTGAATGCATAAGAGATCCTCACACTGTCAATAAAATGGTTGCGTGTTTTCCCACATATAACTCAGACAAAGTACTAGCACATTGCATTTTTGTAGTAACTTTTTGTTTGTTTGTTTTCTAGCTTAAGAATAGGTTTTCTGACAGGTCCCAAGCCTCTCATCGACAGAGTTGTGCTGCACATTCAGGTGTCAACAATGCACACCAGCACATTCACACAGGCAAGTATTAAACCACCAAATTAATTGTATTTAGGGAAGACAACATATTCCAAGTTATAAGAAACCACAAGAAAACAGCTTTGTACTTTCACAGTTCTGCACTTTTGCTGTTTTGTTTACGCACATTCATTGTCAATTCTGCCAAAGGAAGAGAGACCACCATAGAACTCAGAACCAGAGCTAGAGGGTTGTCTCAGTGCATGGACAGTTGAGCTGATACCCCTTAACTCAGATTTCAAGAATCAAGATTTGAAATACTTTATCTCCTTCTGATAGGTTCATTTGAAAAACCTCAATGTAAAGCATAGCATGGAAGAAACATTTATTATTTTTTCATTCTACTTTTCAATTAAAACAATACTGGCAGCCCACAAAGACATTTCAAAGCAAGCTGCCAACTACAGCCCCTTTATGGTTAGCAATAAGGAAAGGAGACATTGAACACATCTAAATGTGGCTTCCATCTTCCAGCTCCATTAGTTCGTCACAGAGGCACTATTAAAGCGGAGAGGCCGATGTGGACAGGAAGGTAAATCAATATACATTGCCTTCCTCTTTCTCCCCAGTTATCATATTTAGCTCTTCATCCATTTTTCCCTCCCTCCACCCCAACTTCCAAATACTGCCCTGGACCTTGGAGACACCAGTAACATGGACCTGTTGCCCTTGGCACCTCTACTTATAAAGGGCTCCAAGAGACACCACATGCATTTTCATATCTGGGGAATGCTCAATAATGCATCTGGCTATGGATCTTTTGATGATTGTGGAACAGTCCTCTTTAAAACATGGTCTTGATGATGTGTTTTATTTCTTTAGATTATGATATCACAGCTGCTTCAGCAATGGGGACAAAAGGGTTTCTTGGAGCATATAGACAGGTAGGGTTATGTCATATGCTGATACCCATCATCGGTCATTCTGCTACTTATTACCAATATCAAACATGCTTTGTAGTAAACAAGTCAGAGGAGGTGGACTAGTATTAGGCCAAGTAGGTGAGGCAGGTCACCAAGACTGCTGGGTTCACACAAGAGCCCTGAAGAGACACAGTATGAAGTTACAGACAAGCAGGTCAGGGTATATCACCTACCAATCCTCCAGTCCACTGGCACATTATGCAGCTCCCCTCTGAAGGGAACTTGAGAGGATCCTGGAAGCTTCAAGCCAGTGAATAAAGTTTTGATCCCTGCTAAAGTGTTAGGGTCTGTAGCAAAAGCTAAGATTTCTGAGCACAGAATCCATTGAGAAAGAGTTAGCATAGCCTTTATAGAGTTCTTGCCTCACTAAGTTAACAGGAATTCACACTCTTGCCATCCTTTATCTCCTGATTGTGGATACAGATGGAAAAGCAGTGAGGTTCATCTACACACACTAAACATTGCCTTGTTCACTACTCTTGGAGAGAGAGCACTGGGCTACTGTCTAACTCTCAAGGCATTTCTTGCAGACTGACTGAACCACATTTGGTTTTCATTTATTATGCAGGAGGAGCACAGCTTCTTTTGACTATCACTGTCTCATTTTGTATTCTCTACTTGGATATCACTAGAGCCCCAAGATTCCCACTTAGGTGGGAGTGTGCTACACTCTGCAAAGGTCCATAACAGAAACATGAGCAAAGCATGCAAAAAGTTCTTGTATCTGACTGTAACAGCCACTTCTGTCTCCTGGTGTTCATACTGTAAACAGCAAAATTTGAAAAAAAAAAAAAAAAACAAAAACAAAAAAAAAAAAAAAAAAAAAAAAAAAACCAAAAAAAAAAAACCAGACACACCAGCCTCAGCTTTGCCTTGTTTTAAGATTTAGGAACATAAAAGATAAGTCTCACAGAGAAACTTGGACCACACTTTAGCTCAACTTCCAAGAGTTCTAAAAAAAATAAAACCCAAATACATCTCTTCACTTACCTCTTTCTAGTAGGTCAAAAGGCAGCCTTACTCAAGCCCAAAAACCGTTCTTCTGCTTCAACTAATGAAAATAGAGTTGTAGGAGGGCAGCTGCAATCCTTTATAACCTAACTGATGAGGCCCCACAGCTGACTGGAATCTCTTCCAGCTGATTTCATTTGCACAAGAGTGAGGTGTTAGATCAATCTTTTGAGTAGAAGCTTGTCTGGTTTTTGGGGCAGCTCCATATTTGGGGAAGTTTTGTCTTACTAATGGGTGTAATTTCAGCATGTAATTAAAATAGTAACAGGTAAAAACTTTGCAACAGAATTTGCAATTTTGGTAAAAACTGCACAAAGGAGATTTACATTTCATACAGAATGTATGAAATATACACTAGATATAGCTGGGCCCCAAAACTATATAAGTTTCTGGAGCTGTTGGTGTTTGTGTATCAGGTGTAATGAAATACATCCACAAATCAAAGCTATTGATTCTGAGGGTGTTTTTAAAAGTACAAATGTAAAATTATGTAAATTATGCAAATTAGTAAGGATGTTTTCTCAAGACATGGGAACACATTTGCATCTGAATTACGAACTCAGTATCAGGCATTTCTCTTGTGTCTTCCATTGCACAGCTGTGTTATTTTATGTCAACAAAAGCCACTGCACATGACTTGTCCATGGTGAAACTTGGATTAGGGTTATTTTTCCCAGTAAGAGATTAAATTATTTGAAATTTTTACTTCAAGTATGAAGGAGGTAGGTTCAAAAGTTTAGAAAAGGGGAAGCTGTCAAATAGTTATGACAGGTTTATCATGTGATTTGCTTTTTACCTTGTCAAATGCCATTTCCATGCATACCTGTTACACAAATTCAACCCAAATGCACAAATATCAAGTCTGTGCTTTTGCATATGTTTAAGTCCCTAATTTTCTTCAGTATGTGTGCTTTGTGCAGTAAATACTGTTAACAGGACTTGCATCTACTGCTATAATAGACAGAGTGGAGGTAATATATAAAAGGTTTCTATGATACATGCAGAGCTGAAGAAGCAGCCATACAGGGAGTTCCTCTGTCTGGTTGATCAGTGCTTTGTTGGAGATGCTTTTGGGTTGTTCAAGTAGAAAAGCTTTGCTTCTGCCTTCAGAAACAAATGGACTCTGAAATTTTATGAGTTCATGACTTTCAATTGATAATTTGCTTTCAGAGTGGTGGATTTCTACAGGATCCAGCGGGATGCAATGCTCACTGCTGCTGACAAGTGGTTAAAAGGTCAGAGTGCAACACAGATAATCATTTAAAATTTTTTTCTAGCTGTTTATCGTCTTTGTGCTCAAGAAAAATCACTTAAGTTCATCTCTTGACTGAAGTGACAGATAAGCACTATAAGCAAATCAATTACATTAAATATTAAGCTTAGGACAAATTGTCTACTGCTGTGTTTTTATGCTTTCTGGTAGGACAGGGAGATAGATGGTGATGAAAAAAGCTCACCACATTACTATTTAAAGCAATTTTATGAAGAGCATGTATTTCACTTCATTATGTTCTTATACTTACTATGTTTAAAATATCTGTCTTTAAAATTTCTCTGAAATAGTGACCTTAATTTAAAGCAAGATATAAAAAATCACTATAGCAATAGTGATAATAATGTTTGTATCAGCAAATCCAAAACATCACTGAATCTATGATGTATCCATTAAAAGTGGGGCATAAGTTTCTTCCTTGATTCCATTTTCTCTCTCTCTTTCTCCAGACTTGGCAGAATGGTACCCTCCTGCTGCTGGCATGTTCTTGTGGATCAAAATTAAGGGTGTTTCTGATACACAGCAGCTGATAATGGAAAAGGCTTTGAAGAAAGAAGTATGACATATGATTTAATGACTTATGATCTTAAAATGAAAAAAGGGAGAGATAAAATATGTGTCCACATATACAGACATAAAAAAGCAGGGGAACTTGCTGTGCACCATCATTAAGTCTGCAAATCAGGCACTGTGGCATAGTTACTCATTAGCAAAATATTTTCATGACTCTATTCAGATGCTGATATTTAATCAGTTTACTTAAATTGAAACCAATATAACATATGGTACAATATGTCATTGTATGTTACATATATATAATATATATGTATTACATATGTAATATATGTACCTATATGTATGATGGCTGTTCACCAAATTTTTTTAATGAGAGAAATTACATTTGATTTTATTTCTCCAATTTATATGACCTAGCACTGTGTACTGAGTAAGCTACACCCTAGGTGCTTCTAAGCAATGTGATGATATAAGCCAGACCTGGTAACCAAAACCTGAGACCATTTGGTTTTATTAAGAAAAGTCTGGTTACACGTTGCATATTTTTGTCTCCTTGTTTTGAAGAAAAAAATATTACACCGTGTTCTGATACAAGTGTGTAAGCACTGATCTTTCTTAAATTTAATTTAACATAGTTTTTTTAAAGTGTAGAAGTGGTAATAACTGTGTGGTTAATCAATTTTCATAGGTATTACTGGTTCCTGGAGGAGCATTCAATATTGATAGTTCAGAGCCTAGTTCTTATGTCAGAGCCTCCTTCTCTCTGCCTTCTCCTGCCCAGATGGATCTGGTGAGGTTTTTTTTTTTTTTTTGCATTCTTATCAAGACAGTTTCTCACACAGTAATGCTCCCTTATTTTTATACCCTTCTCCGTATATTTTTTGTTAAATGTTAGAGGTTTTAGTCCGTAGGTGATTAAGCAGTACTTTTGCAGCAGTATTAGCTGTTTCTTAAGCAAGATACTCATCCAAATGACCTGAAAGGTACCAAATTTTTAGGACCACT
The DNA here is from genome assembly GCF_000738735.6 of Corvus cornix cornix. Classification (NCBI taxonomy): domain Eukaryota; kingdom Metazoa; phylum Chordata; class Aves; order Passeriformes; family Corvidae; genus Corvus; species Corvus cornix. Next base: position 35,177,849 of record NC_046334.1, on the reverse strand, counting down.
TAGAATTTTTCTGTATATCTCATACATGCAGTGTATCACACTTGAACCTCCCAGACATTATTTATAAATGCTTTACTGAAGCCAGAGTAAGTCCTGCTATTTGCTTAAGTATTAGCAGGCATCATGTATCTTTGCATTCCTGAGATTCTGAGATTGAATTACCTGTGTTCTTTTGTCTGTGTTTTGGCAATTCTTTGTAAGAAAGAATATTTTCTGTCATACTATTCACATACATGCTTTATTTTTTTTCTCAGGAACTAATCTTTTATGTGTTTTAGGAGCATTTTTAATTTTATTTGGCTCTATCTATAAAATCAGTGGGAGAAGAGATAGGAGACATTTATTTGTGCAGATTTAATACTGATTTGATTAGGGTGCTTGAAACAGTTCTGTATCTGTAGTTGTACTTTCACGCAGTTGTGAAGGTTTGTAACAGCCAAGTGCTTCTATTGCCTTTTTATTTCTTCTGTATTTCTTCAATTTTTTCCTTTTTCTTTGTTAAAGTAATTCATAACCATACATTGACAGTCAAGCTGTATTTTTTATATATGTCTGTTCTTCCTTTTTTTTCACCTTTGGAGTCTCCAGGCTGTAATATTAAGTTAAAAGAGATACTCTTTCAGGGATCACCAGTTTGTTAGAAGTTACATCTGAACTCCAAATAACCTTTGAACATCAATATATGCATTTTTCTGTTTCAGAAATCTCTGCCTTTTATTTTCTATCAGAGAATCAGAAGCTTTGTGCAGTCAAAGCCCATACATTATTTTGTAAAAGGAAAAAAGAGAATATCAGCAGAACTTTGCATTATAAAATATTGATCCTATATGGTTAGGGCAAGTTTTAGTAGCTTTACAGGTTTGATGTGTTCCCTGTTCATGTAATGCTGAAATATAAATGTGAACCATATTTGTCATTGCAGGCCTTCAAGAGACTGGCTGACCTTATAAAAGAATCTTTGTGAAAAAGCTAAAGAGAAATCTTGCAGTAATAAAAATCATCTCCTGAAAATACTTATTGACATTTGGATTTCATCAGAATACTTTATAAGCAAGCGCAATACAGTGGATGTTTCCTTAGATCTTTTCAGCTAAAAAAAGACAGAAAATGAAAGTCAAAAACAATTTGCCTAATTTTTTTTGACAGGACATTGTATTACTAAATTTATCCAATTCAGAAGCATTTAAAATACTCAAAACCAAAGTGTTCTATTTCCTGTAAAATCCATGGTTTTATCAGATTTGAATTGATTTGTATTCTGACTTTTGTTTTCCATTTGAGATGGGAAACACAAATCATTTACTTAGAAAGTTGCACTTGAGGTGGTCTTAGCCACTATTATTTAATCTCAACTGATACATTCCTCCAAAACCTTATGCTGGAATTGTCTCATGTGTCACTTTCATTCTTGTCCTACTGTATGGTGTCTGGTTTTAATGATATGAGGATCACTATTTAATTTTACTTAAGTTTTGTCAGATAAAGCTGATGTAAGTATGTTAAAAAATTGAAACTGATCCAGTAAAATTAGGCTATGACTGCAGATAAACTGAGGTCCCTTGCAATTTGCATGGGCTTTCCAGCTCATTCTCTAATTCATTAAAGGTATTCTGATTGCTGGCTTTTACTACAGTCTGTGAATTATTGCTCTGTAGCTGTGTTAGAAAATCTCTGGTTTGCCAAGGCATGTGGATGTGCCAAAGGAACTGCTCTTGGCTGATCAATCACGTGGTTTTGAATGAAGAGTGTAAGTAACTGAACTAGGGACATGGTGGAATGGACACTACCCTAACACTGCCAGAGCTACAATGCAAGCAAATGAAAAAACAAATAAATGTTTCAGTCTCTTATCCCTTGGTCATTGTCATCCCAAACATTTGATACTTGGCAGCAGGTAAAAAACCTTCAGAAAGTTTCAACTGAACTGATTCTCCAAGGCTTCCCATTTGGATTAGTACTTAAGTTTATTTGCTGTTTGGATGAAAGCACTGGGGTTTTCCACCAGTATCAGATGGCTGTTTCTTTATGTGCAAGTGTTCAGGATTTCAAAGTAAAGCATTGTTCCAGGATCTAGTTAGCCATCCAGCAGCGCAGGTAACGCAAGCAAATAAGGATCAGGCACAACCTTGCTTCATTGGAAGTTTCACAAGAAACATGGTTTTAGTATTAACAATAATTTTCATTCCCTCTTTTCCCCCTAGCTATAAATAGCATGTGTCACAACAAACTAGCACAGATGTATGCCTTTCCCAGCATCCCTCCCATTGGCAGCATCATTCCAGTGCCTCCAGCCCAGCATCACTGTTCATGTCTATCTCAAGCCTTTTAATTTAGTCACACATCCAAGCCATCCTGAGCAGCATGTCTAAGGTCAATCCTTTGCTCCATTACCAGATTACTGCAGCTTTTAGGTAAATCCACTGGAGAGGAACTGACGTGGGTGGGCAAGGCGGTGCAGTGGTGGTGCGGTGGATGGGGCTGGCTCCTCCACAGAGTCAGGCTGGGTTTGGGCAGCCAGGACCCGTGGAGTGACAAAGTGTAGGGAGAGCCTGCAGTCCCAAATCTGCTCTCAGGGTGCCAACACTGTCTTTGAAGACAAACTTGTCTCATTTTACACTGTTTGAAGGTGCTAATGGGGGATCCAAACTAGCAGTGCCTCCTGTTCAGTGCTGCTTAACAAGAAGTATTCACATCTCAACTCACTTTCATAAGCATGTGTAGAAATTATGAAAACTCTGATGTTGCTGTCAGGCAATTTTTATATTGGGCTCAATTTAGAAAATTATTTTATATGACAATGAATGTGTCTTCAATTAAAATTATACTTTTATAGAGAAATAAATGTAAACATCATTTAAGACTGATTTTATTTCTCAGGTAAATTCTATTGTCATTGTCAAATACTTTTGTCATATTGTCATTCAGCCAAACCTGAATTAGAAAAACATAATCAAAATATTAAGCAAGCTTTATATTGGTGATGTGCGGAATAAAACATCTCTTAATTTTCAGAGATCTAAATGTTAATTTGGTTGAATGTAAGCAAAATGCAATTCCATTTGTGCCACATTACCTGGTTTTGCTATCAGCTAATTTAATTTAGAGAGAGGGGGATTTTTTCCCCAACTGTGGTGAAGCATCTATAATTAAATTAATATCCTGAACAATGCAAATCGAACGGTGACAGTGAAATCCTATATACACATGCTGTTTCCCTGAACCTCTTAATGCACATTTTCTAGTCTCCTGGGAGATAGCTTTCACTGTTATTAAATGTTCATGGAGGAAGCCACTCGAGACGAAAGGAAAAGGGTGGGCAGCCTGTTCACGTAGGAAGAAATGATACGGCAAATGAAAGTTTTGGTTTTGCCTTTCCATTTCATCTATCCACGAGCAAATAACCTCTCTCATTCATAGCTGGGTTTAAGCCATCTGATGCAAGTAACACAATCTGCCACTGGGGAAGAGAGGACACAAAAAGGGAAGGGCCGGGCTCGGTGTGGTGAGCGCAGCCCCTGTGCTGCTCTGGTGGGGGCAGTTGAAGAGGAGGTTGCTGCAGTGCTGGAGGGATCTGCCTGGTACGGACAGCACCCCGCAGCCTGGGTCTTACTTCTGAGTGAGCATTAAGCTGCCCATTCTCTTGTACCTGCACTCTGGTTCCACTGTATTTTCATGCTTTTGGCAGATGAAAACCACCTAGAAATTCTGGGCAAACTCTGGACACTTACAAATTCTATTTGCATTCTTAAGAATCTACTTGAATTTCGCTTCTAGTTGTACTTTAAAACCTTGTGACCTACAGATCCACAGTTCCTTTGGTCCTGCCTTTGCAATCGGGATTGTGACCCACTGAGGCAAATATGTAAAAGAACTCATTAAGCTGTGCTGTGCATGTCCTAATCTGTCTTGTTTTCTTTATTGTTTAATAACAGGTTTTGAGCAGCCCACTCTAGACAGTCTTAGATGGGAATAGAACAATTGCAGTGTTTGGACTGTAATCATTCTGAATAAAAATGCAAAGAAACATGCATTTTCATTCTTCTAATATTGCTCCCAGGAATACCATGCTGTACCTCACTTTTCCCTTAATGATTATGGAAACTATTGTGCAACCCTGCAAAGCACGGAAGTCACAAGGGGAGAAGAATAAGGGTCTTACTGATTCTTTTCGAAAATTAATATCCGAGAAACATGTTAACAAGTCTAACTACAGCTAGAAGATTCCCTATAGCTTTACAGAATTTGGAGAATGCCTTCAGAATTATATTTTCTTTTTATTTTCAAATTATATCAGATCTGGATTGCATGACAAGTGGATATGCTGTGATGTGGTCTGGAAAAAACTAACATGAAAGTATTTCTGTTACTTGATGTACACAGAACTTTGACCTTTTTCTACATTTGGCTAATAATGAACTTAAGATACTTTCTTGCAGTTTCATCCAATAAATCAAGCATTAACAGAGGTAGATAAAGTTCTTCTGACAATATCTAATTGCCTTATATGGAATGTATAATTTGATACACTCTCTCAGTGTCTGCCTCTCCACAAAAACTACTAATAAAGTGGAGGGATGGAAAGACCACTTCAGTTTTCTTGGTGGATTATATGAAATCTTATTTTCAACACAGTTCCAAGAACTTGGAAGATGTTATTTAATAAGCAAATAAACTAGTTTCTGCATCTGTGAGGAAGACTGTCTTAGTACAAGCCTAGCCAGGTAAATTGTAAACATTTTAGGCAACCCACTAACATGAAAGCAAACAGCAAAAAGTTTTTTAGTAATGCCTAAGAAAGAAGGTACTTTATTACAAACCCAAACTAATAGAGGACAGCCTTGATTTGTGCAGATGCTCTATTAACCCACACTTCTACATCTCTGCTTGCTTTTTTTTTTTTTTCTGGATTTCTTTGTTCAGCTCTTTTTAAGGATGTTTCTAATCCACAGGGGGCCCAGTTGACATAATTTCAGTAATTAAAGCAAATTATTTTCTTACAACTGCCACCATATCTTTTTTTATCCTTTATAGATATGCTATTACCTTATTCTCTGCATTTGTTGTAGGTCACATGATACCTAATCCCATCAATAACTAACCTCTGGCTGGTAGCAAGTCTGACCCAAATGCTTTTGCATTCAAAGCAGCCAGCATCCCTATAGGAGACCAGCACTAACTTTAGGGAGATGTAACTCAGACAGGTAACTATCTGGAATATAATATTGCCTATATCTTCAAGTAGCAGCAGTTATGCCAAATGAATAAATGTGTTCTTTCTGCCTCCCAATTGGCATAATGTGTCCCATTTGTGTCTTTTTATTTCTTTTTACTTAGCTATTCTTATTATTACCCTAGCAAGTCTGTAATAAACCATAGATGTTAAATTAGTTCCCACATAATAGATGTGCAGAGAGGACTTTTAGAAAGCAACATGCATGGATGGTTCAAACTCTGGATATCAGTCATGTTTGCAAGTGGTGTTTACTATGAACAAGAATCCCAGGGACTCATGAGTTTCAAAGCCAAAGGAAGTCATCATCAGGTTTATAAGAAAGGCCATGCATTTTCATTACCTCTGAGAAGGATATCCTATCTTGGTTTTAAGACTTGAAATTATGGAAGATCCACCAGAATAATCTGTTGGATTAAAGAGCCCTTCATTACATGGCATTCTGTCTAGTCATGTCACTTGTATTAATTCAGCTATTTCCCTAAAGTGAATAATAAGGGATAAAAAGGATATATTTCAAAGGTCTGGAGCTACACTCCTAATTAATGAGTTTTCAAAAGATTTTCCATAAGTCTCCTCAAAATCTACCCCAATCAGGGTAAAGGTATTTCCCTTTAAGACAGAAAGGTTTTGTAAAGTGGATAAAACAGCGGATAGGAAAGACATGAATGGAAATAGTTGCTGTATTGGCAAATTACTCTTTGCTGTCTGGTGTCAAAAATAAGGAAATCACATTTTAGCCTTTTATCATGTTATCATAAACAACATAGACATCTGATGTCAGGAGCATTTTATTTTAAAAGGCCAATGGATCCGCATTGTTTTGAATCTTGGCAATTCAGGTCTTGGGCTACTTTGTAAAAGTGGCATTCAGGTAACTAATTTGGAGTTTCTTATCTGTAGTACCAAAGCCATGAAGGTGAGATGGGGTATTCATACCCCTAACTGTTTCTAAAAGTAAAACTGGTTTTCAGACTGGGAAAAGTATTTAGGCAGGTGAAGTCCTACTGATTCTTTTTTTTATATTAGACTCCTGAATGACCAAGTTAGCTTTTAAAATGGAACTAAAATTCCTAAAATGATTACACAGGTTTGATAAATCCCATATAAACAGTTTCATGATTCAAAACTGTAAAGGCAAGAGGAAATCTCTGCCACATTCTTATAAGCATACTGAATGAAATGTTGCAATGCCGTGATCACACATACACCCACAAATTGCCTCTGAGCTCTAATAAGAGGGGAAAAGATACTTACAAACTGTTTAATAGTGTGCTCTGCCCTTTCTTTTGCTGTTTAAAATAAAATATCGGTGATGATCAGGACAACTGAAGTAAGAAGGATGACACTGGAGCTAAGTCCAATAGCAGAGGAGGAAGGGAGCGTAGGACAAGGCAGGTAAGAAAAGTCTAGTGGCAAAAGACAAGTAGCAATCTTCCCCAGAGCCACACACAAATTGTTAAGAGAGACTTGCTCTGTTAGAGATGGTTCTAATACTCATTCATGGCTCTAACCACACTTTCTGATTGTGAAATGGCCTTCCTTCTCAAGGAACAAAAATAATTTACTTCTCTAAAATTTGTATCAAATTGTATATCAAGGATGATAAACACCAGGCAAAAACAACCATAGATCACTATGTAACTACTGGCACTTCGAAGAATCTCATAGAAAATTTGGCTTACTCTGTTTATTCCCCAGACTATAATAGAATTCTTCTAATAGCTTTGCTAACATCTTTGCCTCCAAACTAGGCATTCAATAGCTGTCGCAGCTTGCTTCCACTAGCAGCTTCACAGACCACAGAAGATACAACATGCTGTGATAAATGAGCTACAGAAATGTTTTGCCCCTGCCAAAAACTGAAACTCACAACAAAGACTTGCTCTTGCTCTTATGCAGCACTTTTCATTCAAAAAACTAGAATCAGAACTGTTTCATATATGCCCCCAGCATCACAGCATTCAAAAGTGTACAGGGATATGAAACAACTTCCCTAAAGGATATATAAAATGGACCAGACAGTGCAGCTTTAAGGTGTGCAAGACAGATTTACAAAATGAGCAGCAGCACAGGCAAAACTCCTAGGGAGTAGTTGTGCACTGTTCTCATAGAAGACAAAGTAGTGGGGATTTAACCAGTGGATGCTGATTGAACAGGAAAACTCCTACATGCACCTTTAACATTACACAGGATTTTGTGCAGGCCAAACATACAAATGGATCTGAAAAAGCGATTAAACACAATGATTTGGAAAAGGACTGTAAGAGACTTTTAAACACAATGATCTGTGTGGTCCATACCAGGATTTCCTAATCCAATGATTGCCTGAATGGGGAAAGATATCAAGGGATCACTAAACAGTTCCCCATTTTTTATGCTCTTGCTTTGGCCATTGACAGACACATTATAGTGGACAAAAGAAAATTGGTCTAAACTAATACAACAATACAGGTGTTTAAGTTTAGCTGGTCTCTCTGATTTAGCAAAGACTGTTCAGCTATGACATACTATTGTGTAAGAAGTGAGTGACAGCAAGAATTAAAATCTAGGGCCAAGCTGTGGGGCAATCCACAATTCATGCATAGGCACTGAGTCAGTTTACTGCTAAGTTCATGCTTTTCTTAAGGTCACATCTTTTTCCAGTCTTGTGCTCAGCTCAGCGCAGTGGCTACATTATCATGCTGAGTCTATACACAATATCTCATTTCCCCATTCTAACTGCAGTTGAATACAGATGTACTGAACAGCTGCATTGGAACAACACATTGGTTATGTACCAAAGAGAAAAAAATCCTGATGGGGTCACCACATGGGCAGAAGATTGTAAAAGGGTTTTACCTGGATTTCCTGCTCCTTTCTGACTAACTTCAAATGAGTCCTTTTAGTCTCTATATCCCCATGGCAATTATATCTAACATCCTTTGTAAAGGACTTCGATATACAATGACGCTATTGACATTTCCAGGTACATCGAATTCCAGGTATATCAAATTACATAGCAGAACCTGACAAAGAATGCAAATTTATGTGAGTTTATCTTTTTCATGGCTGCAAAGAGGAAGATTTTCCATTTCATTTTCATGCTTTAAAGAGGTAAAAATTCTTTTCTGAATTTCCTAGTATTTGGGGGAGGGGAAGAAGAGAGCAAAGATAAGAGTATACATCCCATTGTTAAGAATCTAAGCTAGTCACCCTTGTATCACTTCCATGCTAGGGGGGGTCATCTCTCCAGTCACTCTGAGAGCAGTGGAGAAAGAGAGGTGCATCTGGATCCGGAGGCTTCATTGCTCTGAGTCACCCTAGCTGCACTCAAGGCAATTGCCCCATCTCTCCCCAGCAAGGACACAGAGGCCCGGGATGACAACCTGCTGACCCAGGCTCTCACTCTGACCCAGCCTCCCACACTGCACAGGTCTGAACGCAGAAACTGTGACATGTAGTTAGGTGATCCTGTGCTAAAATAAGGCAGCTGGATACTACATGCTACTTTCTAGCCTGCCACAGTGGTTCTCTCATGCTTAAGCAGACTGACAGAAGTAGCACTTGCCTTAGAAGTCTTACTATGGCAGAGCATCAGAGCTGGCACAGAATCACAGTGCCTGTCATTTGTAGATCCCTTCATAAGTGCTTCCTAAAAACATCTCCCAGACTGCAGCTATTGCAAGAACTGGTCCTGTGTTTCCATTTCAATTCCGTTTGAAACATAGGGCAGGAAGTGGGGAAAAACCATCAATACAGTACCCCTCATAAACAGTAATTATGAGGGGTTATTAATATTTACAAAGCTTTTTAAACTGGCTTGTTTACTAGATGTGGCTCTGGGAACTCATCTACAAAAATGTCAATTTATGAAGGCCACAACGTACATAACTTCATCTGAATTATTCACATTGGTTGATACAATTAATCTGTTCTATAGCTGAGGTTTAAAATTGGGTCAGATGAATTGTGTTACTAAGGTTCCTCTTTCCTCCTGTAGCCAGTGACTCACTTCAGTACAGAGGACTATATTTTAGTTACCGAAAGCTCTGTGAGAAGAATCTCATCTTTCAAAGTTCTTTTCATGACCTTACATTCTTGTTGTTTCATGTCATTCTGGATCTCCTGCTAGAGATGTGTGTTAGCGGCAGCCTAACGGAAGTTTTTAGAACTTCATGCAATTTTTTTTCTTCATTAATGACAGCAGATAATAGTAGGTTTGTTGTTAACACAACTTACTCATTTATAACTTTATTTTTCCCTTCATCCCTTGAGCACCAATATTTCTGTTAGTGGAAGCTGAGGGCCTGATGCATCTGCTATTTTCCCTCCTGGATAACCACTGCTCCAGAATAGTGACAAGGAAATAACTCCACCATGTGCAGACAGCTGTGGCTCCCAGAACTCTGTAATATCCTTCTCATGGCACAACTGTATTCTAGTCACATTTTTAAGCTCAGACACTCCACCAATCATCTTTGCAACTAGGTATGTTTTTACAGCAGGCCTAAAGAGTTCACTTTTCTACTTAGTTGAGATTTATTAAAAATAAAATTGGGCCTTTTAGCTTATCCTAACATTCTGATTATCAGCACAGATCTATGAATGCAGATCTCAGAGAATATCTTGGCACTTTCACACAGATGAGTACCACTGTGCCCTTCCTTTCCACATATTCCAGCTTCACTTTCTTGCATGAGATTAAACAGCAGCAGGGTTACAGTGCTGTCAAAAGCAGAACATGTGGAAACATTTTGCTAGTAAGTATTTTGCTAGTAAAGGAAAATTTTAAAGAAGAAAAGCTTTTTATGTTAAGTCTTACCAACATTAAGAATATGGTCCACATGGCTGTTTTAGAAGAGCATGAATATGTAGAAAAGTTAAAATATATCATATGAAAAGATAAAATGGGCTAGAAAGCAATGAGTGGTCTCAAACTCGAGTGTCATTCACCACTCCAGTGAACAAGCAGAGAGATAAAATATTTTAGCAAGTCTCTAGGTGATAATATTTAGGTAGAGCTTAGCCTGTAGTACTGCTGGCCTGCCTCTCAAACTGTAGACAAGATCGCTAATGAGAAAGCAGCATTCAAATTATTAAGCAGTAATAATGATGCTTCTTGCTTGGGTACCATTATTCCAATCTTTTCATTAATGAAAAAGAGGCTTCCTGAAGTATGTAGGTAAGTGATGGTTTTGTGTTACTATATAGAATTTTGATTTTCCATTGCAGAAAACAGCATAGGCACATAAAAGTCAAAGTAACAATAAACATGGAATAGTGCTGCTGAATATGAACTGCCCTGGGTGAACAGATACATCTGATAATGTTTGTCAGGAGAAGACATTTGGATTTATTTTGTATTCTAGGGCCCTATTTCTCCACACAGTCTTATCAGCAAAATAAGATTTTATTTTCTCCACCAGATAGTATCAAACCAGGTCTGGTTTTCTTTGGTTTGAGGTGGTAATAAGTCAGTTGCTGAAACAGCTATGACTTCAGGAAGGTGGTTTTGCACACGTGTATTAATTGCCTTTATTATTCACTGAAGTTATGTGCTGACCTACTTGAAGGACCACCATATCTCAGGGGCTTTTCAAGTGCATATACAAGCAGCTGCCACTTTTTTTTATTCTTGTATTTGTCGGATTTTTGATGCTAAGCTCTGGTAAGTATCATCTGTTAATATCTAACAGTATGGGTTTTTAACCAGCATGCATTTCAGGACTCAGCTTCAATATTTACAAAATAAGTGGTCCTTTATCAGCACCTATCTCTGTTTCCAGCCCAAGGATTATGCCACTTTGCTATCTAGTTTATACAGACAGGTGATGCAGCCAGGAAAAATGATCAAGATAAGAGTGAAGGTAATCATGGAAAGAGAAAACATAATTAAATGCTTTATGGGAAAGGTTCCAAAACATGGAGCAAAACGCTAGCATCCACTGCAGTATTTCTACAGCAGAAACAGATAGGATGTTTTTTGCCAACTGATTTGTGAACAATGTATCAGGTTTATTGAAAACAAAGGAGCAGTCGTCCTGTTAACAAGACGAATTATCCTATTGAGAAAGAAAAAGAACAGAACAGTGAGAGCATAGAGCATCCAGGCAATGGGAAGCTTTAGGAACCCTATCAGTGAGACATTGCCAATGTCATGAAGCCTGAAGTGAGGCCATGTGTGATCTGTTCCATTAGACTGTTGAAGTGAAAAATGTGCACTCTGGGCTGTGAAACCAATGAATACAAATTTAAATTCCAGTTTTAATTCTCCAGAATATTTTCAGAAAATTCAGCAAATGCCTTCATGAACTTAAGGGCTGGGCTCATAATAAGATAATGAAACTTATTCCAGCTAGAAAGCAATATACAGAATGTCCAGAAAAATTAGCCAGATTTCTGCACCCTTTGAATGTTGCAGAAATGAAAATGATCCCTTTTTGAAATTCTTACGGAAAGTTATTGCCTTGCAGGTCTTGTTAAAGCAAGATGGAGAGACCAATTCAGTACACGGTGGGTCTACAATGTATAATCTAGTTTAAATTGCACCACATCATAAGACTAGAATTTTAAACGTCATGAAAATTCATCCTTTTCCTCCTGTACAAAAGTCTAGATACAAACCACAGTGAAGACAAACTCTGAACAATGAGAGACAGTGGCTGGCACTGCTGAATGCACAACTTTCTCCAGCAAGGTCACGGACATGCTGGAAAATTTTGCTTCTATAAATTTTATTGACTTTCAGTGTCTGATAACACTAAATGAAAGCACACTGAACCCTGGCGTTGTGCCACAAGAGACTATTTAATTCTGACAGCCAAACCCTGCAGTTTGCTGAGTCACAGAAAACTTGCAGTGATAAGTCTGTGTAAATGAAAGGCACCTTTTGTCAAAGACAACTTTGTAATGTAACTTTGACCAGACTTAAGTTTATTTTCTGTCCCTCCTACAGGGGAATATAATCAGAATATAACTCAGAAAGAAAAATACAGGTTCTGAATGTTAAGTTATTTGAAAACCCTCCAGTTCACCTGGCTCATAACCATTCCTGAGTTTCCCTAGTGTCTGTATGGTGAAAGGAATAAAACAGCTCCAGGAGTAATACAATTTAATTCCACTGGTTCTCATTGCACAGTCACAGGTCACACACTGTCTGTCAGTATGCTTTGGTGGAGTGAAGAAAATGTAGAATATATCTACTTTATAAATACATTTTCCTTTTTGCTTGCATGACTTTGATTTCCTTATGACAGAGGGTGACCCAAATTGTATACTTCAGTAGGAATAGGTAAGTACTTGCTTCTGGCTTTTAGTATTCCTGTCATGAACAATTTTTCTTTCAAAATGAGCAGTGTATTTTCATCTGCCCCAGTTAAAACATGCAAATAGTAAAACATAGTGAAAGAATCCTTTGCTTTAAATATATTTTGGTAGTTAAGAGGCCACTCAGGCTATCATTCACCACTGGTCAAATCTGAGCCTACAAAATCAACTTATACTAATGCAAGAATGAAATTTATTCAATCATATATATCATAGAACCATTGAATGCTTTGGGTTGGAAGGGACCTTCAATATCATCTAGTTTCAACCCCTCTGCCTTGGCAGGGACGCCATCCACTAGACCAGGCTGTTCAGAGTCCCATCCAACCTGGCTTTGAACATTTCCAGGGATGGGGGAGCCACAACTTCTCTGGGCAACCTGTGCCAGTGCCTCACTACCCTCACAGTAAAGAATTTTTCCTAATTTTATTTCTAAACCTACCCTCTTTCAGTTTGAAGCCTTTACCCCATGTCCTATCGCTCCATGCCCCTGTAAAATGTCTCTATCCAGACTCTTGCAGGCCCCCTTTAGGTACTGGAAGGCTGCTTAAAGGTCTGTCTGGAGGCTTCTCTTCTCCAGGCTGAACAACGTCAACACTCTGAGCCTTTCTTCACAGGAGAGGTGCTCCAGCCCTCTGATCACCTCCTCAACTTAAAACTCAGTTTCTCAGGAGCTCTGTTCCCACAAAAATTAGCTCAGCATAATGAAGTTCTTCAGTGCTTCACCTGACCATCCACAAAGGTACAAAGTAAAACATGTTGTCTTCTTGCACTATCCCAGAGAAGCTATCCAGGCTATTTTTGTGCCATCTGGGCAATTTTAAAAAGAATATCAAAAGCCTAAGATGCTCTCTTTTCTCTCCATGAACATTAATTGTAAAGAAGTTGAGTTTATTTTTTTTTCCAAGATCATCTCTGCTGGACAAGCACAACTTAAAAATGTTTTCTCATACTACCAGCTTGCAGAACATGCTCAAGATTTCTGTACTATTCAAACAAGCAAAGACCGTCAAGTCATCAAGAGTCTTGCTGAAAAATTTTTTGAAGTTGGACTCTCATGTGCTGTATAAAGCAAGCCTCTGGTTACACAGTTGAGATCAGTGGAGAAGCAGTGCTTCATTACACAGGTCTGGGAACATCTTCCTTCTCTCCCTGACACCGTGCTCCCAAGCAGTGTGCTCTTTGTGAGTCTTCAAAGGACAGTGGCTGATTTCTATAGTCCTTCTCCTTTACAAGTCCTTGAGGAACCAAGCATTGTTCTTTCTCAATTGAATGGCTTCTTATTGATTGTACTTTAAAGAAGCAAATCTGTAGATGTGTGATTTCTTTGGGGCTTGTGCTTGGCAAGCTGTCTTTATCTTACTTAGTGAAGGCAAACATTAAACCAACATCACCTCGCAGTCTTACACTCCATGTGCATGACAACTCCTTCTTAACTTCTTCTTTAATTTTTACTTGTAATGATTAATGATAAAGCGAATTAAGGCAGACCTACTTCACATTATGTGCAATGTGCATATGATGAAATAGGAGACAATAACCCACAAAGATTCACTCATCACAAGTGCAGTGACTCAGCAACTTCCCAAGAACATGATGAAATCTAGCTAACAGATTTTAACAAAGCAAAATTACAGTCCAACATAAACTGCTGCAGATTATGCATGTAGGTTTGGATGCTTTTTCTTTGTGTCTAAGCACAACATCAGAGCAAAAGTAGGGAAAAGGACCTGTTTTCAGGTAAGAAAGAGAACTATCCCACGTCACAGCCCACAAGCCCAGATGGCTGCAACATGTTAGCGACCCAGAAAAAGCTCTTTATTCTGAGATTCTCTTTACAAAAAACTGTACATTTATGTCAAAGTGTAAATTTTTTTTATTCTGTCGTTTGGAACATTGAGACACAAACATAACAAGTTGTCCAAAGTTCCTGAGGAAGCCTGCAGTAAAGATGAAAACCTAGACTTTTTGACTTCCAGGTCTCTGATTCAGCCATGAGACCTTCCTTTGCCATGTAGAGTGGTGCTTTTCAGACCCAAGTCTACCAAAATTTGTGCTTATAGAACACATGTAATGTACAACAGAATTTTACATTGTCCTTTATTTTACTTATTTTATTTAGATAACACTGTGAGAAACAGCTATTGCCGAGGTGTGCAGCTCCACCACCAGATGCAAGCAGGCTGGACAGTTTCTCCAGTGACCAGGTAATAGTTATCTACACTTTTTTGCTTCCTCTCGAAGCCAGGCATTCAATTAACTCATCAGCTACCACTACTCAGCCATCAACTTTGTTCTTTTTTTTAAAGCTTTCATGAAAAAAAATATCAAAGGACTTGTGAAAAACATAGAAGAAGCCCCATCTAGGATAGCACTTAAAATTGATTTCCAATGAAATTATGGCTGGGCATGGCAAGAAGGATAGTAAGGGATTACATCTCTGTGACTGACTCATGTGCTTTGCTGTTCTTTGGAATCAAGAACATTGATTTTTTTATACTTGGGTTTGCTTCCAGCATCCTGGGATTCCCCAGGGCCCAGAAGGATACAATGCTTGACACACAGGGAAATTGCAAAAAGGTCAGTGTGCTCAGTACACATTGGTAGCATCTGTGCTGCTGCTATATTTGCCAAGATCCAAGCAAATTCAAAGAAGAAAATTATATTTGAAGAGCATTTTACCTGAAGTTTTTCAGCCTCCTGAGAAATACCCATAATTTCTAACTTTTATTTATGTATTTGTGCACAGACAGTCCACACAAGTTAAAACAGGCTGGCATCTGAGTTTTTCCACACTTAGTTTAGCAAGCTCACTCTGATTCTAAGTGCAAGCCTAGCTTTTTCCCTAAGTTAGTGACACCATCCAGATCCACATGTACAGACACCACAGGAACACAAACTAGCTCTGACACCCAACAGAGTCTGGCCAGCTCTGTGTAACCAGCTTGTCAGCAGCATTTACTGGCACTGGCAATGGCAAATTCCAGCTTGTACCCCAACACTAAGACTGATCTTTTCTCCAGCTCTGCAGTTAAGCCACAGAGCAAAAGGTGGCTCAGAAACCAAATTTCTTAAGTCAGTCTGAATCAAGTCATCACCTTAGCACTGACTGAACATATATCCCAATCTAACCTCCACCCTTTCACAGTGGGATATCCTAGCCCACCACAGACCTGACAGAAGAGCATCTCTGTTTCCCATGCAGACACTCTCCTTTGCCTTGGAGCTCTGTGAATTCAAGCCCCAACTCGAGCTCCAGCCTTTGCACCCCACTTATTTTCCCCAGACAGGGTTTTGCCCCATTTCTCTTCCAGGCCAGACAGAAATTACAAGTAGGTTTATGGTGGAGTTTGGATTACTTTGTAGGTTTGCATAAATCATGGTTTTTACTCAGTGTAGCTTCTCACCTTCATCCCAGACAAAGCTGTTCATAACCTAAAAACTGCTTTAAGATCAGCTTTTTGCCTGAACTCTGAAAAGCTTTCCCAGTAATCTGCTATGAACTCAAGCTTTGCCTTTTTTCTTTTATGTCTAGAGGTCAAATCCTACTTTACCCACCATGTTACCCAGTGATCCAAGCTCCCATCTCAGAGTTTATTTCCCAATGACACTGGCTCACACCAACTCTCAGCTTAGTTTAACAGGCCTGTCAATTGTTATATAACTTTATAAATTTACACAAACAACCTCTAATTCCATGCAAAACCTGTTTACTTCCAGAAGGCTGCATAACCTTAATTTGGAAGGAAATATACAGCCATGAGCATCAACCTTTCATATCTGCCTATCTTGCAGAAAACTGTGTCTTTCATTAAGGCAGAAGCAGTGCCAAGAGAACTTCAAACACGTTAAAATGCTCAGAGCTTGACAAGAATCAGAGATTTTATTTGAATTTCTATGAAAATTAACTTATTTTTCTTGCAGTAGAGATACAGTGATGTTTTAGAGATGAGACAAGTCTACTGTGCACATGTACTGTCTCATATTACTCTGGATGCCACATTTCCACTTACATTATAGCCTCAAAAGGCATTATTGACTAACTTAAAATAATAATCAGAAAGGTTTTATATGGCAAGAGTATTACGAGCTGATAACAAATTGCTATATTTTGTTTTCTTCTCTTCCTACATCTAACAAGACTAAATTATATCTAAGAGCAATTGGTAATAGCTAAAAAGGTAATCTGTTAGCAGCAGCAGTGAGCCACATAATCAAATGAGGGAAAGAGGTGATGCAGTCTCTGCCTGTCACTGGAAATGAGAGTTTGCATATGAACACTTAGAAACGTGCAGCCAAACTGAAAATATTTAAATTAGCATAATCATCTCTGGATTTAAAGTTACAGGTCACACTCACAGTAACAGCTCACCAGGCTACCAGAAACTAGCCTGACAGAGAAGTCCCTCTTCACCTGGAGCACAAGGTCACTCCAGAAGCACAGCAGGACACTATGGAAGAGACACACATTAAGGGCTACAGATGAACTCCAACACAATTTTCACACCTTTTTGAACATGGCAGTTCGGGAGATTTCAGCTGGGAGGCCATCCTGAAAGGCACACCCTGTCATGCATCTTCAGTGAGCTCCTCAGAGGAAAACGGAGGCTGGTCAGGGGCCAAGAGCAGAGAGCTCCAGTCACCCAGGTTATCACAGACTGTAAGTGATACCTGCAGTTTTACCAGAAGCTCTCAAAGCAGTGTGCAGGCAGGACCCAGCAGTCTGCAGTGCTCACAAAGCTGGTGGCTCATCTGTGGCAGGAACGTCACAGGGATCTGAAGGCAAATCACCCTCGGCTCTGCCAAGGGTTGTCCTGCTGTCTCTCTTGCTTAGTGAGGAAGTAAAACACTGCAAACAGAAGGACCCTCACAGAGAGAGCAGCAACTGAAGGGACCAGACTTTGGAGTCACTCAGGTGATGGGAAGTGACTGTGCTCTGCTACATTCACCTCTCCCTGGGAAAGTCATGGCTTTCAGATAAAACATAAAACATGAGCTAATTAGACCTTTATTTTATTTTCAAATCCAGATTACAGCTTTCGGCAGAGAAAAGCATCAGTGACTCTAAACCCCAGCAGCTCATGCAGGCAAGAAGTTTTGTGCCTGTCCTGCCTGCCTTGGGGCCAACAGCTGCTTGACTCAGAATTGTTCTGTGTGATAAGCAGTGTCTCAAGTGCACAGCTAAGGCAATAGTCTGCTGGTTTGCAGACTGTGAGCTTGCATACAGGTAGTAAAGGCTATAGTGGGTTTATTTCCTTTAGGGAGATATTTTTTAACTTGACAAACTGTAGAGGTAGTAGCTCACTGTGGAGTAAAAAAGTTATGCAAGGTGTTTGTTGCTAAAACTGCTGGACTTTCCTTCTTAAGAACTGCATAAATATTGAAGCAATTTAGAAAGATTCCTAATTGCATCAAACAACTCTGTGGTTCAGATTTATGTTCACAGCATAATTTTATTCAGAGATAATTATACAAGACATGTATGTTCCCAGGAAGTTTTTTTGTGATGCTGTCTGTTTTATTTAAACAATAATTGCCATGCAAAATTGACTTGGTAAGCTGGGGTTTCCACAAAAAACTTCAGCTTCTTTGACAATAAGCAGAAAATAGACAAGAATGAGGGAATAATAAGTATTGAAACAGCTGCATATGCTGATAATGAAAAAATTGATCTGTCAATGAGCCTACAGTCCACCATTTCTGTAAAAGCAGACAATAGCAAATGACGTTAGCGGGCCCCCACTGAAAGGTGCCAGCTGCAAATAGGCTGTCTGGATGTCTGGAAGGAAGGGGTTTCAAGAGGGTTACAGCTTGCACAGTGAAATACAAGACAAAGCAGTACCATGATTTGCTGCAAATATAATGATTTAGCAGCAGGCACAGATCACATCATGCAATGGTGGAAAGAGCAAATGTACCAAGCTGCTGAACTCTGTGTCCAGAGGGTCTACATATGCTGCCTTGCACACACACACACATGCTGCAGAGAAAAGGGTCCAGTGAGCATGACCAATGCCAGTGCAAATGAAGACAGTGCTACTGAATTGCTCTGTGTTTTCTGCCAGTATACATCTGGTAGTAATGGAGGATAAATATGCCTTTTCAATTATTTTAAAACATTTAATTTAAAGCAAACATTGATTAATTTATGCTGAACTGCATACATCACTGGTTGGGAATGTCATTGGCTGACAAAAGGAAACCTAGCCCAGGGTCCAGAAAAAAATAATTTCTTGGTCATCTCATAAAACATTATTGTAAAAAAATTGTGTACTAAAATACCCATGGTGTTGCAGATGAGATCTTGCCCATCTTGAAGCTATTTTCAGTATGACAGTGTTGGAGATCTGCAGGATCAATAAAACATTGATTTTGTATCTTTTGTCAGGCTTGGCAGAGAAAAACTGTCCTTCCATTGGAATGTTTTCACGGATTACAATTAAGGAAACCTTCAAAACACAACAGCTGATCATGGAAGAAGCCACAGAGACAAGGGCAAGTAAAAACTATCCACTCAGGGGAAAAAAAAATTATTCTTAAAGTAGTTTTACCTGTATTGTGAATTTTTGATGTTTTGAATATGCTATGAGTCAAGTGACGTTTTCCTTCAGAAGACAATAAAATTTCAAGGGCTGTGAAAGGGAAATCACATGGTTACTAAGATGATTTGGATCTGATCTATTATTTGCCTGTCATTTCTCTTGGGAATATAATATAATAAAATTCCATTAAATGTGAGGGACATGGAAAATGCCCACAAAGAGAAATGCTTGTCTCCCCAGAATGTATAAATACCAGGGTGAATCTTTATATCACTCTCTTTCATCTTCAAGATTAGCAAGACTAGGGTGTGAACTTTTAGCAGTTTTACAGTTTCTACACTAAAATATGTGAAACACTAGAATAAACATAAATATGTTAGCAGGACACCATGAACCAGGAAGATCTGGGTAACCACACTCTCATATTCAAAAATGCTGTCTCCAACACAGTATTTCCACCAGTATCTTTCAGCCCCAGTGAAACCTGGCCTGTATCTAAGATGCAAGTATGAGAAATGTATTTACCCAGACTATAGAGAATTTTAAATGGTGTGAGCTTGTTGGTTCTTGTAATCCCCATAATTAGTTTACTGATTAACTTTTTTTACGAATAATTGTGCACATTGTGACACAACCATTATGGCAAAAAAAAAAAAAAAACCAAAGGAAACTAAGAAAACCTCTTTAGAGTGTAAAAAACCCCAGATATTCTAAAGTCTAGGAAGTATTCTGGCAACAGTCTTAGTTTTCTTCCCATCTTTAATTTTTGTTCTAACATCAACTTAACTAATGTTATCAAGCCACTGACTTACTTTTTTTCCAGAACAAAACACATTCCCAATCCTACAGTCACTGTGGACCACTTTTTAATTAACAGAAAGGACTTCAGAGGAGTTTTCTAGGTCTGCAGTATATTCTCCTTCACTAGAATATTGGCAAGAGACATCCATGCAATAACCAAAGCAACACCTAATTTTTTTTCCATTACTGAACAGGAATCTGTCTCAAGACTGTTCAGGCAGCTGTTACAGACCACATCGACACATACTCTCCTTTCCTCTGTCAAAGAAATATTCTGAAAATACTTACTGGCCTTCAGCCTGTTGTCAGAAAGTCCATGGAATGTTACGGTGTGAGGATCAAAGTGGTCAGTAGTATCCAAGTCAAGGCACTGGAGATCTCAGCAGTTCCAGCTGTGGTAGCAATGGACCATGGACATTCTCACCAATCTCAGTCAGCTCAGGCAGACAAGGGATTTGTCTACACTGACCAACACCAGCTTGAGTACCAAAAAGCAAGATAACAGCACAAATTTAACACAGGTTAGCTTTCTCTCCACCTAATGGGCCCATACAAAAAGCCACACATCTTTAACCCCTCACTAATGTGTGGTTATTTTTGTTATTTGTAAGTAGTCAAATTCATTTTTATCATACTGGTAAATTCATAATTGTTAATGCCTGAAGACTTTGACCTATACAGATTATTATTACAAAGTTCTCCGGGCTGTTTTGGTGCAAAGCATACAGTGCAGGTGAGAAGAGCAGGACAGAATGAGCACTGAGTGTCTGAAGTGCCGAGCTCCATTGCTCAGAAGGTGCTGAGCAGAATCATGCATCTGCCCAAGAGAAGGGAGCAAATGCAACATGACAGATCAGTGCAGTTTTCCTGAGATACTTCAGTGTTTCCTGATTACAGATGTTGGAGACTGTCCCAGGCAAGTAGAAGTGCTGCCCATTTCTCCCCCATTCCCTCAGACTGATTATTTGGTTCATTTCAGAGCAGAGTTATTTCCAACACTGACAAGTTGCTGTATTAAAGTATTAATTCTGAAGCCTAAGACATCAGTCTATGTGCCATCCTCAACCAGTGAGTCAAGTCAATTGTGACTTGAGAGAATGAAGGCCCAAAGTCAAGTAGAACAGCATGGAGAGGAGCAAGATGCAATGTTTGCCCAGGGCTTTTAAAATGTATAATGACTCTACTGCCTGAAGTTCCTTACCAGCACAGTATTCCAGCTTGATATTAGTGGTCAGTGTGTTAGTTGCTGGTGTTTGGATTAAGTCAACTCCAGCTTCTCTTTTAGGACACTTGTTTTACCTGTTTTTTCCTATATTTTCAACAGCAGTATTTTAGGACACTATGAAAAATTGTAAGAGGAATTGTATGAAGAGATCAAAACAAAATTCTCTTGCCAACTGACACTTTTTGAAACCTGCATTTATTGATTCATGGAAATTATGTGTCTAAGTTTACTCAGACACCAAAAAACAAAAGTAACAATCTTACCTTCAGTAACTATCAAGAATTGCACAATAACTCTAAATAATAATACTTCGCACAGTACATGCAAACAACAGAACATCCAGCAAAGATCTCCTGAAAGTATCCCTGTAACCTTATTATGACTATACAAACTCCCCTGCTGGAGGTGTGTAAGCTGTATCTCAGAGCAAAGAATTTAAGCAATTTGCTGAAGGATACACCACGCCCTTCTGGGAGCCCAGGAGTTCAGGGCATCCAGCCCCCTGGACACGTAACTTAAGACTTAATTGGCTATCTGTGTGGCCAAAGTGCACAATGATTTTGTTTCCTTTTTAATAAGTTTATTTATACTCATCAACAAACAGTTGAAGAAGAAACATTGGGTGCTCAGCAGTGTCACTTCCTTATCAGCCGTGAGGTCTGTAACATCAAAGAACACGGCTGCATAAACCCAGTGCCTTCATATTCTTTTTATAGAACTCTGAGATCCTGAAATATAAAAGAGTAGATCCAAAATGATGAATTCTATATTTTCCATGTAAAATCTGAAAGAAGCCTGCAGCCATCCAGCAGCACCTCTACATAACTCCACACAGGACCTAAGAAAGTCTGATGCATTAGCCTTACATTCCATAAAGAAGTGTTGACAAAGTTAAATCTCTTTCACAGCACAGAAGGTGCTTCAAAAGAAAATGTAGTTTTGAAAATGTCTCCATAAACTATTTACAAATCAAACAAATAATAGGAAACCCCCACTCAGATAAACTGAGTTTGCTTTATCTTTATGAGAATGAATGGCATTTGAGTGAATAACCATTTCATTTATATTTTAAGAGTCTCAGTGGACTTTAAAATCAACAGATTTTACAGCTAATTCATTTTACCACCCATTTATATTTTCCAAATAAAATAAGAACGCTGTTGATTTCTAATACATCTTCATTTCCTATCTTTTTTAAATAGGTATGATATCAAATAATTCTCTCACTTTTTATGCTTAAATATTGTTTTATTTTATAAGCCATGTTGTACACATGTTAAGTTACTTTACAGACCAGGATATTTTACAGCAGTTTCATAAATTAGTCTTCTAAAGTGATTAAGCTGTTCTCTGGACTCCAGAAATAAACTCCTCAAACAAAATGATGAATTCTTCATCAAACAATAAACACTCACAGTGGAAGCACTTTATTTCTCCAGAGCTGCAAATACTTTCAACAACTACATGTCATCAGTACATGAACTATATATATATATCATGCAAAGAAAAACCAATTACCCACATATCAAGTGCAGTGAAGAGAAAGCCACGTGATCCTGTTGCTGTTTCAATTATCTTGAATTACCTATGTCCTTGAAATGCACAGCCACATCTCCCACCAAATACCTGGTGTGTATACATTGAATATATTTGCCTGACTGGACCTGTGAGGTAGCTGGACACACCTCACACCAGCTGGGTTTACCTAAGATGACTCCTGGCTTCTAAGTGCATGAGGAATGGCAGAAAGAGCATCTCAGGGTGAACTGTCCCTGCCATGGCACTGGTCCCCTCCAGAGCATCTCCCTAGTGAGCAAGAACTGACACCATCCTCCTGTTCAGAGTGGAGGCACAACTCATTGCTATTCAGCAAGTGCTAAAGGTGATGGGTATTTGGCACAACTGAAAGTAAGAGACAGAAAATTCTACAGAACACATAAGAAACACCAAATACACCCTGTTTGTTCTGCCAGTTGCACCCTTTCCTGAACATGCTCAATGTATTCACAGCAGCCATTCACCTTCAGAACAGGAAGGGTTACTGGTGGAAGGCTGGGCAGATGGATACTCTGCTTTGTTCTTCCTGTTTTCCAAATATGTTTAGTGCGGCTGTGTATTCTGAAAAGTCCATAGATAGCTTTCTGCAAACAAGAATTATCCTATTTAACTCCACAAAAATTAGTATTTTGGCAATCTATGAGTCTTAGAATTTCTTGCAATTTTATTTATTCTAGTAGATGATACCATTTTCTCCCTTCTAGGCAATCTATCTCTTAAGATTTCTCCTAGAGTGTCTCATTAATGCAGGCTTGGGAACAATGAAAGTCGGCAGTAAAATCAACCTGTGTTGTGAACAAAAGGAAAGTTTTATAATGTAGAAATATCTGAGTCCTGTGAAAAGGAAGAAGTAATTTTAATGAGCTCTTAAAACCTACCAGAAGAAAAAAGGAGGTATGCATGCAAAAAAATAACATGTTCTCAATAGGGTAGACAGTAGCTGCTCTTTCAGGATATGAAATGCAGGGTAGATGGAAGAGACTTTTCCAAGTACTGCCACATACACTATGATGATGTGACAGGAGAAGCTAAACCAGAATATTTTTGGTTCCCTCTAGGATTCAGCCATGACTGAAATCGTCCTTCTTTTGTTCAAGAAATACTTTAATTTAATATGCAGAGATGTATTGTAGCCAGAGGAAAAAAAATAAGCCAACTCACACGATTTGGTTGACTGCAAGAAAGAGACATGGCATTCACAGGAGGGTAGAGCAACAGCACAGTAACTTATCCCATTCTGTCCCACCCATCTCTCAGCCTAAGGACAAGCAGTTCTAGTTCAGTGCTGGAGCAGAAAATTAGAACTTATTTCATTGGCAGTCACCCAAAATATCCTTCTTTCTTGTCTTCTGATCATGAAGAGCTCAAGCAGTTCCTGTGCCCTCTCCCTCTAAAACTACCCCTGTTTATGCCCAGTGCAAAGATTCTTCTGCTAAGCCCAGAGCCCGACCCCACCAGTCCCATCTCTGGTGCAGTACCTTCTGCAGCTCATCCCATTTCAGTCCTAGATAAGTGATATCCTGTGCCTGGGGCTCTAAAACCTTGCCGTCTTAAACTGCCATCTATTATAGTGTAGGAGACAATCCTCCATAAAGCTAAATTACCTAAAATGCAAGTATTACACATAATCACAGTAAGCCTATGAATGTGCCAAATCTCCTCCCTTCTAATATATGGTGGGAATAAATTACTTTTTCAACAAGGTAAAACTGAAATATTATTAACATCCAGACAATGTGCTGCTACCAATTACATTTTTTCTTTTGATATCTGGAAGTAACACCAACTCTATTCAAGGTCTTTCTGTGAGGAGAGGAACCACAAAATGACAATTTTAATGGAGAGTAGATAACAATTTTGGTCTTTTCTCCTATCAAAGAGAAAGTTACATAATTTCCTCCATAATAGAAAGGTCTTCTACCAAGAAATATCATTTCTTTTAAAAACTACTACATAGAGGAAAGGCAGCACTAATGAGACTTTGATTGCATCTCTGCTATTGCTATTACACGATAATCTTTAAAATTACTCTCCTGTTGTATCTTGCTTTTTAATCTAGTCTTAAAACGAAAACTGAAGCAGATACTTAATATACTTCATTTGCAAAGCTGTTTCCACTGAAGTCATTCTGGAAAAACTTCTGCTTCCTAATGGGGAGCTATCATGGTTGCTACGCTTGTTGTCACTATGCATAGCTGCATTGCTGGCACACCTAACCTAGCTCCTTCTGCAGGGAGCCATATCCAGTGACACAACCTCAGACGTCTGGGAGTGAGTCTGACCAAGCACTGTGTCCTGCTCAGCACAGCTGAAGTTGCTGTTGGGTTTATTTGCTGGGACTGAACACATGTTAACAAGTGTTGTGTCATGCAATACATATGGCTGTACCCGAGCTGGTGAAGCCTGTATTGTGTTAAGGGGTACAGACCCCTGTATGGACAGCTTTGGCTGTGAATCAGTGCATGGCAGTTCACTAAAAAGGGACACAGCTTCCAGTCCTTGCAAACCAATGCAAGATGACTTATGAATTCCTTCAACTCTTTTATGAAGCAAATTTTGCTTTACTGTTTTGCATTTTCCTGTCTTTCAGGGTTTCCTTTCCCTGTCTTTCAGAGGAGATAATGTCTTGTAGAACAACTAAAGCAAAACTCATCCACAAAGAAGTTATAGGAAGGGTATAGGAAGAAAGTACAGAAAGAGCATGACATGAAATGATAATTACAGATCATTAGAGATATCAGCTCTGATGCCTTTGAGGCAAGATGCTCCCAGAATCACAGTGTATGTCTGACCACATTACAAGAACCTCTTTTCACTACTCAGCTACACAAATGCACAAGGCAAGAAAAGCAGGAGTTCCGCAAACCAAGCAGAGCCTTTAACTTTTACTAAACCCAGTATTTCCAGATGCCAGCAGTCTATCAGCAACTTAGAGATAAGAGGACAAAATAGGACCAAGTAGCCCCAAAGCCTATTCCACAGCATCACCTGCAAGCAGAGATTGGCAACACTGACACACGCACAACTCTAGCACAGCTGGTCTACTACACTTGGCCTACCCAAATGCTTGCTTCTTTCTTCCCTCCAGATGAAAACCTGGTGACCTTGAGGGTAGAGATGCACACTCAACTAGAAATCAGACTCACACGTGCGAAATCTCTGAGCCATCAAAGAAGCTGTGCACCCCCTGACTGCCCACTCCCACTCCTGCTTTCTGATCATGCAGAGAACAGTGAGACCACGGGACCACCCAGCCAACTTCTCTAGTTGTGGGACACCACCCAAAAAGTAGTGGGAGGGGATGATGAGATCTGATAACTTTTGATGGTGAAAATGTTGACTGACTGAGAGTGAAAAGCACTTGTTTACTATATATTTGATCCCCTTCCATGTAACTCTGTGCATTTCAGGTGCGTGTTTCCTCTGTACAACAGGGGAAACACACTCTGTGTGTTTCAGAGTAGAGGTGGCCTTTTCTGTACATAAAATTTGGAGACATCCCCACCCCAATTTTAACGACGAAAAGCATTACTAAGTACTTTCCAGTAGATGGCAGGGTTACGTTGTGGCAACGCTGAAACTCTGAAGCTGAAAGGGCTCCTGTATAAAGGTTCAAGTACTGGTTAGGTAAATTTAATTAGCACAATGAACTAATATGTGAAAAGACATAAATACACGTTGGATTAACTGATAGAATGTGATGGTGGAACTGTAAAAGTTATGTTTTAATGTAGTGAAAGCTTAAAGCTCAACATGGCATTAAAAATGAACTTTGTTAAAAATGAGCTTCATTGAGACAACCATTTATACCACAGAACTGACATGGCAAAAACCACAGTATTTAATATGAGAACCCACTGAAGTTACCAGCCTAGAATACAGTCAGGAGAAAAGCAAAAAGCCCTTGCAAATGTTACTGAAAATGATCAGCAAAAGTGGATTTCAGGACCAAAATCAATTCAGCCGGACAGTGTAGTGTTTGCCTTTTTCCAGGGACTGTGCAAAAATGAGCACCCCTTAAAGGGAATTCAGTACTGTTGTCAATTTGAGAAATCATGACCTCAGCAGGGCAGGGAACAGCTTCACAGGGTGGTAGCCCCCTCAGAAACAGCCAGGAGAAAAGCCTGATGCAGCCTGAGAATTTCAGGAATGGTTTTTTACTTGTCAGGAACCAAACCACTCAGCCCAGGATGACTGGCTGCAAATGCATGAGGTTTCAGTTTCTTAAACCTACAATTCTCTGAATTTACTTTTCTAGACAGGGCTGTAAGATGTGCCCCACTGAATTTCAAACACAGTGACTCTAGTGAGTGACTTCCCCTGTAAATGTCCCAAGTTTATATGGTTTTATCCTCTTTGAAGGATAGATGATTTACATGGGGTAGATATAAATGTGGTCACTTTGTTTGTGCCAACACTGGTCTGAGAACATTTGTGGACAACTGCTAATGTCAAACTTCTGTACACTGCAGGTAAAATGAAATGGCTGCAGGCAAAAATACCACCCTACTTTTTATATGGTTTTCTTTAGCAGAAAATATTCAGATATCAGACACTCAATACTTTTACTTCCCATTCCGTGTATGCTTGACAGTTTTGGCTTGACTCACTGAAATTACTCAAGTAATTAATTTCACTATTCTACTGTGGAATTATAAGATTAGTTGAAATACTCTATTTATTCATGAGAAGAGGTTACATGCTTTCTTTTGTGAATATCTAATAGGAAAATGCAGGGGCTGATGACACATGGTTTCTGAAAGTAAAAGGGCCCAGCCTGGCACACCATCTCTGTCAGGACATACTCTGCATTTATTGCACCAGTGCCCCTCAGCAGTGCTACTCAACTGCAGACCATACCAAAAAGCAAAATTCTCATTCCTAATGATAAACAGTCTCTTCAAAGACACATTTCCTATTATTTCCTGCAATAATACACTCAACTTCCTCTGGTAAGTGTATATCATCTCTAAAGAACTTAGCTACATCACTGAAAACAGTTTTGGGGTTTGTTTTTATTTTATAAAGTCCTTAATAGTTTGTTGTCTTTTTTTGTTTGTTTTCACATATTAATGCATGCTTATATTATATTCTTTTAAAGTTTCATCTTATAATCACCTTATTGATGATTCACATCTATTGATTCACCTTGTTTCTGAAAGCATTTGTGTCGTAAAAAAACAAAACCAAAAAGAAATAAAACCAGTATTGACTGATCTCTAAAATCCTATTGTATTTTTGCAGTTGGAAAAAACACACAAAGCTTGGCACATTCCTAAAACTCTGACTCTGGTGAGAGTGCAACATAAATGGTAATATTAACATAATCATCTTGATCTTTTCCCCCAAGAATAACATAACTCTAACTGTTCCAAGATCACATGTCCTTTCTCCCCCTTTTCAGCCTCATGAATAATTTGTCTCATCTTTCTTACTGACATAAACACTGAATCTTGCTGAAGGTCATGCAACATGCCCAGTATCTTTTCATTCAGTTGCAATTCAGCACTGTATTCTGTGCCTTATATTATTTTACACTCATGACATGCAGTTGTAGTTTGTTTGCACGGTGGTGTAATGCCTGATAGTTCATGCAGCGAATGGTAAACACTGATGTTTCAAAAGCTAATTAGTGGTGAAGATTTGTTTTTTATTACCCTCAGTTTATTCAGCTGGAAAGCCACGGGCCAGGCGAGGTCAGCAAAGGCGATTAGAGAAATGATCATTGTTTCTTACTACAGAAAGTTGAAAGAAATAAGATTATTTGGGAAGAAAAGAATTAAAGAGTCTGAGACATCTGACATTATTAAGGTAACAGTTCTTTGGCT
Source organism: Corvus cornix cornix (assembly GCF_000738735.6). Taxonomy (NCBI): domain Eukaryota; kingdom Metazoa; phylum Chordata; class Aves; order Passeriformes; family Corvidae; genus Corvus; species Corvus cornix. Next base: position 35,149,358 of record NC_046334.1, on the reverse strand, counting down.
CATCCAGCATCCCCACTAATCCATTTGTCATCCAATATATCTGTCTAAAGACAAAAGCCTTCTCAGGCTTTGACAAAGAACTGAAATTCTTCTGTGCCTGCCTCAGCAACTTCATTTCCAGCCTTGAGCTTCATCTCATCAGTGTTCTCTGAAGCAATACTCTGTCTCCAGTTTTCAGTAGCTAGAAGGAAATGTACAGGAAATCATGGGGCAGGGAAGTGGTACAGGATGCAGAAAAAGAAAGGAACCAAAACTGTTTTATCTATCTGAAATGTTCTCAGTTAGCCTCAGCTTACACATGGAAAGTTTTGTGCTGGGGGGAGGGATGGGGACAGAGAGGCTCTCACCAGACCTTCTTTTATCTCTTCATGTCCTAAAGAATTTGGTAGCTTTTTAACAGCGATGCCAAACCCTCTGAATCCTGTTTTCTCTAACATCATTGTGGAATATTCCCTTCAGATCACAAGAGGTGTGGATTTCACCCTTTCCTCAGCTGCCAACAATTTATGCAGACATATCTGCCCTTGCCTTAGCACATCAGCACATCTAGACTTTCTGCAGCACACATCGCTGATGAGCCTGAGCAACACTTTCAACACAGCTACAAGTGCATGTAGAAACTGTCCACACACATGCTGTAGGACAAGGAGAGACCTTTCCATCAAGAGAATATACTGCTAAGAGAACATCAAAAAGGAAATTAAACCACAATAAGCTGTTAATTTCAAGAAGAATCATATATGCACTTACATAAGATAATGCTATAGTGACCACATAATCAGTGGGTTTGTTTCATTTACAGACTGTCTATGACACAGTTCAGGAAGGAATTTCCCCCAGAAATGAGTGACAAAAGTGGATCACTGCAGAAAAAGTCATACTCAAACAAGCTGAGAATTTTTCCTCCTCTGGGACGAGCAAAGGGGGGAGTCACAGTAAACGTATAAAAACAAGTTACTTTTGTAAGTCCATGTCTTAAAAAATAAAGCATAAGGAGGAATAAAATGTAATTGGTCATTCCTGTCCACTTGTAGAGGATAAAAAAGGAACTACCAACAAAACTGGAAAGTAACAAATCCAGAAATGCAGAAGAGAAACAGTTAGAACTACATGATATTAAGAGGTACAAATAAAAACCTCCAAAAGTTCATGAGCTTCATGCCTAATATTTTTTAATTTATTTTGAGTTATTTCAAAAGGTAGGGAGGAGAAACAAGAACAAAACACAAGCCACAATTCTCTGGGACACATCACAGTAAGATATTTCTGAAAGGACTGATACAAAGCATGGTACCAGAAGAAGTGTGTCCTTGCTGCAAGAATGTATGCTGGTTAAAATCAATTAATAAATCAAGTGCTTTGAGCTAACACTCCAGCTGTCTCATTCAAGGTAGGAACACCTATCCCCTCCCGTAACGCCTCCTCCCACACCAGTCTGGCACATTTGGTGTAGGCCAGGAGCTCCCAGGACCATGCAATTTCTCCAACTCCATCCCAACCAAGATCACTTGCAAGCCTTTCAGTTGTCCACATCTTTCCCAAAAAATGGGGTGTTACTCAACAAAGAAAGCAGTGAGGGTCTAGCCTGGAATTGCAGTCTTTCAGATGAGAATAATGTGATTACAGATTACAGTGACTAAAGTTACAATCTCGAGTAACATATAACTAAAATTAAAACACAGTTTATATTTCAGAAAACAATTTAGTTGATTTAAAGTAGCACGCTGAAGATATGTATCCTAATAAAGTCAGTATTTTCTCATCAGTATTCATGCAAGATCTAATTATACTTGGGTCTAGAAATTTTTTAAAAAAAACAAAAGAGTAATATCACCATACTGAAACAAGATATTTCTCATAATCAAAATTTCCTTTCTACTTTATGAGAAATATGGCAAGCTAATTTTTAATGGAATATCCCCTCATGTATCTATGTTGACTGGCATATGAATACAGCTGGTTTGCTCAATACTATTTAAAAATTTCCCTTTTTTCTTTAGTTTCTCTGCTGTTACCTTACATTGTGTGGCACACAAGTTTGTCTCAGCCATTCCTGTATGTCGCTCCGCCTAGTGTATGGAGGGACTGTAACCACACAAAATGTACAGTTTAATCTTATCTTAGATTTTTAACTGCATGATTACAAGGCTTCCCTCATTATGCTGTTCAGATAAAACTATTAGCTATACCAAAGTTCTGTTTGCTCTAAGGTAAAAGGCTGCCTTTTATCAAACAACCTTATAGTTTTACAGGAGTAGAACTCGGACACTGTAGCACTAAGTTTTAAATGTCAGCAGGTTTATCTACAGCAGGTATTATCTAAAAAAAACCCCAACACTGCCAATTTTATCATTCATGCACTTGCATGTATCTATAATAACATCATATAATAATTTAATCTCAGGTAAATTAGGGAGCTTTTTATAGCTTAACTAGAGCTAGGGTACACATCCAGAAGATCTGTGTTATAGCTCCTGCTCAAATCAGCGTGCCAGTCATCTGCGTGCAGCTGGTGCAAGCACTGTTGGAAGGTGGGATGGAAAAATGACTCACAAAGTCCACACAGTCACTTGACAGGTGATAGTGATCTCCCACGAAAGGGCATGGAGCAAGTAATGTGGTGGCTGGCTCCAGCAACACAGGCTTATGTTCACCGAAACCTGAGGAGCCTGAAAGAGTAGCCCCTTTTGGAAGGAAAGATGTGTGACTTTTCCAAATACAAAAATTCAGCCTCATATCACACACAGATCTGACAGGCATCCAGAGAGTGGCAAAGTGCTACCTGACTTAAAGGAGTTTGTAAGACTTGGGACTCACCTGTCGAACTACTCCATCATTAACTGATAAATAAATGTCATTCAATTATGTTCAAAACCAGTACTTCAAGATAGGAAGAAGGAAAAACAAGTGCATAATTACTGGGGTCAAATTAGCACAAATCACAGGTCAGTGGCCAACAAGGACCTATGACTTAAACAGCTCCTCCCACCAAGTAAATGCTTTGCTGGAAGAGTAAGAGGCATACTATTCCCTCAGCTGGCAAGGTTGACAACACCAGATGCATCTTCCCCAGTGTCTTCAATTTTCTCCATTCTGGAGACACTGAACAGAAGAACCCCTGGCTGTCAACAGCTCTCACCAGTGACTGCACCACTCCCAAGCACTGGATGCACCCATCTTCAACCCCTGCACTCTATACACACCCCTTGACATAACTAGCCCAGCTCCTTGGAGTGGGTCTGCCTCTCTCTTTCTGAATCCTTTGTTGCTATTCCTCTTCAGTTTTCCCTGTGCAAGCTAGAGACCTGCTTTGATGTACACCACAGTACACTTCACATACACCTCTCCCCGCAATGAGATGCAGTCCTAAACCCAAGATTTTCTGGCAGTTTCAGCAAATGCTTTCTCATATGATTACTCCTCCATGAGCAGAGGAGCTTGAGCTGCTACTCCCTGGAAGCAATCAGAAGAGGACATCAAAACCAAGGTGCAAACCTGGCTATAAAAGTACTACAAATACCTGGAAATCTACACTTCCATGGTTTAACCCACTGGCCTTGACACTCAGCTGAAGATCACCCTGCATCCCTCTTCGGATGCTACAAGGTCAGGGAGAAGGCATGGAAGAGTGGCACAGGACAGCATCGGCACACACCAGGTCGCTGCCAGATTCCTGCCCGCAGCTGTCCACATACATCCTAATCCATTTTGGGGCAGCTGCACAGCCTGCACAGACAGCACCAACCACATTCAAGCAGTTTTGCTCAAGCTAAAAGACAGCTTTACCCTCTGCTGACAGAGCACTTCGACATCTGTAGTCAGTGTCAGCTTCCCACAGGCTGGAACCTCCTGAGACTGAGCTCAAACTGGAGTTGGGTGCTGCAATCCCGTTAGGAATAAAGCTCCTGGGGAAAGCACATGTGCCATTTCTCTGAAGCGCAGCATTCTGTTTCTCAAGATTATCTAGGCGTGCTGGGGTGTTACCCTTTTCCTGCAGCGCTTGCTCCCGCAAGCGTATCTGAGAAGGGATGCGATGACCGGCATGTGCATCCCGCCGGCCGAGGCTGCGCCGGACCGCCGGCCCCGCGCAGGCACAGGGGGCTCGCACGCCCCTGCACCCCGCCTTCCCCACAGCGGCCCCGCCGCCGTCCGCTCGCTCGCTTCAGGTACCGCCGCCTCGCCTGCGGCCGCCGCACGACCCCGGCCCCGTCTCAACCCCGCGGCCGAGGTCTCTGCCGCCCCCCGCGGGCCCCGGGGCCGCCCCCCGGCCCGGCCCCGAGCATGCTCAGTGCCGCCCTGACCTACTTTCCCCGCCGGAGCCGGCGGGTGGCGGAGCGGCGGGAGCGCACGGCACGGGCACGGGCACGGGCACGGGCACGGGCACGGGCACGGCACGGCACGGCACGGGCACGGCGGGGCACTGCGGCAGCGCCGCGCTCCGCCCGCCCCGGCCCCGGCCCCGGCCCCGGCCGCGGGCCCGGCCCCGGCCCCGGCCCCGGCATGGTGCTGCGCGGGGCGCGCTGAGGGGCGCGGCGGCGGCGGGCGCTGCCGCGGGGCGGCGGCAGCAGCGGCGGCAGCACAGCGGCAGTGGGCAGCAGCAGCGGGTGAGCGGGAGCAGCGGGCGGGCAGGTGAGCGGCGCGGGGGGCGCGGGCCGCGGTTCCCTGGTGGGCGGGCGAGCGGCGGTCCCGGGGAGGCGCTGCCCGCCGCTGCCTCCACCGCCCGCGCCGCCGGCACCTGCCGCGGCTGCCGGCGACCTGCGAGCCGGCGCGGTGGCCGCAGAGCTCCGCGCTGAGCCCGGGCGCGCTGTCCCGCCGGCGGCCCCGGGGGAGCCTGGAGGGCCGCAGCAGGGTCCGGTGGCCGTGCCGGGGGAGCGCTGCAGCCCGACCAGCCCGGCACGGCGCTTCTCCCGCGGCGGCTGTCGCTCGCGGCCAGCCTGGCGTGGAGCGCGGTATCTCCCCGCTCAGTGGGAGCCCAGTAATGCTGTGTTCAGCATGAAAGTTCAGGAGATTATTTCATATCAGCACCGGGGCTTGAAGGAAAGTGGGTTTCGTTAGGCAAAAAAACCCCTAATGAGCCCAAGGCTTTACTGGAGCCTTCTGGCTCCTGCCCGCAGGATGCTCGCTGCTGTCCCGTCCTGGGAAGGCGAATGGGAGGTGACACCTCAGTGCAAAGACCTCTTCGATGGAGCTGACTTCTAAGAGAGGTTAACTTGTGCTGCCTTAAATTTAAAATAAAGGATGCCTCCTGATACTTTGCTTTAATTACTCATTTACTTCACAGGATAGCCTTGTAAGATAAAACTCAATTTCATAAGTGTCCTGAGGGAACTAGAATCTAACACTTCAGAGTGGTCTTGCAATAATCTTTTGAATCCTGTTTCTTAACAGGGCCAATTCGAGCAGTATCGGACAAGGGAGCTTAAGAGAACAGAGACTGCTACTGAGCAGGCACTTTTCTAGTGCATTTGTCTGGAGAGTCTTGTAAGAGACTGCACTTCCTAACAGCCCTCTTTCATTTGTTAAATTGAAGCATCTCAAATGGAGCTACCCTGATAAACCCACTTGGGGAAATAAAAGTACCAACTGTGGCAAAATCCTAAATGCAACCTCATTTGGTACATGTGTGTCTGAAGAGCTGTGAAATTATTTCAAAGGGAAGAACACAAAGGAGTTAAGGGGGGGAAAGGTAGTATTTTAGTTCTTTAGAGACATTATATTAAGAAAGAGTTCCTCTTTTCACTGCAGTAGGACAAAATACGGCAGATCTTTTTTCAGTGGAGATGATGTTTTGCATGACAGGAATCCTTTGTCTGGTTTAGCATGTACAGTTAGCAACAGCACCATTGATATACTTGTGGTTGCTGTAGTAGAAATCCTTTTTTATTAGAAATCCATCTAATTCAGACTGCAGCATATTAACGTCAGATGATGTTGACTGCATCTTACACAGCTGGAGTGCACATTGTGCACCCATTTTTTTCTGAAGAATTTGGAGTTTTCAGAGGCCTGGACAAACAGCAGAACATCTTCAACAAACAAAAAAATATGTTTTGTGTCCAATGCATATTTCCCGTCCTGAAAGTTCATAAAGTTTAGAGATAAAATCAGTTACTCTTAAAACATTTAGCACATGGTGGGAGTGTGGTAGTGAATTCTGAAGTGATCCATATCATACAACTCCAGTTGCCTTCCTGCCCTGTCCTCTTTGCCTCCCTGCAATTAGGCAGGTCCTGCACGAATGTGGAGGAGGAGGATGGAGTTGGCACAGAACCTGCTAAAGTGCATTCATTGCTTTAACCAGGGAAATAAAACCCAAACCCAGGCAACAGAGGGTCACCTTTGTGACACAATGATAGGGCTTCTGGGAAATTATTTAAATGGAACAAAATCAATCTCCATTTCAGTTCTTGTCTACAAAGTTTGGAATGTGGGACTGGCATTTCTTTTATGGTTTAAGCTTCTTGCCCAGTGTAAGGCACCAGTGAGATGTGGATGCAATTTACAGCAGGGAGAGTGAGCTTGCCAGGAGCTAAAGCAACCTGAACCAAGCTCTGCTAGCAGGGTCTTCTTTCTCTGTCAGCAAATTGCACCTTTACTAGAAGTTTTTGCAGGCACAGATGCCTATGATACTACTTTGAGATGTCCTGGATTGTATTAATATGTCACTAGAAGACTGGTGTAAGTCCAGGGTCTTGGATAGTTCCTGGAATTTTTCATTCCTGCAATTCTGAGCTGCCATCCATTCATGCAGACTTGTGGGCTTTTGCAAATGTCTCTCGGTATCCTTAATTTTTTTATTTCGTTTTGATGATTAAAACAGTGGCATTTTCTGCCTATATACAGACCCACTTTAGAGACATCATTTCCAAGACAACTGAGAGGTTATTACTTTCACCAGTTACTGTGATTAAAATCATCCATAGCAGGATTTTAGAGCATTTATCAGAAATAACAACCTCTGTACAGATGTGTGTAAATAACTTTATTTTGGAAAAGGGCCACTATATGTGGAGGAATTGGATTAAGAATAACCTAGCTAGCCCAGACCTAACATTTAATTGACATGGGTCTGCCACACCGAGCGTTTTATTCCAAGAAAAGATTGTTGCTGATATTTTTAAGTCACACAGGGGCCAGGGCACTGCAGCTGCACACGTGTGTGTGATTCCCAGTCCTATGTGTGTGACCGTGTGGTTCACACACAATACTGGATGCTGAGAAAGGTATGTGCCTTTAAAGTTGCACTTTTCAATGTGACGTCGACTTAACTGGCACACAAGTCTGAAATTATAGAGGTTCTTGAGTAAACTCTTGAGTGTCTTCAGCTAAATTATTGCATATACATGACAATATACAGTCATGTTTGGAGAGGGCTGAATTGATCACGTTTGGGTACAAGCAAGACTTAAGGTGCTGTGTGGTGCAGGGCAAACTTTTTCCCCTTTGTTACTTGTGGAGGAAAGAGGTGCAGACACTTTTAACCTGATTGCAATCAGTCATGAGCAGTTAGATTCCTTTAAATTCCCCCTCTGACAAGGTTAATCCTGTCCTAATCATGCCATCCACATGTAACCTCTTTGCCCTGTATCCCAGCAACCAATAAACATGAAAGCCAATCATTAAAAATTATATCCATCTTACAGTTCCATAGGGATAGAGGAGAATTAGTCATACTTAAATATGTTTTCTCCTATTCTTTTTTCTTTTGTGTTCCAAATAATATGGGAGCCTTTTGTTAAAATAGCATAATAAAAGCTATATCAGTGCACTGAAAACATTCAGTTGTTCAAAATTTAGACTTTAAATAGAATTTTTAGCCTGCAAAGTCCTTCATATCTTTGTTTAAGCAAAACTTAATTTTTAATTTCGTGTCTTATTTAAATGTTTTACATCTGGATTTTTCCTTCTTCCTTTGGAAAAAGAAAACCACTAGATGTGTTTAAGGAATGGTTAGGTTTGACAAGCAGAGCTCAAAGGAGGAAGTGGAATAAAGTGAACTGGGTGACGTTCTACACTGCTATGTTCTTAGCAGAGTCTCATAAGCCTTGCCAAGAGCGTATGAGATCTGTTGCATTTGCTGACTTTGGTTATTTAAACTGTTGGCAGAATAATGCTTACAGAGTGCTGGAATAAATAAAAGATACAAGGTGCATAAAGAAAATGAAAGATATGTAGATCTTGGTGAGGCCAGGAAGAGCTCAGATATACATGGAAGTGTGGGAGGGATTCTCTGTGCATCTTCATTGTTCCTCCTTTCTCAACAGAGGGAACTTTTAAGCATTGATCTATCTGCATTTACTGCAACAGCAAACCAGCAGCTATGCTGAAAGTTTGCAAGGAGTTAAGCAAGGGACTCTTAAAGCCATACAAATGTTCCTGGAATAAGAGCTTTGTATACAAAACTATACTGAATGGTAATTGTACAGCCTCCTAATAAATACAAACACTGAGCAAATCTAGTTAAGCTATATAAACACAGCTTTTATTTTTAAGAATAAAATTCTTCAAAGCACTTATACATAATCAGACATAAGATGGGCCTTGAAAAATCTCCACTATCAATAGTGTTGAATTTTCTTCATGATCTGGGTAGCCTACAACTCAGTAGGACATTTTCCCAACAGTACCTGCCTTGATGAAAAACAGCATGCTTCTCCACTAAATATAGAACTTTGCTTCTGCTGCAGTCATTAAAATACCACATAGAAAGAAAACTCAGATTTATCAGTCCATATAAATGTGGACATCTGAATTACTACTTTTTAGTGAGAAGTTAAGCATCTAAGGTGCCTGAGTGCTTTTGTTGCTTCAGTGTATTTCGCAAAAAGTTGATTTAATACAGCAGAGATGCTGGAATTACAGGAGCTGTGGCATCAAAAGGGGATTTTCCAGAGATTTGGCATTCTTAAGGTACTTTTAAATAACCTCTCCAATAATTACCCACCGACAGTCTTCATTCATTCTTTTTTAGGTTAATGGATTAGCATCTCTGAGTGTGCATTGACATCAGGAGAGTGCACATCAGACCAAAGACATGGTTAAATCAATGGGTCCATTCAGATATTTAAAGTGAAGCTCTAGGATGCCATGTGATTGCTAGTTTTGCAATATTGAGACATGAAGTAGGATAAAGAGGAACAAAACTGAGGAGAAATTTACAGTAAAAGCAATCTGAAACATTTACACACTGATAAAGGCAACATGAAAACTCTTTCATTGTACCACTGCTGAACAGAAAGGCATTTTCATTTCCCTAAATGAAAAATACGGATATAACATTAATTTTCAATTACACATCTAAAATATGTAATCACCTCATTGCTTGCTGCTTTCTTGCTGCAGTCTATTGTTACACTATGGAACCCTGAAACTAAGACAATTGTATCTTTACAATACTTCTTTCCTTTGTTACCCACTACAGTGTTGTGTGTATTCAGACCAAGACAATTTTAGAAGACAAAAACTGATAATGAGTAAGTTTTGCTCAGGTTCTGCCATTAATGGTAGAATAAGCTACAGTCCTTGATTTTTCCATTTTCTTTCTTTTGTTATTTATCATTTATCACCTTACAAAACAGATTGACAAATGTTTGCCTGTAAGAACTTACCAATGCCTGCAAAATGTACGATTAATTTTAATTTATAGGCTTCTTTGTTTTAATTTTTTTTAAGACAGGAGTGCTAGAAAAGGTCTCCAGGTTGCCATACTGACATCCATTCCTGTTCACTGCCCAGGGTCATACACTCAGAGGACAATGCATACATAGAAGTTAAGTCCCCAAGTTTATCACAGGCTGTCATAATCTATGAATCTGTGCTTGTAAATTATATACAGTTTCTCTTGAATCTTCATAGGTTCCCAGCCCTTATTTTATCCTGTGTCAAGAAATTGAGACAATCACCTTGAGGGAGATGATTCTCCCCCTCTACTCTACCCTTGTGAGACCCCACCTGGAGTACTGCCTGCAGGTCTGGGGTCCTCATCAGAAAGATGTGGAGGGGGTGAAGCAAGTCCAGAGGAGGGCAACAAAGATGCTCAGAGTTACCTTGGCTGGAAATAAGTCTTCTTTTTATGCTGAGGAGGAGATGTACTGTTCTACTTACTTATCACGCAAGTACAGTGCAGAAGGCCAAATACTATTTTTTCCAGGCTGTAGTCAACACTCTCAGCCTGTCTTATCATTCTAAAATGCTGCTACTCAACAAATTATGAAGGGATCATGAAGACAATTTCCCAGCAACCCATATAGTAATTTTTAAGATCAGATATATTTTTTCACATTGACTTCTCCAAGGCAATTCTTGTATTTGTGTTTCTGGAGTATTAGAGTTTCTTTTGGTTGAGGGGGGCCTCTGGGGGTCATCTGATCCAACAGCCTGCTCAAAGCAGGGCCAGTGTATACCAGCTCAGTCAAGTTTTGAACTTCTCAAAGAAGAGGGATTCCACAGCCCATCTGGACGACTTATTGCAGGGCTTAGCTGACCTCCTGCTTAAAAGTTTTTTCATAAATAATGATAATTTCTGTTGTTACAGCTTGTGTGCCTTGTCTCATGTCCTTTCACAGCACATCTCTGAGAGGAGCCCATGTCTGTCTTCTCTGTATCGTCCCATCAGGTGGCTGAAGGTAGCAAGTGACACCAGGTGGCTGAGCACACATGGCCAGGGCTCAGCCCTGTTGAGAGGTTTCCTCAAGTTCCCAGGCAGCTGAAGGCAGCTGAAGAGACTAAATAAGCGTATAGCTGAGGGCTGCTGCCCAGCTGGGAATCCCCAATCTAGATGTGCAGAAGGAAGCTTTTCATCTTACAAACATCACCAGCAGGTCACCTTTTCAACATAGCCAGGGAAACAGAAAGCCATGAAGTTATGAAGGACTGAAATCCTCCTCTCCAGGAGAATGAACAGAGCAGCTCTTCCGGAAACAAGCATTAATATTTTATTAACTGTCAAATTAGTAGAAAAATAAGTCAGAAATTTTCTGCTAGTTGTAAAAGAGTGACATTTCTTTTCATCTGCATGTCTGCACCCTAATAATTAGACCTTTTCAGTAGATGGTTCTCACTCATAAGCCTATGAACTGGCAGTGAGCTTCTCACCTGTGGGGCATAGGTTCCTTCATTTGCATTCCTGTTTCACTAACACCTGTTACCTTTTACTTTTGCCCACTCTTTAAAGACATTGCCTATGGAAACTAGGAAAAGTTGCAAGCAGTTCTTGAATAATAAAAAACTAGGCTTAATTTTCTCTTGTAGCATCAGCCTTTATACTTATTTTAGACAAGTGAGAACTAGAATGAAAATCATTTAATTTTCTTGGTCACTTACAAGCCAAGGAAGATGGCATTGGGATGTTGAAGCTATAGGAGCATAATTTATTCATTATGCAATAAGCTGGCTTCTTGTGCTTCACTTCTGAATTGAATAACCTCGCAGTTAATAGGATTACACATTATTCCAAGAACAAGAACAGGCCAGTCTTACAGATGTGAGTGAGCCAGTAAAAGGTATGCATCAGTGCTCTCCTTTTCTGTTCTTTTGTGCTCTGCTATCATGTTGTTCTGCACAAATGTGGCACTTACAACCATGACCCCACACCCATAGTCATTTTCTTTGGTGGCAATAGTATGGGAAGGAACATGAAAAACTAAATGACATGAAAAAATAAATGGTCAGTCAGAACATGTCTCTGATTAATGTTCCTAGTCAGTCATAGCTGTGTCTTCTGTTTAGACTGATGTCTGATTTTGGACAGAGAAGTTGTAGCTGTAGCTTTTGTCCGTGTTTCACATTAATTAGGAGTAAAACTATCACACTGCAGCTCTGCTTTTTCTGGAGCACATTCCAGGGGATTTCTCTGGATAGAAATGCATAGAGAGCATGCTAGAGCTGGCTGTCATGTCACTTAGAGGAAAAGCTTGTCATGTGTTCTCATGTGGAGCAAGTCTTTTCCTTGGAAGCTAATCTCACAAGCAGTAAATCTGTTACTTTAATATTTTCAATTTATACCATTTGGGTTGGGGAATTTAAAAACAGAACTATTTAATCTATGGACCACTGGCACGCATTGTTGAGTGGTAAATCTTGCTCCAGATACAATACAGCAGGAGAGTTTCCTATATATATGTTCTAGGTGCTGGAGGAGATTTCATTCATTTCATTCCATTTTTGGAGGTAAGCCTGTCCCTATCCCACTGCTTTGGATGGAAAACATAGCTCAGAATAGCCAGGAATGTTCTTTTTCCAATTCATGCACCACAAATTTAGAAGTAAAAAAAAAAAGTATGTGTTACCACATGAATTATATAGAGTTTTATTTTCTGTAAGTATTTTACAGGTAGCTCGTGTGCTTTGGGGAATTAGCTTTTTGTTTATAGTGACTTTTTAATGGCAAAAATGCATCAAGAGACTCAATCTGTTCCTACAAAGTGAGTCTCAGGATTGCAGGTGTCCTCCTCCTTTAGACTACTGTGTTAGTCTCAAGTAGTTATTACAGGAATCTTTGTTTTAGTCTAGTCAATGCAGCTTTCTCTGACTTAGGTCATATTAAAAGGTTACAATTTTGGCTGCCTTCATCAGGTTTATCATGGGTCACAGCTAATTGCTGCCTCTCGTGGCCAAGATCCTGGGCGACAGCACTGTACCCACTTCTCCATTGCTCTGGATTCTCTTGCTGCTTTGCCAGACATCACTAGCAGTCCTATTTTTGTCTCAGTCTTTTCCCCATTTAGTTGTGTGATTAAACCATAACTTGTTACATCACGTTTAGCAAAGCAACTGGCTTCTAGATCTGTGTTCCCTGATATCCTCAGGCAATCTTGTGCCTATGGCAAAGCAGGAGGACAGGAACTCTCAGCAAATCTTCCTTTGCATCAGCGTCTGGTGTGACTACATTTTCTATCCTTTCAGTTCTCTCTCTGCTTCTTCCTGCTTTCCTAACCTGACTCTAGCATTTTTGTCATGCCCAGCAGGTTTGCAGAGGGTCCTGGACATGCAGGTCCCAGCATGGCCACCCTGTAACTTTCTTGTATCAGCTGGGGCTAAGAAAGCCTTCTTTGGTTTCTTCCATCTCTTTTGTTCCCTGATAACATTGGAGAGGATGCACACCAAAGGAAAGATTGCCTACTGCTTCCTAGTTGCCCTGGGAACATTTGTCTAAACTTGCATCCTAAAACACTGTTCTTCAGAGAGATCTCTCCCTGTCTCCTCAAACATACTCAGGCACTTCCCTGGATGGCATATGAAAGCAGCAACCTTCATTTCCAAACATTCTGCTTTAAACCTACTGCCTGATTATTCCTCACATTAGCCATCAAACTGTATTTATTTCTAATACAAATGTATCTAGAGAGGTATTTAGTGTTTTCTTAATAGTCTACATTCCAGGAACATACATGAGAAAGTACATTCCCAGGAGTAAGAAGGAGTAGGTAAGAATCTTACAGAGTAGATAGATGTAAATTACTCATCTCTATTTTAACATTTACTGCAGCTATTTATGGTTCAATTCTGTGCCAGAATGAGGGAGTCACTGTTAGCTTCAGACAAGTAATCGACCCTTTGGCCATACAGTGGACCAGTCACATTTGCTATCACTACACAAAGGTACAGTTTCTGCTTTCATATGCTCTGCGTTCAGAACAGGTAAACATACAGAACAGGCAACACCTTACAGCCGTCACAGAGCTTCCAAACCTCTGCCCACACCCCTGTGCTGTGGGGAATCAGTGGGCCATCAGCTACCTCGAACTTCCTAATACACTGCTGGTCCCTTCCTTACAGGTCTTCTGTTCACCCACTGGGGAGATGCTATTTCATTTCCTTCTGGAATGCAAACTGCTCTCCACAATAAACACCTTTTTTTGATTGCTACTTTTTTTTCTGCTATAAAAATATATGATAGACCCAAATACAGTAATAACAAGCCACTGGCAGTAATTAGAACACAAAGCTTAATCAATTTATGTTGTTCTTTTTCCCTTCCCATTGTCTTAATCCAGCCAGTCTCTGTTCCTGCTCCTTTGCCAGGAAGTGTGATTTTGGCTTTTCTGTATGGCGCAATGCAGATCTATGACACTGTACAGAAACATTTTATAGAATGAATATCTGTAATCATGAAGAATGGCAGTCTCCAAGGTTAATGGAGTAGTAGAAATGAGATGTAAATAGTTACTGAAGTGAATAGGCAGAACTGAAGGGTTTTTTTCCAAACTGCTGACTCAGACGGAGTGTACCTATACAGACCTTCAAAAGCACAGCCTCTACATGCTTTGTATAATTGGAAATAGATTTCTGAAGTCATTGTTTATATAGCTTTATATGACAAATGAGACTTGAATATTAATTTAAAGTTTAAAATTATTCTGTCTCTTCGAGAGAAATACTTCCACAGTCGGTAATTATAAAAGCAGAGAAAAAACAAGGACAGGCTTGAAGCTGGGACAGACCTCTGCATCATGCCTGCAGTTTATCTAAAAAAACATAGGTTTTCATTTCTAGTAATGATTCATCCTGTAAAATGGAAGAATTAATTTGCTTTTTCAGTAACAGCAGTATCTCTTGGTATGAAAACAAGTTCATTGCTTTACAGAGAAGAGAGGATGCCTAAGAAAACAACCTAAGTAAAATATTACCAGTGAAAGACAGTAATGTTGCTTTCTTTCCTTTTTGAATACAGAAGATAAGGAAGGGAATATTTTGTTTGTTTCTTTTTATTTTAGTGGTTCCTTTATATATGGAACTGATCTAGGGAAATTATCTTGTCCAGTTATTTTATATGCTAAGGCAGATGAGTTACCATGGGTCAAATGTATATTTAAGAAAATATAAATAGTTTTGAAATGGAAATGTTCATTTGGGGAAAGTTTGTTAGACAGTTTCCTATATTTGGGTTCCAGATAGATTCCTCTAACTAAAAGTTTCACTAAATTTCAGTTATTTACCTTAGAAACACGTTGAGTAAAACCAATATAGGGTTGGATACTCTGTGATTTAAACGTGATTTGTGGCTTTTAGACTCTTGAGTGAAATTTTCCAAGGTGCTCATTTTGAGGCCAACATTATGCCCTCAGTCAGTACTGAATGCCAATTGTGTTCACTGGCAGCATAATGAGGCCAATAGAGAGCCATTTGTAACCCCCCGCCTCTGTCCAGAAACTGAAATCACTGCTTTAGAAAGGCCTCATTGTGGATGATTAGTTGAGGGAAAATACTGTAGGGAGAGTGTGCAAAAAGTACGCAGGCAAAATGCTTAATGCCGCATAAGGAACAGAAAAGTCCTACCTTCATTTGTATCTCAAAGGAACATTAACAATTATTATGTCACTAGCAAGTACTCTTCTTTACAAATCTGCTCTAAAAATAACACTGAAATTACTTTATCAAGCATGTAATACCCTCTTTTAAGAATATTCTTCCATGTTTTATCTCAGACAGCAGTAGCTGAAGAAAAGTGAATGGTCTGAGATGTTTTTCTGTATGTGTTTGGGAAAAATTGTGTATATCAAGGATTCCAACATTATATCCAAAAACCCATCCTGGAATTGTTCTTTCTTACACTATGTTTCACCATGCACGTGGTAGAGTTGCAGCACCAAACTGGTAGTGACAGTTTTTAACATGCTGTCTGTTTTTCCTGTTGATTTTGCAAATGTTTAAGAAAAATTTAAAAAAAAAAGAAAAAAAAATCTGTTTAACTTTTGGCATAAAACTGTACCTGCTAAGTGTCTAGGTGATAAAAGCCTTCTGCTATGCCTGTCACTCTGAACAACACCATTGTCAGGAAAATGTATGCATCTTTTTCCAGTAAGGATAAGGACTGTGATAACATTAGCATTTAGACAAGACACTGCACTGATGATTGTGAAATGCATTAATGGATGTGTCACTATTTTAAAAGAGCACATCTAATGGATTGTTTATATATGCCATCTCACTCTACTTATTTATTTATTTTATAGGATATTTTAAGCATAAAATTGCACAGATCAAAGTAGAACTCTTCTGTGACCTGCTCAACTCAAGGACCGCATTCAACAGAACCAGTTCCCAGCCAGTCGTGTACCCCACTGAAGGAAAATGGACATACTGAACAGCCACCACTTTTTGTACTTTCTGCCTACCACACGCCTTGTCATCTTATTAGCAGCTTTGACCACTGCTGAGGATGTCAGTAACAGCACTTTCAACCGCACTGACACACACACAGGGGCTGCGCCTGTGGTGATCTCCCGCATCGACCACATCATAGTCAAGGAGGGCAGAAGTGCCTTGATCAACTGCAATGTCCAAGGAAGTCCCAGTCCACATTACAGATGGTACAATTCCAATGGCCGCCTGCTCCAAGAGGAGGAGAGTAAAGGTAAGATCTTAGTGATAGCACTGATGTAGCCTGTCCAGAGACACTTCTGATTTCAGCAAGTTGACAAATAACCTGAATTTAATGGCCTGGCTGTGGTATTTTCCTGTGTGAAAATAAATGAAAGCCTGGTGGCAGTTATAAATTTTTTATGTGCACCTTGGAAGAAAACAGTAACTTTTTATGTGTTATTTATAGCAACACATAGCAAGAAGCTGAAGCAGTTAAAAGAAGGTGTAGACAGGCTTATTTTCATTGGAAGACTTCGGGTTTGTTCCTGTTTCTCATTCTGTCCTCCTTTGTTCTTCTCTGGCACCAAAAAAAGATTAAAAAGCTGTTTCCCAGCACAAAGGAGGATTCTCATGACATATGAGAATAGTTTGTTGGCGTGAACTCAACACAGCTAACTCCCTGATAAGCCTTCTGTCTTTATGTGCAGTGCCATGGCAGTGTGAGAAGCAGGAGGTGCCCTGAACAACCAAGTGCAAAACCTATATAGGGCAGCAGTCAGAAGGACAGGCCAAATTTGAGCCTTCCTGGCTTTAGTTAAGACTCTTCAGTGCCATTTGCCAGAGACCTTAATTACATGTGGGCTGATTTTCCTTAAATGGAAGGTTTGGGTGATAATCCTAGTTATACTTCTAAGGAGTGTTTGAGCGGAGTGTGGGTATATGAAAGGTGTTTTTCTCATGTAATCCTTCCATAGTGACTGCTTTGTTCACAGCATGATGAAATAAACTCTTAGTTGTAAGATAGCGTGCCTAACTAATGGCTGACCTGACAGAGAACTCTGCTGTGACAGGAGTAACGATTGACCCAGCTTGATGTGAAAGAGCAGTGTGTATCTGTAAGAGCTTACTGCATAACTGGTTATGTTTTACATTACAGCATGTAAAGCTAGAGAAAGGACCTACTTGAGCTACTAAGCAGACTTTCGAACATGATTTGTGTGGTTGTGGCAACATACAGCAATTAGTATGCTGGAGTGTTTTGCTAAGGTTCACTAACAGAAAATTTCCCCTCTAGTTAGGCATCTAAATTTAGGTCTTTGTGTAGTCAGCTGAGAGAGCTGGCTAAAACAGACATTTAGGTAGGTGAGCGAAAACTTTGACCAAATCAGTAAAAATTGCAGATGTAGTATTAAAACAACATCACTTTAACTTAGAATTTCAACAGTGCAATACCTCCTTTAAGAAACTGTCTTTCTGTAAGAAATGTTTCCTAGCTTGAGACCTTTCTTTGTGATGTTAAGTATGGCATTGAATTGTTATCAAAACCCAGCAATGATACCTTCTCTAGTCATTGTTTTCTTATTTGGCTTAATATAGCTGTCAGGATCCACTGGCATAGACCCAGTAACTGAGTCACAGTTCAATGCCGTTATGCCATTTATAAGAGCTGGAGCCAGGTTACATCACAAGGTGTCTTGTTATTTCACAATTAAT
Organism: Corvus cornix cornix; assembly: GCF_000738735.6. Taxonomy (NCBI): domain Eukaryota; kingdom Metazoa; phylum Chordata; class Aves; order Passeriformes; family Corvidae; genus Corvus; species Corvus cornix. The sequence goes on along the minus strand of NC_046334.1, from coordinate 35,131,562 downwards.
AGAAACCTACTTTGCAAAAAGGACCAGCATTGCAATTCAAAGAAGTACTGAGCAGTGAATACTCTGTATTTTTTATTATGCTGGAGGTGGAGGATGTAGTGTCATCTGTTACAGATGCTAACGTTTCCTCTGTAAAGGAGTTTTCTTCTGAATTTGCCTAACTTTAGCAGATTGGGGTGATTTTTTTTTATGTGAAGGTCTGATTTAAACTGAGCTTTTATTTATTCTGCATTTTTTAGTTTCAAGCAAAATGATTCAGGTGTTTTCAAGAATTATGCTAGGGTAAAAAATAGTGGTTTAGTTAAGTTAAAACTTCTAAGTAAGAGGATAAAAAGATGTAATTAAGAGCACGTCTGTACACATGAACTGAGGCAGGGATCTTGTGGGAATACTTTCTACACAGGCTTCTACTGGGGATAACGTAAAAAATTTGGGTAAGCCATGTTTAATTAGAAAAACTTTGAACATTGTAAAAGCCCATAACTACTCTGATTTAGAGGGGTTTTTGACTAATGAGTTTCGGAATTGCCCACAGTTTCTTTAAAAGAAATACAGGGAAAGAAATAGAATAATCTTTTTAATAATGAAAGAACTTCTGTGAAAAAGATAAAATAAATGTAGAAGCAAGGGATACACCAATCTGTGGCAGGACTGCAATCCTGCCTTGTGATTTACACAACTGCACAGGCATTTTTCACAGGTTTAATTCTCTGATCACAGGTTTTGTGTCTTTTTCAGCTGCCTTAATAGACTTAAATAGCAGCTGGTTAGGTTAAGTTTAAGGAAAAAAAAACTTCTTTGATGGTAAAGACGGGTGAACACCTGACATTCCTTTCTGTGGAAGGTTATTGAAATTCCAGCACTACATTCAGCAAATACCTGTCTGGAATGGCTTGGGATTGTGTTACAGAGATTGAAAACAGTTGAGTCTTCCTCTGAGCAGTAGTATGTACTAGCTGATCTTGTTGGCTTATATCAGCCTTTGTTACTGCTTCAAAAGGAAATCTTCTGTAGGACATCTCCCTGGAGGAAGTGTTCAGAAGGCACAGAGACACTCCACTTTCTGGCTGTTCTCTACTGTGTGAACACTTCCAGGAGTGGGTTTACATAAAGGAAAGAATTGACACCAGGCTTTCCTGTTGGATTTGACTTACGTTTTTTATAGCAAAGTTGCAATTTAAGAAGTCATGTCACACCAAATGAAGAAAAAATATACGTCCTCAGCTCTTAAATAGTGTAGTGGTATTTGAATAAAAATGAAGTTCACTTGAGGAACTAAAAATCTTCATTCATTACCAGTATATAGTGGCAAATACAGTAACTAGGTGAATCTTGAATCACTTTAGCAGTGACAGGAGTGATGGCTTTTTAACATGTTGTTTTAAATGCAGTTTCATACCTAAACTGTTCTGCTGTGCTAGGTTCAAAGAATATGAAGTGTTCATGTACGTGAAATGTATATGTCCATGCAGCGGACAAAGTTATCAATTATATTACATTGACAGAATTTACTTTTAAAGGTAAAACAAGTTCTGTCGTAGTTTGTAGAGGTGACAAACACAAGGTGTTCACTGTCATGGCTCTTCTCCTTCCCATCTTTCTTACTCCTCCTATCCTACTTCCCTCTCTTTAATATCATACTTCAAAATCAGTTTCTCAACACCTCATAGGGCAGGCAATGTAGTATATGGTATCTGAAATGTTAGGGTTTTTAAAGTTTACATTAACAGAATTATATGAGATACTGTAACGAAACACCAAAAATAACCCAGTTGTACGCAAATGCATTCATTGTCAGGGAACAAAACAAGGAGGGTTTAGTAGGTTTTTCTGCTGCACAATCCCATCGATCCTGTTCTTTGAGGAAGTGTGACCTGTGTTTGGGAGGCTCTCTGGGGTAAGTAGTCCTATCTTTCTAACTTAACTGACCACAAGATTGAGATATATGTCATGCATATTAGTATTTTTTATGAGACTGTTTTAGGGCATGCTCTGACTATCCACAGTTGATGTCAGGAATTTGATAGTAACACAGCTAGGATCTCAGGCCTTTATGATGGTAAATTCTTTGTCTTCTTGTGAGCATTACTTCCTTCTTCCAAAACCTGAAGCCAGTTTGACAAAGCTGATGTTTAAGACTATGCTGATCATGTGACAAAATACTTCTAAGTTACTCTGTTTCCTCTCCAACAGGAAAATGGTGGTTTCTTGACAATGGGCTACTAAACATTACCCGCGTGTCATTTGAAGACAGAGGTAAATACACGTGTGTTGCATCTAATATGTACGGCAGTGTTAACAATACTGTGACGCTGAGGGTTGTTTTTACCTCTGGAGATATGGGAATCTATTACATGATTGTCTGTCTTGTAGCTTTTACCATTGTTATGATACTGAACATTACTCGATTATGTATGATGAGCAGTCATCTGAAGAAAACCGAGAAAGCAATCAATGAATTCTTCAGAACAGAAGGGGCAGAGAAACTTCAGAAGGCCTTTGAGATTGCAAAGCGTATCCCAATTATCACATCAGCCAAAACGCTCGAGCTTGCCAAAGTAACCCAGTTCAAGACCATGGAATTTGCTCGCTATATTGAAGAGCTTGCTCGGAGTGTACCTTTGCCACCTCTCATCATGAACTGCAGGACTATAATGGAAGAAATTATGGAGGTTGTCGGTCTGGAGGAGCAAGGACAGAATTTTGTACGGCAGACAGCAGAAGGCCAGGAAACCACTGAAACAGATGAGCTTTATATGATCCCAAATGCTTTGACGCGCAGTGAATCTCCCACAGCTGACTCAGATGCATCGTCACTGCATGAGCCACCTCAACAGATTGCAATAAAAGTGTCAGTTCACCCATTGTCCAAAAAGGACTGCATAGATGGTCAGTCACAGGAAAGCATGCAGTTGGACACCAAGGAAGAAGACCCTCCTCAAACACCAGCACTTCCTGCAGAGCCCCCTCCTGAGCCTTCTGCTGAACTCAGTTCTGATGACCCAGCATTGGCAAATGACAAAAATACATGCGTTATATATGAAAGCCATGTATGATAGTTACTCCTGAATCTATGCATAGCAGGAAAATCAGGTGGAGCTCTTTTAAAAATACATATTGTACTTGCCGCTAAGCCTTACCTGGAGACTATCATAGCAAAAGCATGTAAGTGGATTATTTGGCACTTTCTTCTCAGTTTAGTTTACCGTGATGTATGGCAGAGTAATTGCTATTACATTAATATTAATTGCTCTTTTTGATTAGGAATATTTCCAAGAAACATTTACCTCAGCATTTTCTAGGTCAGAGTCACCTGTAGTGGCCTCCTAGTCACCGGTAGTCTTTGATGTAGGACACTTGAACTTACTAACATAAAACTGGTTTCTATTTTTCTCCTTCACTCTCGTTATTTCCATCTATTGCATTTTTGCAAATATTAACTTGTGAATTTGAAATATTGCCCAAGAGGCAGCACTCCAGTAGCCAAATAAAATCCTAATAGATCCCATTTACAAAGCCTGTTTGCTCAGCTGCATTGTGATTTAGAGGGCTATTAAAGAAAGTTAAAATGTTTCCATTTCATTTGAGACCACACTGCTTAGCCACATGGGAAATAGTTTTCCCTTTTTCATGGAATGAAGATGCCAACAATTGTTTGCTTTGCATGGAGAAACAAGTTTTAGGTGTATATTACAGATGGGAAAGCCCACAAATATCTTACAGAAAGTTGCAGTCCAACAGCTCTGCAGGGGTTTTTTTTAGCATTTTCTGTGTTGCCAGAAGTTTATATGGCAAACAGCTGCAAATATGCAAGATGTCTTGTTTTGAAGTAATTTGGAAGCAGTAACTATGTACTACCTTACGAGAATGTATGCACGTTCCGTAACAGTCCTGCAAATGCCAGTTGATGACAAGGCTGAAATGGCAAAATACCCTTTTATTTGGCTTCTTAATTTTGAGCAAATTCATATATTCTGAAGATCAAGCCTAAATTCATATATAAGCATCAGTTTGAGAGTGTTGTATCCAAACTGGAAAAAAATATATGATCAAGTGTCCTACAAAATTACAAAGACAGTCACACAAACTGTTAATGCGATATAATTGTGTTGATATTTTGGGAACCTCCTATGTGTAGGATGTTCACTGCTTGAGTACATTTGACTCTACCCCAGTAAAGCTTTAATGATCACAGCAACTGTGGCGTTAAAAAGGATCAACATTTCTGCCAGGAAATGCCAGGAGTGGAAGGGAAGTGGTAATTTCTCTTGCAAATAGACAATAAAAAGTATCTTCTCTGTGAGTCTGGAAAGAAAGCACTTAGAAGGAGTTTGTATAGGGTTAATAGCATATTACTTAATTACTTTACACATTTAGTTTGGAACTAATGAACAAACTATCACTTTATAGTTTTTAAGAAAGATTCTAGTGTAAGTATAGATACTTAAAATAAATCTGGAATCAAGTATTTTGTAGAAAAAGAATTCTCTTAGGTCTGTGGGGAGATGATGCATGGATGGCTCTCTGGACATTTTAATGAAGCAGTCACATCTCCATAAGGTGTCTGTTGGAGGCAATCAGTTATATTAACTGCACAGGTAATCAAGACCAGACAAAGTCAATGTTGCAGGTACATAAAAGAACCTTTGATAATGAACTGAGGTCTTACGCCAACTTCCTCATGTTAAAGTGCAGAGCCTCACTAGCAGTGTAATACAGGAATACCCCATGACTTACATAGGTGATGCAGAGAAGGCTCCATATTTAGCTTTCTGTGGTTGTTAAAAAAATTTAATAATGGCCTTCAGATCTGACAACCAACTTGTGAGAAATGGCAGCATTCAGATGTCTCATGGTTTTTTGTGCTCACTAGTGGCAGGCTTCTATACAAAATGCATTTGCACATGCCCAAAAGGAAACATGCAAGGGCAAAGTCCCTTTAGGAACGTGACTGGAAATATTTGAGTTCCAGCAAAGCAATACAAACGTAGAACTGAAGTTAGATTAGGAGAATACCATAAAGAACCTCACTTCTGACCAGTGTGATTGACAATAGTATTGATGCAAACTGTTAACTTCTTGTATGAATCCAAAGGACATTTCTGTTTAGTTTTCACATCAGTTTTTCAAGTTACTTAATTTGCTTCTCATACAAAAAGGACAAGGGCAGAAACAAAAGAAGAAACTTGCACTAAACTCCTTTAATTCACTGTAACCTCCTGAGAAGAGGCATGTTGATGTTTCTGCCTGTCCAGCATTTACAAACAATGCCCATGCATTCTGAAGTTACCTACCTGGTGCCCAACTAAGATTGCACAGATAAGCAAGGATGTTCTCCTTGAAAGCATAAAAATAACTTTTAAATTACACTTTAATTTTTTTTAAAGTTATAAAAGTATTTATTAAACTACAGTATTTTAATTTTAATTTTTTTAAACTATGAAGTTTTCACAAAAGAGATCAGACGCCTTCATGTATTTCTAAGGTGTTCTGACCCTGATGCTTCTCTCAGGCTGTCCTCCAGCCTCTTTATTATTTATTTATTGAGAAACATTTGAGAGCAAACAATCCCCATGGATTTCTTCAGTATCACTGTGTAAACTTCCTTGAAGATACAGATGATGTTTTTCCCCAGAGGTTGCCCACAAAGGGCACGTTTGAAGTACACACAAACGCACAGTGCAAACCACATATAAGCAACAGGCACTTGGAATAGATACATGCAGTACATGGAGTGCTGGATTCCTGCTGTTGCAAGGTCAGAGGGAACCCTGAATTTTCTAGAGCTGGAGTCACTCAGAGCCGAGAGTTCACAGACTGCTCCAACCAGTCTGAACATTGAGCTTTGTGTTATTATCAGAATAAAACTGAACAGCAATGTAGCTGAAGAAAATACAGATTTTATACCGAACCAATGGTTCTGGTTTATGTGGTTTTTTGTGGTTTTGTGTATGCTGCTCAGTATCTTATGCATCCATTATATGACACTTCTAAGCCTAAAGCTTTTTATACACTTTCAGGAACTTCCTTTGTGGAAGACAGATGGGAAATAAGACCCAAACTTGTCTTTCCTGTTCCAAACTTTCTGGATGTGCTATTATAAAGTGTGCAATTGTGTCTTGCAGTATTTCTTAGCAAATGGTCCAAGAACACAATTAACAAATATAAAATTAATAATGGCTCTAAGAAAACATTAATGTTTGCATTGTTATGTATTTTCATGCACCTTAAGCACTTCAGGGACATTAATCTGTTCCCATCGTTGGACTATGCACACCTTTTGTTACATTTTTCTATTTATTGTACCACCAAACACTAATGGTTCTTAAAACACTCAGAATCTGGAAAATCCAGTCCAACTGAAATTGCATTCTAAAAGCAAAGGAACACCAAGCCAGGCTTAATAAAGAAAAGAGATTTGCACAATATATTTACACCATTTTCAAACATTTTTGCCAAAACTTCATGAAAGATGACTAGATTTCTTCAGCAGAAGAAATCAGTGTTGGATTTGAATTTTACACTTACTATTCTTTTTTTCTGCAAATGTAAGACCACATTAATCAGACCATTTAAACATAGTACTCACTATCTATTTTCTCAACATTTTCTTTTTGAGCAGCATTTGTTTACTGCTGATCCTTGTTTGTTCTCTGATTTGAGCATATTTGTGATGAAACCTACCCTTCAGTTATTTTTTGTCTGTCATACAAAAAATTTAAAAGAACCCATAGACCAGCATTTTTGTGCAGGTTTATTGGTACTTGGTAAGGCACAGAAGTATGCTCCTGTGCTTAAAAAATTACTGTATAATCATAAAACTTGCAAAATGGCATATACGGGCAGATGTTGATTTTTTTTTAATCAGTGCCTGTTTTATTCTAATGTACATACTATGTCAGTTCCTTGATTTGCAGTTACCTTTTAACAAAAGTACTGTAACATATAACCAGGGCTTTCTGACTTTCAGTTTGGTCAGATTAACTAATTCTAGAAAGTGTTAACAGTGTCGAATTTTCAAATGGGATATCTTGGCAGCATGCTATTTTAAGAGTTGGCCTCTTAAGTATGCCATATTTAGTGGGACAACTGAAAGCTTCTTAGATGCAAAGGAAGTGCTTGCACTAAAGTATCATAAGTTATATTTCATTTATTATGAAATCCTTTTTGATTTTACAAGAAATGTAAGACAAATATGAATGTGTTCTTTTGAGAAGCAGTTACTGTACTTTGATTTAAATAACTGTTATGATTTTATAGCTCACAGCCGTAAACCACAAAGAGACCAGTTCATGCTGAAGTGGCAAAATGAAATGTGATGTAGCTTGTACATTGATCATTGTTTCAATAAAGAATTTGCACATAATTTTGCTGAGTTTGTACACATTCAACAAGATTATGATTTCCTAGTAAGTGTATGCCATGTCTCCACTTCAAATGGAAGTAAATTATATCTCTCATTGTGCATCAGCTAAAATTCCAGAAATTTAATCAGGAGAAACAGTTATTTGCCTGGAAAGGAAGTTTTAATAAAGTTCTGAAAGGGAGCTGATGTCATTTTCAGAATATAGAATTACTGTTGTTACCAATAGCTTAGATTGCACATGTATGTAGTGTCCTTTAGAATCGTGGCAGCACTTCCATGTGTAATCCAAAGGACTTTTTTGCCTGCTGTGTCCTTTCTGAGCTGTGTCTCTGAGCATTGCAAAAAGTCTTGCTGCTGTTTTTAGACTTGGGGCCAATGAAATCAACATCTGTTCTCCCAGAGGCACCCTACTACCAAGACAAAAGAGAAGTGTGGGTTGCCATACCTGCACCCATTTCTTCATCCACCCTAAAAGGATGAGGTGAAATGAGTTTCCTGTCCCACAGCAGTTGGGCTGTTTCACTCCCTAACAGTCTTCAGCAGGACTCAGTTGAAACAGACACTCTAATACCTTGTCCTGGCTCTGCTGGTGCTACACAGCTAGTAACCAAAGTCAGTCATTGATGGACTGGGGAGGGAGGGAATTGCCCTTTCACACATGAAAGATTTGCTCTTCCCAGCTGCCTATTCTAGGCTGAAAAACATAGCCCGTAACAGAAAAATTATAACTACTTCATGTTTTAACACTGCTGTTCAAAAGAGTGTTCTAAGTTTGACAAATATTTTCAGAAGCATTTTTATTCACCAGTTTTAGCTGAGATAAACTGAGAGGGACACAAATTATTTACAAATATCAATGAAAAGTAGATCAGTTGCAAGCTGATTACAAAAATGGAACACAAGGTCAGAGCCATATGCTATTTTATTGTCTTAGAATGGGACCCTGTCTTGCAACTGGAACAGTTTGATACACAATGCCTGGGCTTTTTTATATAGAACACACCTTTTCAGGATGCTCCCTTCCAGCATGCTGAACTCCTCCAACAGGTTTGTTGGAACACTTTTCATGAAGGCAGAGTGCCACCAAACAGTTGGTCCCAGTGAGCTACACACCTGAACATGCTGAAACAGGCTGCTGCCAGTCCCGGTACTTACTGCAATGATAAGATGTTTATCATTTGGAAGAGACTGCCGTACATCAGTACTACAAAGGCACTCCAAAACTAAAAGCTGTTGGTGGGTACTGTGTCCACAGGGACAAAGATGAGGACAGTGCTCTCTAAGACTGAAACCAGGGAAAGCTGGTGCACAGCTCAGAGCTGGTACCCCAGATATTTGCAGTGCCACACCATCACTTTCCCACAGAAATGGATACTTAATAGCCTACATCCTGCATTGGTTTTTGGAATAACCAGCTCAAACCTTTTGTGTCCATTTTTTTCTCTCCCTGTCTTACCTTCCTATACTTTCTTCTGTCTCCAGCAGCTCTGCTGTTCTACTTCTCAAATGAGAACAAAATGAAGTTAGTTGTCAAGGCAAGTGTTTCTGCACCCCAGGCACCTCTGTTCCAAACAGTCCGTTCCAAACTGACCTTTTATAAGTCCCCAAATGGATTTTTTCCCCCCAGCTGTATCAAGCTCTAATGCTGTGTACTATATTTAGCTCTCTGGCTCCCAGGCCCAAACTGAGTCATTTTACTCTTACAGTAAAGGCTGACTTATGTATCATGTGTAAGTCTGTAAATTGGGCAAAGATAGTAATGTAAACTGAAGCTAAGTTACTAATTTCTTATTCAAAATCAGAATGTATGGCGGCAAATGATAAATGTGGCAGACTTAGGGCACTCAAGTCATGTAATGAGAAGCTGTTTCATACCAGAAGACAAGGCAAAAACGAGAAAAGAAAAGGCAGCCTTGAATAGCATGAGGAATACATGTAAAACCTTGCTTTTGATTGAGTAGAAATTCAGCATCACTATCAAATCATTTTGCCATTCTATGGCCAGTTTCTATTTTGAGAACAGATTCCTGTTATATCTACTCTAACCAGAACCTTTCCTATGTGGATAAGGACCTTAGGCATGACAATAGTACCAGAGTTATCAAAAAGAGCCTTGTCTCCCTTATCTGCCATTTTAAAAATTATTTTCAGGACTACTTGGCTATGTGTCAAATGCCATTCTTAGACTACCACCCTGTCCTATTGTGGAGCCACAGAGTTTGAGATCTCACATTGAAGACACAGAAGCTGGCCCTTCTGAAATGTATTTGCCTTCTTTCACATAGGTTTTGATTTTACCACACAATAAACCATTTGTATTTATTAACAATTCAGGCCCAGTCATTCTCAATTGATAAATACAGAGAAGCAAAATAAATTCCAGCAAGACTTCCCTCTTTCTGAAGCCTCTTACTGCTTCTGCCTCAGGATTAGCCCTGATTGACAGAGAGCTCCAGAGTTTGGGTATTGTTTAACTCCTTCCTGCTGGTGAACACCTTAGTCAGAAAACAGAATTCCAAAAAAAAAAAAAATACTAGCCAGAAAAAGAAGCTCCCTTCTAAGGAGAGAAGCATAGAACTTGGCTGTTTAAAATGCCTTGTTATCCTTCTCTCTAGTATGTGCAGAGTAAACAGCCTCAGGAAAAGGCAGTAAAAAAATAGAGAGAAATTTAAGATGGAAAATATTTTTGCTCACTGAAAACATCCAGAGGTGATTTATCTTCAAAGTATATTACTAACTTGCTTTACCATAAACATACTCAAGTGAAGAAAAAGGAAATTCCTAAAAACAATGACATTTTCACTCCCAATATCAAAATAAATTATCACAAAACTATGAAACATATTTCCTAGTCCTCTCTTAGAATGCCTTTTATCAGGGAAGATATTTTTAGTCCTTTTTATGGTTCTGTCTAGGTGACTGCAGCTTCTTTATGAGTTTAGTGGAAATGCATTTCTTTTCTGCTGTCTTTTTGGTTAAATATTGTCTACCCTGCATGATCTCCTTTTGTGGATAAAAATATTCCATTGAACATTTATCTTCTTGCTTCATTTTCCCATTTGTGTTTTGTTTTACTGCTTGGATTTTGTTTTGTTTGCCCTAAAATTCTTCACATTTTAAAATAAATCAGAGGATTCTAGTGGGTTTTTTCAGTTGCCTGTTTTGGGGCAGGATCACTCACATCCATCTGTATAATTCAATATTAATTATGCAGACATACAATTAACTACTCCCAGATTGGTGCAGGATGAACTAATCAATAGACTGCAACAGATTTTTTGCAGAACAGCATCAAGAGAACAGGTAAATCCATAATTCCCAAGATACGAGTGGAATAAATTTCATCATTCATTTGTGGGTCTATGGGCATGTTATGTTGTTTTGTGTGTTCAGTTGAAAAAAGTTATATATGATACACCTCTGCCTTAACACATTTCTTTTCCCATCATGGATGGAATAGCACATTTGCATCGTTCATACATCAGTTATCCACTACCTGGATAGGTTTATCTTATTCATCAGATAGCTGGCCAAGTGCAGGGCCCTCTCTAAATTTGGTATTTCTGAAGAGACTGCAGACAGCTTCAGGACACTATGTAAATTATATGAATTTCAAATGAATCGATAACTATTTTTCCACTTTTTTTTGACTGAAATGCTGTATTTCTACATTGGCTAATATTTACACAATAATGGAGTCTGTTTTTAACTAGAAACTCCAGTTTTCATAAGCATGCAGTAGAATGACGGTAATCTGCTGCCGAATAAAACTGCTCTTTGCAACTACAGTTTCTACATTTCATAATCCCCATGTAATCTCTCTTAAGCACAAAGCTCATTCTTTAATACATGTGCCCCAAATGAGGTGAAAGGATCCAAATCTCTGTTATTCATGTAGACTGCATCAGACTACTAGTTATTTCATTAGAACATATAATAGACCTACCCCAACACTGTAACTCCTGTTGCAGTTACCAGAAATAGCCCCAGAGCATTAGCCAAATGTTATATGATACACCACCACTGAGAACTATGTTCCCACTCTACACCAATTTCAGAAAATAACTTCAGAAAAAAATCCATCTCTTCTCAGCAGGGAAGCAGGGAATGAAAGCCTCTGAAAGACTTCACATGTTTTTCAGTGAAAAAAAAAAAAACAACAAAACTGTAGGAAATTACTGGGGACCTTGTAAAACTGATGCAGGAGCTAAAATATCACCCAAGACATCACCTCCAGAGAGGAGATCACTGCAGCACAGAAGCTCATCTCAACAGGCAGCTCTCAGTTGTCAGACAGTAGCTACAGACACTTCTCAGGGTAATCCATGATATTGTAAGGAGGCAAACATTATCGTAGATCATGTAAATTAGCAGTGTCCAGGAGACTGGACAGTGTTGCAAGATACAATCCCCAGACTGCTCAGGTGATTGTGCTGCATCTGAAACTCAAGCCCTTTTCCTGACTAGAGATGGGCACTGGGAGCCCAAAGACTCTGTGCTGTGATGGTGGAGTCAGACCCTTGCATGAGAAATCTATTCTTTCCTTTTGGCTTCATGTTGTGACCAAAGTACCCACAGGTTCTTTATTTGCTGTAGCGCTACCTTATAGTTGTTCTTTGAGGGGGACTAAACATGGGCTCTTCAGTGAGGCAACTGCTGAAGACCCTGTGAATGCACAAGGAAAGAGCTGTACTGGCAGGTGTGAGCTTGCCTTTGTACTGTACCAGATAAAGACTCTCCCGGAGGCCTGCCAGCATTCAAGTGGAAAAGGACTGTGATGTTGTGAATCTAGATAAACCAGGTGCAGATGAGAGCAGGTGGGTGGGAGTGAGCTGGAGGCAGCCTAGGACAGTCCAATAGACATGGAGTTAAGATGACAGTCCCACGCTTATTACTGGAAAACACCTCCAGCAAAATCATCTCCCTGTCCCTATCCTCTCTACTCTGAAGAAGTATGTCACACTTCGGCAGCTCAGAAACAGCTCCTTGTCCTACCTATTCATACTCTGACCAACGAGTTTTCACTTCTTATTGAGCAGCTACAAGGTCGTCTAATCCTAATAGATATTTGCTGTGGCTCTTCTTGCCCTGTCTCTCCCTATTACTAATTTACAAGAAGGCATGGGATTCACTTGCCAGCACACATGTAAAAAGCTGGTCCTCAGAGACCTAACAGACTGACTATTCTGTTCAATAGGAGGATGGTACAGAAGCTAGGCACATAAAGATGAATTAATAGATTTAAAGCTTCTGTCTGGTAAAGCCCTGTGTATTTATTCATCTTCTCATTCTGTAATGGAAGAATGCTGGCCAGATTAACAAAGTACAACATGACCTATTGCTGTGTTTTAACAGAGTGTTTTATATTTTTTCTTTTAACCTGTAAAAACTGAGTACTGAAAGGTTAAGAGAACACAGATTCCAGACTTAATCACAACATTTTCTTCTCACCATGACATAAACTGTGTTCTGTGCCTATTCGCTATTTGCAGAACAAAGACAGGATATCCTACAAAAGTCAATATTTTCTCAGTGACGGTGGTTGTCCTCAGCTTGCCTCCAGGTAACCAAATAAAAGGTTTCAAGAAACTGTCAATTAGCAGAATTGATAGCAAATGCTTTTGGTCAGGTACCTTGTTTGGAAAGTGACTACAGTAAGGATTCCCATTTTGTAAATGAGGTCTTTTGACTTTATATTGACTTACCATATAATGGATTGTAAAAAGCCAATTTTACTGGAACGGAATTACACAATCTTTCACAAGCCTGGCCTACTGATGCACATTTTTTCTTTTCTTGTAACTGTCTGCTATGGGTTATAATATGTACTACAAAACTTTATTACTCTACCCATGCAATTAGACAAATTTTGTTGAAATACAGAATCATAAAAAGAAAAGTCTCCCCTCATAATTTTTCTTTCAAATGCTGTCATCAATAATTCTGTAGTTTGTGTCACATTGTAGCCACAAACAATGAGACAGATGCTGATAACTTTTCTGTCCACTTCAGCCTAGACCATGCCATTTCATAAGGGTGTTGACAATTTGCTGGCTTTGGAAAGGCCAAAGCATGTATTCTCAAGTGGCTGAAAGGAAAATGTTCCACAAATGCCAAGCTGGAACTTGGCACCATGATCATTTGGCAGATGAACAGCACTGTACATAAACAAGTAGAGAGAGGGAGCTTAAATTCTAAATACCCTCTTGAGAAAAGACAAAAAACAGTTCCTAGGAACAGTGAACAAAAGCTGTCAGAAAAGCTAAGATCATTGATTTTTGTCATGAATGACTGATGGCTGTGGTTGTATTGTTGGGATGGGAATGGAAGATTATGCAGTACAAAGTACTGTGTTCTCCAATCTCATGAGAGATTCCACTTACACTCATTAGATAAGGCACTGTGTCATGTTTGTTAGATCTTAGGACTTAAATATTGTATTTTACTCATTAATCCAATTATCTTCCTGTTTTACCGCATCCTTAGATGACACTCATGTATCATCATCAATTAATACAAACTTTTTCTATTTCTCTGCATATCTGTATAGGGGAAAATACACAGGCTGTAGAATAGCCACTGATTTTCCACTTGAATGATCTGCTTCAAAATGAAGCTGACCAAGCTGCAATTTTATTTCCACACCTCTCATACTTTTACTACGCACACACAAACACTAAAAATAAAAATATATATGGCGCAGAGTTTAGACTGCCAACTGGCTATCTGACAAAAGAACAGGTTAAGCAAGGTGGCAGGATCTCTGATCCAGCAGATGAACAAGCTCTATTCTGCCTTCTGCATATTAACACTGTCGAGATCTGAAGGGGATCTGCTGTGACCTACATGTGCTTTAGTTCTGCACTGCACAGCACTCAGGATATTCAGCGATCTGTCACCACACTCCACACCCTTGATATCTTTCACAGTTACCATCCCATACCAATTCATGGTTTCATAATGCACTCTTAACAAAAGCTTTCAAAATCTTAGTCTGCACTAAAACAGTAGGCATCCTCCTCAGACACCAAAGTAGAGCCATGCTCGTTACCTCAGAAGGAATTTAGTCCACATCCAGTCCCATTCTCTTAAAATACAACCAAAGATTAACAGAAGGTGAAAAATAAACTTTCAAACTCACCAAATAAGAATATTCAGTTTTAAATAGTAACACTAAATTACTACTGGGCAAAGTGGCATTCTGCTGTCTTTTCTTTTCCAGGTCTTTTGGAGTTTTCTTTTATAGTCTGCGACTTTCTATTTGTGGGCCTGAACTACGCCCTTCACTAGAGAAATATATGTTTGTATTCTGCTTTTTCTTGCACTTACTTGCAGCTTGAAAGAAATCCAGTTGTGCAGTTAGGTCCAGATCCAGAAAAACACATGAGCATGTGATTTATATATATGAATAGTACCATTGTGCAGGATGCAGGCTCTTTTCCAATATTTGCCATTAGTCTTTTCCCTGCTATTGCTTCTTTGTTCCCCATTAATGCATGTGGCCTTTCTGTTTATTCCAAGATTTTCCTGTAAATTCAAAACCAGCTACAGTCTATGTACATGATCATGCTCAGAACTGAGGGGAGTGGGGTCTCACTGACATGAACTGAGACATGAAATACACATGCAATTGTGTTTAAAATGAGATGTCAGAAAATTCTCAGCACTGCTTTCCATCTCAACCAATTAACGTGTATCAGAACAACTCTTGGATAGCTTGCTTATTCAACTTTAATTTTAGGAAGCTCATTCTGGTAGCTCATTTAGTTAGGGAAATACCACTAGAGAAGAAGTAGTGAAGGTTTTATGCGTTACAATATAGTTGGGACATTAGGCACTAAATATTCTAAAACAAAACAACTTTAAATAGTGTGGATTCTGTGATATTGTGAACCTTTTAATATTTTCACCTATGAGCAGTGGTTTATATTTCAAGGAGAGTTAGCAATATGTTTCAAACAGTCCCATAAGTCCCATAAACATTTACAGTTAGGTATTAACTGAGACTGATCACTAACATGAATTGTCCTGGAAATAATTTCACATAATCAAGTCATTTCAGTTAACATACTTTTGGCTTAGGAATACCTCTTGGAGATTCCCACATGTTGAACCAGACATTTGTAAGTGCTGCTGGGATATTTACTGTGGAATGCCAGACGTGAACTCTTTGCAGATGTGCCCAACATGGTGCAAGTTCACACTGGACAATTTCGGTGTGAAGGTGCACCATGGTCTGCTGTACTTCTGTAGTATAGGTATAGCAGAAATACCAGTGCTGGTCAAACACTTTCATAAGCTCTAATGGGAGTTAACAGCATAACTCAGGAAGGTGTTCACAACCTTGCAGAGTCAAAGTGCTGGCATCACATAGCAGATTTCTCAGCTTTCTGAGAAGAAAATCAGGAAAGAAAATTGAAAGTTGAAAAAGCAATTTTAAAAAAATAATTGTATTGCATTAGTGACTCGTAATGCATGAAACATCATCAGTCTGGCTCTCAGAGAAAGGGATAATGGTTTTGGTGAGAAATTTTGGTACAGCAAGGCATACAAGGTCAAGAACAAGAAGTTGATACTACTGTAAAAATACATTCAATGCTGTTGTCCTGATAAAATTAATTCCTAGTTGCTCAAAGCCCTTTAATTTGATATTGCTGAGATATTTTGAAAACACAGATGATAAGCTTTTGCGTTAGAGCTCATTCGAGTTGAATCTTAAGTCAGCTAATGCTCTGGCACTAACAACTTACTAAATGTTTCCAGGCAACAGAAGGAAAGTAGCAAAAGGCAAACAATTCAAATATGCTAAAGAGGAACAAACTGATACAAAAATAAAACCTCCTTCTGTATGAAACTCCTCACTTCTAAGCAATGTTTATTCCTTCTCTGTTTCATGCATTAAGAGGAAGTAGAGAGTCCCACAAAACGAGGTTCAGTGTTTTTCAGTGTTTTTTTCACTGTGTTATTTCCAAAAAAGCTCCTCTGATTATTTTCAACACTTCGGCAGAAAATTGCTTCAACCCATGAAAACCACTACAGAGATTCCAAAGACTTGATAAAGTCACTGAGGTCAACTGAATGTCTCCTGTGCTTTACATACCTTTGTTGTGTGTGTTGGGGGTTAAGGGTTTCCCACTTAACCACTCTTGTGAGGCATACTGGGGTGTGGTGTCTGTATTTTGTGATACTTGTATTTTTTACAGCTTGGGCAAACTAGAGGTGCTGAAATTGCAGTTTGTGCCAGCTGACAGCAGTTGCTGACTGTAGTGAACTCCCCTTGGGCCAGCCAAAGTCTAAAAGTGCTCTCCAGTATTTTTCTGATTGTCAGTAAGTTCTGCCATCAACTCTAACCCATCACCAGAAAACCCTTATTTTCTAGACCCCAGTAATCCATGCTCTCAACCTGCTGCCTTTTCGATACACTACAAAACACACAGGCACTCACTCAGACATCTTTGATGCCCTGGCCTGTAGGTGTGATGGCTTTAGAGGCACCACAGTTCTGGGTATGGAATATCTCCTAATTACACAGCTACTTCAGAATGACTCTTAGCACAAAGCAAGTTAAAGGTGCCCATAAAAGCATCTTTCTACCTACACCTGTTTTTTCATTGTACAGTTGAATAGTTTGCAGATTTTTCCAACAAATGGTTCCCTTGTTCAGTGACACACACCTCTTGGGTAACAAAAAAGTGTTTTATCATGCTGGAGAATGATACCCTCTATAAGCCACCTCCCATATAAAATCCAGCCAGTGGTCATAAGTCATATTTTTTTCCACCTTATCCACAGTAACAGTCGACCATTTCCTCTTTGTTAAAAATAAGCATTGTTTAACTCTCTTGGAGCGGAAAAAACACCTCTTTGCTAGACAAGGTATAATGTCCTATGCTTGACTGGCTATACCTAACAGCATGTATTAGGTTTACATGGCAAGGTTTTGGTAGCAGGGGGGATACAGTGGTGGCTTTCTGCAAGAAACTGCTAGAAACTTATCCTGTGTCCAATAGAGCCAAGGTCAGCCAACTCCAAGATGGGCCCACTGCTGGCCAAGGTCAAGCCCATCATTGATGGTGGTAGTGCCTCTGGGACAACAAATTTCAGGGGGAAAGTTACTGTGCAATTTTAGCCAGAGAGGGAACAGAGAATATGTGAGAGCAACAGCCCTGCAGACACTGAGGTCAGTGGAAAAGGGTGGGGAGGAGGTGCTCCAGGTGCCAGAGCAGAGATTCCCTCACAGCCCATGGTGCAGCCCATGGTGAGGCAGGTTTTAAATTTCACTTCCTTTACCAAACAGATATGTCTTGCTCAACTTAATGCACTTTGAAAAGGAGTTAAGCCAAAAATGAGAGTCATGCTAATTATGGAACAAGAATACCCACACATGGTGTTACTCAGAAATAGCCATTCTTGAATAACATCATCTAAGCAAGCCTGGGACATATTTTTAAGGTTTTCTTCATAATCACAATAAATAGGGCTTTAGGAATTTAGAGGTTTTTTACTTTGTGTTCCTTTCTAATTTTTTTTGGGGGGGAAGGGGGTTAGCATGGCTTGGTTTTTGGTAGTGGGGGGGCCACAGAGGTGGCTTCCGTGAGAAGCTGCTGGAAGCTTCCACCATGTCTGGCAGAGCCAATCCCTGGTTCTTCCAAAGATGGACATGCCGCTGGCCAAGGCTGGGCCAATTAGAAATGGTGGTGATATCTCTGTAATCAAAAAATAAATCAAAACAAAGGTTGTTGTGCAGTTGTAGTTTTCCAGCCAGAGAAGAGCAGAGTGAGAACATGTGAGAACAACTCTGCAAACACCAAGGTCAGTGAAGAAGGAGGGGGAGGAGGTGCTCCAGGTGCCTGAGCCAAGATTCTTCTGCAGCCCATGGTGAAGACCATGGTGAAGCAAACAAAACCAAAAAGAAACTAACCTGTGGAACCTGTGGCACAAAATATGCTTCAGATAAATTGTTGAAAAAGCACATGAGTACTTGTAACTCCAAGATCTATCCAAAATTTCAGTAAAAGACACCCATTGCAATGCAACTAGGAACCCAGAAAAAATTTTCCACATTCCTAATAGCAGAAAAGTGGTAAAATTTTAATCATATCAGGGCGTATTAATTCAGCACACAATGGGAAAAATATTCTGGTCTCTTATGTTAGCTTGGTGACTCAGGCACCACGGCAGGATTTCCTTCTCTCTAAAAATTCTCTAATTGGAGTGGATGATGAGGCATCTGTTGCCACTCCTTTGGACCCAGTACAGCTGTCTACGGAAAGACACAACTGTTTTCATAAACAGACAGTGGAAAATCTTTTTGACAAAGTACAAGAGGCCAGCAAACAGTGGAGCCAAATCCATTCCTGAGATCCCTGAAGAGTATCAGTGGCATCACGGCAGAGATTATTACAGCCTACATGCCGGATGCTCTGCAGCAAATGGAAAGCACTGGAATAAGCTCACAAGCCTGATCCACAGAAAGAGCTAGCTGTTGGGATATCTGGCTGTGGGTTAATGTTCCACTTCTTCTAGGAAAATGTTGCTAACTTTTTTCTTAGGAAGACAGTTGACTATTTTGCCTTGTTCCTTCTTTCCCTGGCCCTGCAGAAAATCTGGGTGCATATCTAAGGAACAGGATTATACTGTTGCAGCAATATTGCAATATAGTTATTGTTTCTGGCAAAAATGGGAACTATTTTTAAGGACAGGTAACTTCAATTAAGTATCCTTTGTTTCTCTGTACGTGCACAGAGTAGCATAGGGGAGAGAGCAGGACAGGCACCTTGAAAGCACTAAAGAGCATAGAAACAATTTGACCATATATTTAGCGTCTGCTTATTAGGAATTTTTCTGAAAGGTATGAAGTCTTTTAACTTCCACATATTCATAGTCCAGTGATGAGCTAACTGAACCTAAGGAGAAAAAGCTCCCCATGCAAGTGCCTGCATGCCCCCCCCACCCCCATGTACAAGCACAGAAGAGGGGAATCATTCTAAAGGAGGAGACACACTCACTGTAACAGCTGCCTTCCATTACCTACAACACACTGCAGTGCTGACCTTGCCAGGAACTGCTGCAGCAGCCAATTTACCAGCTCAGGAATCACTGAAGTGTTATTTTGCCAAGGACTCGGAAACATTTTAAGGAGAGGTAAAATGCTTCTGTTCTCTTGTGTTCAGAAGAGTCAAGAATTCTCTCACACACATTATGAGGCCACCCAACAGAGACTATGATATCATCTCCCTGAGATGATCAAAGGTGTCTTTGTTAAAGACACCCTGTATTTTTGTGTACTAAAATATGGAAATATATGCATTCTAGTGAAATCATGCATTGAAACTTGACAATAAAAAAGGGAGGGGGGAGTGTTGTAAGACAGACACATTTACAGACTGATTTGCTCCCCGTCAGTTTTTTTCTGAGCGTAACACTGCTGTTTGGAAACTGTATTAAACTTATTTCGGTAAGAATTTATATAGTACTCTCCAACATTTATTGGAAGCTGTTATAATCACACAGTGCAGGAGAAATATACATAATATTCAGGATCTTGAAGTCATAATCCCAAGGATAAATCTTTTTGAAAATTCCTGAAAAAGCCTAATTTTAGCCAAGTTTTCAATAACAATATATAAACAGAGAGCAAAGTAGAAGACAAAAAAACAGATCCATGCATAGTTTTCCATCATTACTATTTATAAGTACACTGAGGGATTAGACTGCATGGGATTTCAAACAGGAGAGGATCTCTACAATATTGCTCTCCCCATTAGGAATTAATGATGCTTCAAGTAGGATTAACTTACAAATTTTGTCCTACTGCTGGTTCTACACAACTATGACAACATCATGGCTTCTGCCCAGGCTGTGCTCTTAGGGGAAAAGATCTGCAATAGAAACAGAGAGGCACCAATTCCTCAGGGACATCTTACTGATCTGCACATCACTCAACTCCATTAACCACATATCTGGGATTCCCAGACTTTAATGTTCCCACTGAGTGCTCCATCATCCCTAAAGCTCTGAGAGGACAGCAAATGTCAGCTGACCCTCATGAAAACTCTTGCTTTGTTTCCCTTCCCGTGGGATGTTTTTTCTGGGGTACAATGATAAATATGTATTTGCATACAACTTTAATCAAGCCTATATTCATCCTGTCAGCAAAATATTGGGCTTATCAGAATAAACAGGTGGGAAAACACTGCAGAATTAAAGGAAGCACTCAACCTTTTCTAATTATACACTGCATTAAACTTTTATGAGAGAAACCATATAAGATGCTTTGCTGTGAGTGTAATCTCAGAGTAGCTAATTTAGTTTGGTCAGTTGAACTGATCAGGCAAACAAAAGTTTAACCCAATAAAGTAAAAATATTCATGCAAGGGTGGAATCCCTCATTAATCTCTGAACACAACAGAAACAAATCTGAAAACTCATTGCTGGCTTCAAAAGATAATAAAGAAATAGCACTGTATCACAAAAAAAGTCCTAAGTCTAAAGCAAAAGGTTGGTCTAAGGCACTGTTTCCAAGCATACATGTTTGTCTTTTGTTCATTTTATTTATCTGCCTTTGATACACCAGCTGATGCTGGATTTTATTTATATTACACTATTTATTTCTTCAGCTCCAACTCAGATGCATGTCCCTGCTGTGCAGTACAAACATGCACATATTAAAACATCAGCTTTGTTTCAGAAAGCAATGAACTTAAGGGCTAAACAGACAAGACAAGAAAATTGGCAGGGAAAAGGAAAACTCAGGATACCCATTTTCCATTGTGCAGTTGAGGCACAAGATTATGATTTTACACTGGTAAATTGCAGCAATGTTTCATTACTGGCATACATAGGGATAGGGTTACATTTTACATCGTGTACCCAGGGAGACATAGAACATACATGGCAGAAGGGAGGACTGAGCCCCAGTCTGCTGCACACCATTCAGAGGTGCTGACATTCTTTCTTTGACTGTTTACCGACACAAAATACTTTTCATAGAACCATGGACTCACAGAATTGTTTTGGTTGGAAGGGCCCTTAAAGATCCTCTAGTTCCAACCCCCCTGCCATGAGCAGGGACACCTTTCACTAGACCAGGTTGCTCAAAGACCCATCCAACCTGGCCTTCAATATTGCCAGGGATGGGACAGACACAACTTCTCTGGCAACCCTCTTCAGAGAGAAATGCCTCACCACTCTTACAGTAAAGAATTTCTTCCTAATATCTAGTCTAAACCTACCCTCTGACAGTTTAAAGACATTCCCCCTTGTCACTGTATACCCTCTCCAGCTCTCCTGTAGGTCCTCTTTAGATACTGGAAGGCTGCCTCTTTTCTCCAGGCTGAACAACCCCGGCTCTCTCAGCCTGTCTTCACAGGAAAGGTGCTCCAGCCCTCCGATCACCTTCATGGACTTCCTCTGGACTCTCTCCAAGAGGTCCACATTCTTCATATGTTGGGGACCTCGAGACTCAACACTCCAGGTGGGGTCTCACAAGAGCAGAAGAGAGGGGCAGAATCCCCTCCCTCGCCCTGCTGGTGACACTGATTTGGATGCAGCCCAGGATACAACTGGCTTTTTGGGCTGTAAGTGCACATTTGGTGGCTCATGTCCAGCCTCTCATCCACCAATAGTCCCATGTCCTTCTCCTCGCTGCTCTAAATCCTTTCTCCATCCAGCCTGTACTTGTGCTTGGGATTGCCCCAACTCAAGTGCAGGACCTTGCATTTGGCCTTGTTGAACTTCCTGAGGTTTGCATGGATCCATTTCTCAAGCCTGTCAAGGTTTCTCTGGATAGCATCCCTTCCCTCCAGCTTGTCAGCTGTACCACACGGCTTGGTGACATCAGAAAACTTGCTGAGAGTGTGCTCAATCCCACAGGCCATGTCACCAACAAGAATGTTAAACAGTGCCAGTCCCAATACTGACCCCTGAGGGACCCTGCTCAGGGTTTTATTTTTTCTAACCTTATCCCTGGTTGCTCAGACAATCTCCCTGTGTTCCTCCCAGGCTGCCTGTTCTTGCTTCCCTGCTCTGTAGGGTTTCTTTTTGTGTTTGAGTTTGTCCAGGAGCTTCTTGCTCATGCACACAGAACTCCTGGTGTTCTTGCCTGATTTCCTCTATTTTTGGGTGCATTACTTTGTATGCATCTGGGATGCATGTACTTTTGTATAGAATAAGCACATGCGTTACATATACACTCTATACACAGTATGGAAGAAAACATACTATTTATGACAGTGTATATATCATTTATACAGTACAATCTACATTATACTTACCTGAAAAAATTAGCCCAACAACCTCAGAGCAGTTTGATGCCTCCTCAGTATTGATTAAAAAAACAGTCTGTGGCTTTGCCTAGTAAATTGTAGGTGTTAATACCTGCTGGTTGCCTTTTGAGAAAGAGATAATTTCATGTTTCTGATTTGTGGCAGACACTGGCAGGTGGTCAGGGTGGGCAGCCACCCCTCCAGGTATGTGATTTCAACTTTTGAGAAATAGGAGGTGTGTGCACTAGAAGAGAATGTGGGCTAAGCTGACCTGACCTCCATAGCCCAATCTGGCACACAGAGAAGTGGCTTTGGAGTCAAGGGGTGTCCTGCTTTACCAGCATCTGTTGTCATGCTGGGCAGATCCTTTCAAAAGTTTCCCTGCTTGGCAGCTATGGGAGGAAGACAACAATTGCAAGTGTGTAATAAAGACTAGACCTGGACCTGGATGGAAAATAGAACTTTGCCTAACAAAATATGGTGATATTTCAAGTTTGGAAGAAGCCGTTCAACATTTTCAAAATTCTACACAGGACAATTTTATTTAAAGGGAATATCCCCCAAATTTCTCCTCCATAATTTTTGCTCTTGGGGTTTTTTTATAAAATATAGGAAAGAAATTGAAATAGATATATGATTCCAAACAACAAGACAAAAATTCAACAAAAGTTATTATTCTAAATGTATCAAAACTTTTTTTCAAAATTAGCATAGCCAAAACTAGCCTTTTAAAGACTTAAAAAGTCAGTATTACCCCTGATGTCTTGACAATCAGCTTTAATAAAAATACATACTGTTGTGTAATTCTTTGAGAATCTCAAATAAGAGGTGGTGTATACACACAGTGATTAATAATAGTAACAGTAGAAATAATAATAATAATAGCCTTTGTAGCTAGGTATCAATTTAATACTTTTTTTTTTGAGCTAAGCTATGTATTCATAACAATAAAACAAGAACTCTGTCAAAATAAAGCTGACCTATCTTGTGGGATGTGATTGACAGAATAAAATGGTTATCCCAAACACTGCATTAAGCCCTGCTAGTCTGAATCAAGATATTTCACAACATGGTGTATTGAGACTGACTCTGACTCTTACTGAATTTTTTTGTGGAAAAATACTCATTTGTTGATAGCTTCACTGTATATATTGCAGAAATAACTTTAAGGGACATATACTGAAGCTTCAAATAATATTTTGGAAGAACTTATTCAGGCTTATGTTCCTAGAAATCCCAGATCAAGATTAGATATATTTCTAAGAGATTAGATATATTTCTAAACACATTTTTAAAGGGAAATGAGGTAGTCAGTGCAGAAACTATTTAAAGAAGATGTTTAGTTGTAGCATGTAGAACCTCAGTCTTGATGGTCATATTGTCTTTTTTCTTTATTGATATTCTATCTTTCACTCACATATCACGATGAAAACTGCTTAAAATGACAACAGCTGCTTCCTCATTGCAAACTTTGTGGTATTAGGCACAGTCTGAATTTAGTTTTGCAACAGCATGTGCCATCCTGCTGAGGGCAAGCAAATGATGCCACTTAACAGTTATTTGCTGCAAAATTTATCAACTAACTTTAGCAGCTTCTCTGTGTGGTTTAAGGCTGCTGGCTATGCAAAATCTAAGAAAATAAGCTGGTTTTCTGTTCTGTAGCCCACAGAACTGGGCTTTGTCTGATTTGCCTGCATGCTCGAGCTCTATGGCATATAGTGCTTCATGCTTCACATTCAGCAGCTGTGATTGCAGATATATGCTAATCTGTTCAGGAAGGAAGGCAACACTTTACCAGCTGATAAAGTGTAAATTTCTACTTCATGACCAATTCAGACTTTTCCAGTGGTACCTGAACACACAAGCACTCAGCTTGAATGCCATAGGTCTATCAGAGTGGAATATAGAGCACTGAACTGGAATTTAGAAAACCTGAGCTTTTTAACAAGTCTGTTGAATAGACTAAACTTCTCCATTTTTGGAGCCATCATCCATAAAACTGGAAAAATATGATCTATCCATGAAAAGTGTCATGGAAAACCAGTTACAATATACTACTGACATGATATTGCAATTCTTTTACAAACTGGAGTTAGGTCCAAGCAATGAGCCCTGGATCCTAATGCTCCATTTGCAAGTCAGATTTTGTCTGCCTAATGTCATGTCGGAAAATGTCCTGAGCACAGGCTTGATGTGTGAAAGGTAACAAACATACCATTCCTTTTCTTTCAAGGCCAGTAACATTTTCTCTTAGGATTAAAACAATAGATATTGTTTTAGCTTTTTTGGTTGAATTTGCTTATCAGAAATCACTCATGAGTTCAGAGCATGGGCAGGGAACACCACTCCAAAGGAAAAATTTCTGAGCAGTTATGAGTTCCTAAAACAGAAGCATAGAAAAAGAAGAATCTGGTTTTTTTGGTTTTTTTTTTTCCTTTGCTAGTCAAATAGCCATAGCAAAACATATAAGGTGCATAGTGATCTATGTGATCTGACATTATGTGTCATGTGCCTTTCATTCAGTGCCTTTATCTGCTAGATTTTCTCCTACAGCTGAGGCACTCAGTTTTCAGGGACAAACAAGAGTCATCTTGTCACACAGAAAGCACCTCAGATCTTAAAATAGGTTCTGCATGCATCCAGACAGTGAAAGTTTATTCCAACTTCACATGATGATGCAATTAGAAATAGAATGGGCAAAGTTTGAAAAAAGATCAATCCATCGAATTAAAGAGTTTTCTTTAAATCCTGATAGTGCAATACCATTAACAGTGGACACCTCAGGTTCAATCATAGGTAAAAAATGTGATTTTCCTCTATATCCAGTTTTATCATTTTAATTGAGCCAGTAAAATCTATTTTTATATACATAAAAGAATTATATAAATAAGTGTTATTTAAGGACTACTTCTACACTTTTAACATTTCTGTGACTGCAGTCCAGCCTTTAAGAATTTGCCAATGCCAGGAATCAGAGTTTACAAGAGAACAGAATGTACTTTATAGAGAAATTAGTAGTAAAAGCAAAGGAACTTGTTCTGAAGGTTTCAGTATGTGCCCTTTGAAAAATACATGCCCCACCATTTACAGCTACAGTGAGTCAGAGAGGAGAACTGGGCAAGGCCAGCTCCTCAGGGAGAAAAATGACTCACCAAAATGTTTTTAGACGGAGCACCCTGGTCCTGACTTCCTTATAGTAAGAAACAACACTATGGAAGACATGGAGGTGGTCAGATGAAGAAACATTTGATCTGGTGGGACCACTTTTTCCTAGTCATTTATCATCTGCCTTAGTTGATAACTTTATCTTCATATATAGAGCTGTAAGATGAGGAATTCTGATCTCAGTGAAAAAGCAGGCACTTTTAGGGGAGTATAGGAATGATTCAAATGCAAGTAAATAAAATACAGGTAAAGTTCCTTGAAAAAAAATTAGTAATTACTTGATGGTCTTAGAGATGGTCCAGCTTAGAGAGAACAGAGTTTCATATGTGGCCACTTTTGTAATTATCAGTCTTTTACTCTGTATGTGATCCTTTTTTCTCAGAAAGGCTAGAGGCCCCCTCACTGTGCTTCAATCAGAGTTGGCCAAGGCTGGTCCTACGTTTCTGTCCCCAACTCAGCAGAGAGACACACTCAAGGCAAAGAGCCCTTCAAAAGCCTGAATTATCAAAGCACTCAAACATAAGAAAGGAGTCCTTGTGGACTTAGCAGTATCACAGAGTAGGACTGGCAGTGAAATAAAATGATCATTCTAATACCCTAGTCTGTGGAGAAATGTAGACTAATCTCTGTAAAATGAATACCCAAAAACCTCTGCTCTAAGAAGAGCTCTGGCACTGTTGGGTGGGGAGCTTGACAGAGGGGCTGCTGCCCAGTTGGGTCTTTGGCTAAATATTGCATTGCACAGAGCTGAGCTGTCTCTGACATGGCACAGCTCTCTGAGTCAGCACAGGCACTGCCTAAGAGAGCGGAAAGAAAAGGTTCACTCCTTCCCAGGACACCCCCGCAGGGCAAACATGACCATCCTCAACATAAGTGGATTTAACCAGTCACTAGGAATAAAAAATGTTCCAAGAATTTTTGTTCACACTTTTTATAAGCTTTCCATCCTGTTGTCTGTCTATAAAACCAGCTGTTTGATTTATTTAGTTTTATTTTAAATAGCACATGGTAAAAGAGTATCTCAGAATTGCACACGAATCTTTCTTCATACTAACTTTTTTAATACTTACTTTCTACTTTGGTGAAATCCCATTCATTCCAAATACTTCCCCCAAATATTCCTTTCTTGGGACTTTACCTGGGGGACTATGCTTCTTCTTGATAGATATGATTTGACAGTAACCAGAGTGAAATTAATTCTTCCATTGTATAAAAGGGAATAAAAGCAAAGTTAGCATTCAGTTTAGTGGCAGAAGATTAGTGAGAGGCTTCCATAGGCTTCTGAAACTCTGTTTTGCAATGAATATCATTTTAATTTTATATGATCCTGGTCATCTTGAGAAATGCTGCACATTTCAAGCTGCGAGTCAACCCCAGCTAAAACCCAGAACTGGCCTTTCAATGTACTTGGTTTTTATATATACAAAATTTATTTATTTTGGGTGGTCTGAGGTTTTTTTGGGGCTTTTTTTCTCCTGGAGCAGTCAAAATTATTTATATGTTGCTTTCAGGGTTGACAGGCAGTTTATTTCATTATTAGCATTAACCATACTTCTTGAATTTCCTGTCATTTAACAGCATCCTAGCTGATTACAAAAGAAGAAAAGAGAACACTGAGTGCCTCTGCAGGAGACTATGAAACTAATGACAGATATCTGCTGAATTTCAATATTTCTCTAAAGAGGTTCACACAGACAGTGCCTGAGGAGATCAGAGCTCTGAAATGAAAACTGTTTCTCAGCTTTTTGCCTAGTTAAGCCCTTTGTTCAGAGATCACTTTGTTCAGAGGTCACCTGTGATACTTCTAAAGTCACAATTAAAATTTTTGTTACATCTCAGTAAATATTTGAGTAGAAACCGAGCCCAGTACAAAACTAAAAATCCAATAAAAACATTATTTAAAAAAAAATTATTCCCCAGAAATATAAGTGACTTTACAATCCTTGTGTATGTATTACAATTAAAATGGGCTTTGATGCGGGATATGAATATTGATTGTACCTCTAGAAATCCATGTGATTCTTGATCTGCTTTTTCCCTGCCCTCTATATGATAAATAGTAGGCATAAATCTGTGAAACTAACTGTACCAAATCATCTACTGTCTTGGAAGCTGAGAAGGAAAAGAAAACACATCAGCCTGTTCATTCAAGTTTTCTCTAGAGAAAGCAACAAGGAAGTGCTGACACCTTGGAAAGGCTATTCTTCCTTACTGCTACATGTAAATATGGTTTGATAAAAAATGTTCTGAAATGGAAATCTCAAAAATTAAAAAAAGAAAAGCAACTGTTTATCTCTAAAAGATATACCTAAAAGATATATCTAAAAGTTCTGAGTCCGAGAGGTGGAGGTGAGACATCTAGGAGAGCAGAGTATGTTGGTCTTCTACAGAACAGAAGGAAATGGTCTCAAGTTGTGCCAGGGGAGGTTTAGATTGGGTATTAGAAAAAAATTCTTCACAGAAAGGGCTGTCAAGCACTGGAACAGGCTGTCCAGGGAAGTAGTAGAATCACTGTCCCTGGAAGCAATCAAAAAACATCTAGTTGTGGCCCTCAGGGACATGGTTTAGTGGTGAAGGTGACAGAGCTAAGTTAATAGTTAGACTTGATGATTTTAGAAGTCTTTTCCATCCTTAACAATTCTGTGATTCTATACGTTCTATTGAAGCTGGGTATTGTTTAGTTTTAAAATAAAACATGTAAAAGATTCATATGGGAAAAAGCAAAAAGGGAAAAAATGCTTTGTTCCCTTCATGAAAGAAGAGAGGTTCAGAGAATAAACTTGAACCCTTTAATTATACAACTGTTTTATTTAAAAGGCAGGTATTTTTTGACATTCAAGTGCAGTCTGCTTTAAAAAAAGGTGTGTGTTTCAAATAGCGAGCTCAGCATCTTTACCACCCTCAGAAGAAGATGAAGAGTTGATTCTAGACCTGTGTTGGAAGCTAAGTACTGTGAGACACATAACGTGACACATACAGTGTCTTTATCGCTATTAGACTTAATGCCAGTGACTCACACCAGGAAGCTTAGCAGGGCCCTTCAAACAGCCAAAGGCTTAAAGGCCAAGTTACAGTCATCATTTCCATGTATGCAGAACAAGAAGAGCTCCGACCAGAGAAAGCATTTTTGCACCATTTGAGATTCTTCTGAAATAGCACTAGGAAAAGCTCTAGGGAAGCCAATGAAATTACCAAGGGGTTCATCTGTTTGACAGGCATCACCATCTCTGCAATGTTTACCATAGCAAACAGCAAGACACCCTTAACAATAGTAAAAATATATTTCCAAACAGAACTACATAAAAGGAAAATATTACCAGTCCGCCAAAAAAAAGATTATGAAATCTCAAGCTTAGAAGATTTTTGATAGTTTTGTAAATGCCCTTCTGCTGTCAGGGCGTTTACATTCACAAGCTTTCAAGCTTTTCTTCACAGAGGAAGCTTCTTTCTTCACAGTTCCTATAGCCAGGAGCTTTCTTTAATTAAAAACAAACACCCCCAGGCTGTATATAAACCAAGTGGATTTTACAGACTGAAACCTCAGCAGTGACCCTGGGGGTGCCTGCCTAATCTGCACAGCTGGGTTCACTTCCACTGAAAACTGAAGCAGAGAGGAGAGAGTGTGCGATAAGGTCTCATCCCAGCATGGAGCTAGGGTTCCTGCACAGGTCCCAGAATTAGGAAGTACTGCTCTCAATAATTAATAGAAGAACTATTGCATCTGGTAAAAAATCATTTCAAATCTCAGTCTCCAAGGTAACAATTTAAAGAAAATGTGCCAAATGAGATAAGGTGGTGATTTAAGATACAAACTGACAATACTCAAAATTACTATGTTTTTTTAACATGTTTATGGACTGTGCTATATATCCGTAATGTGGAGTCACTGTCTGGGAAAGTTACAGCCTTCCAACAAATTTGGGCAAGTAATTCCAAGTCTACCACCAATTATAAACATCAGAATTAGAGTAATTGACTCACACCACTAACAAAATGGAAAAACAAGGGTGAACAAAAAAGGAACTAATGGATCATTAGGCTGTATCAATTAAGGTCCATGTTCTTTTCTATACTTAGACAAACTCCAGTCAACTCCAGTGAAGAATATAAGACTATGCTGTGAAGCTTAGGAGATACACTAAAGCTTTGTGAAGAACTTACAGTTCTTCACTGTCAAAACTTTCACTGAAGTGATCTTTCCAAGCATCAGGTATTGTAGTATTGCAGTGAAAAACAAGCCATTTAAAAACAAAACAAAGCACCTCTGTTTTTCCTTAGGGTGCATTGCATGCAGTTATTCTTCATTCAGTAACCCATATCTGTTATTGCTAGGTTTTGTGCATCATTAAGAAAGCTGTTTATGAAAATGGTGTTGTACAGCTTCCTGTTTTGGTAGAGAATGAGCATTATTTGAAAGACATGGAAATTCTATTCAACCACAATTTCAGCTATTGGTAACTGAAGCATTGCTTCTATGTGTCCATCTTCTACAACACCTCAATAAAATGTCCAATTAAAATGTTACAGCTTATGCTCTCTCCATCTATCAAGCAGCTTTCACAATTATATTTGCAAATACTAACTGGCCTCAACACTGTAAAATCCCACTTTCTCATACAGGCTATCTTTCAGCCCTGGTAATTCTTTTTGCTTTCAAAGATACATCAAAATGTAATGAAAACGTGGAAACTTTTTTAATAAAAAGGAAAACTGCCTATTTTGTACTGCTCTTCTTGTTATGTTCTAAAACTGCAGCTTCATGTCCTGACCG
This sequence comes from Corvus cornix cornix, assembly GCF_000738735.6. Classification (NCBI taxonomy): domain Eukaryota; kingdom Metazoa; phylum Chordata; class Aves; order Passeriformes; family Corvidae; genus Corvus; species Corvus cornix. The sequence goes on along the minus strand of NC_046334.1, from coordinate 35,100,994 downwards.
TATGGATGAGGTATCTGGTACTACTAAAATTTAGCAAAGGCCTGTCACAATTCACTGTTACTGATCAGAATAATTTGCAAATGTCCAAAAGAACTGCATCCAAAAAATCCTTATCTGAATTCGACACAACTGCAATGATAAAAAACCAAGATAAATAAAAAAGAAACATAAGAAAAGGAAATAAAAGGAAAAAAAAAAAGCAGTATTTTCTTCATTGTTTTGTAAACATTTTTCCTAAAATTACTGCTGATTTCCCATACTTCCTTTATGTGAAACTACATCAGTTCAGCTATATGTGTGGCAGCTCTGGTCTAGTTTGGATTAGCAGCAGCACCATGTATCATATGGCTGTGGCTGAACACCACAGTATTTGCTTTCACCGTACTGAGTAAAAGCAACTTGACCACTTCTACCCTTTACCTTTGACTTCTGCCCTCATCTTACTCTACAGAAGAAAAATGTATTGACTGAATATTTTTCATATAGGTTTTTATAACCATATATGCTACCAAGTATTAGAGGTAGGAAAAAAATATAGGAATTGCAGGTATAAATGCAGGGCAGGGAGGTTTGTGTCAGTCTAATTTCTGTGGCCATTTAGTGCCATCTGACAGGCCTAAAACACATCTGACAGCCGAACATACCAGTTTTACCTATAAAGAGCTGCATTGTATCAAGCAAAGAAAGTTACTGATGATGATCTTTATTTAAGGATTTTAGTTGGCTGTTTAGATATAACAGAAAATGTTGACTACTAGGGTCAAAGGAGTGATATAATTCAAAATCCAGTAGGAATTTTACCAGACAATGAAGAAGCTTGAGTGTAGCACTGATGATCTGTGAAGCAGAATACATCTCTAAGTAACATTTTGTATGTGGTGGTGCTTAAGTGTGGCAGACCTCCCAGATAGACAGCACTGTTGTAACACAACTGAGAAATGATAAAGGTGAAAATTAATGATGCCATATTAAGATAATGTCTTTTAGCTAATCACTGAAAATATGGACTTGCAGATGGGGATAAACTCCTGGTTTGTTGAAGGATCACAAAAACTGCTGTACAAAAAATATAATCCAATTATCTTCCTACACTGAGTATCTTAGGCTATGCAGTCTGTTAGTCTAACACCTTTGCCTCTATTCCTACTCCTGCATTTATGTAAACCAAATTACTTAAGTTATTCGTAGCTCTCATTAACGTAAAAAAGAATAAAATTCCACTTTATATGTAAACATGGGTGAACACACATCTGAATGCAGTGCTATGCTATGCATAACAGTCTCTTTAGTTACTACAGTTCAGACACAAATTGTAGTAATTCTTTCCCCACCGCCCACCAAATGCAAAAAGACACATGAAGGGAACACATTTTGACCTTCCTGCCAACAAAACAGCAATAGATGCCTACTGAAGTAGGAACAATGTGCTTCACTTTTGTGGCGGTGTGCCAGTAACACATCAGCTGTGCTATGGAACAAATTCTACAAAGCCTGAACATTAGCACTGGGGGCAAAAAAAAAACCAAAGAGAAACTTGATATTTAGGAAGACAACAACGTGACTGAAATGTTCCATACCAAGCATTAAGAGCCCAGCCTAAGTTCCTCTGGAGTCAATACTAAAATTCTCATAACTAAATGTTATGAAATGGGGCACAAGGAGGTAAAGCCACTTTTAAGGCACAGTCCTTTCTCTGACTTGGATCCTCTGTGAAAGAGAATAAAATACTATATGAAAATGAAAAAGTCCTGTATGAAAACAGTTTTGACAACACTAAACTGTATCCGTACACATCAAATAGCTGATACTGCTTTCACATGATTTTGTCAATCTCCATTCTAGTTAGGACTAATACGTAAATACTTGTTTAAACATCTTTATTTGAGCACAATGCTTCTATAAAAATGCTTTGGTAGCAAAAAAATATCTATTCTAAGCAGGTTATCTTTACTTTTTTATTTCTACTTTTCTTTAATGCCAAACTGGCAGCTCTTCAGGACTCCATGCTGCTGCCTCTCATATTCTCATCATTTATTGAAAATCTGCCTGAAGGATGAATTCACAATCATGGCAGTAGCACTATTTATTTTCTAGCCCCTTTACTCTGCTAATAGACTTTTAGCAGTAGCACAATCTAAACAATTTATAGTGAATGGAGAATCCTAGCTCTTCCAAATAAAACATGTGACGGAAAGCAGGTAGTATAAATGGTTTACAACCCACTTGGAGCATGTCACTAATGTGTGGCTGTACTACTGCCTGTTGCTGGATAGAATTAAAACAGTTTGCTTTATATCTCTGGGCCAGAAACTGCTGGTTAGACTCATCACTTAATCTGATTTCTCAATGTAAATATTTCAGGGAATCTATCTATCTATGTGATTTAGGGATATATTTTCCCCAGGTTATTCTATTTCTGCATCCAATAATACACAACACTATACTTGTGGTTTGCCTGGAAAGGAGTCCCAAAGGCTCTAAAGCCAGGGAATAGCTGATCAGGAGTGTTGATATTACTGTGTACAGACACAGGCCCTGAGCACTATCTTCCTACAGAAAAGTTCGCTTAGCTGGGACTGTAGTGAATTATTTACATCCTGCTTTCTATTTTACAATTCAGCTAATCCCGGGGAGAAAAAAAACTCTGCCCACTCAAGCAAAACCCTCTGAACTCTCTTTTTTTCCCCTTTTCCCTATTATCTGGACTGTTCATAAGTTATCACAGAATAATAGAATACTCTGAGTTGGAAGGGACCCACAAGGATCATCAAATCCAACTCTTAAGTGAATGGCCCATGGAGGGATCAAACCCACAACCTTGGCATTATCTGCACAATGCTCTAATCAGCTGAGCTGATCTCAGTGGCATATGAAAGTTTCCATACAACATGTATAACTTCCCCTCTATCCATATTCTCTGTGTTCTCTTCTAAAGCAATACCCAATTTGAAATTTCCTGGCAACTTGGATGATTTTCTCTTCTTTTGTATCCTATTGACCTTCCATGCATTTTTTTACTCAGCTAAGTACATGGTGTCATTTCACAGATCCAAGGTCTCACCTGGGCCTAACAATCTTCCCACTTTCTAGTTACTGGGTTTTTTCCTTTCCATTAAATAAATGGGACACTGTCTGAATATTTCTTATACTGCCTTTTTGTTTTTCAATGCTTGACATCAATCAATCCAGCTTATAATTTCTGATGGAATTCACATAAGGTTTTGTAGCTATGGCACACTCTTGCAAGGCATGTGAGACATTAGGCCTTTGCCTGTTTTTGAAATCACAGGTAGGAATGGGCTGCCTGGATAGCAAATGTCACTAATCTAAACTGTATAAATATATCTGCATTCAAACATCATTTCACATTCTGTCAGAAACATGAGAAACATGAATAATTTCCTCACTTATGAGTCTTAGGTAGTGTTCAAATTTGCTCAGTTCACCCCTTTTGAATATCTGATACCAGCAACGACACATAAACCAAAAGCAGTCTGGGAATCTGCCATCTTAGTAAACCTAAATAAATATTCCAGTTTTGCCTTAAAGAATGCCTTTCAGGTGCTCTGTCTCCAAGGCAGTGCAGAGATAGCTGACAGCAGGAAAGTTATTTAATTCTGATTCAAACTGAGCACGTTGTGGGGTTTTAGTTCATATTCACCCTTTCTCTGAAGGACATCTCCATAAAGCATTGTCTAGCAAATTACTGCAAGCAGATTATTACATATCTTAAATTGCAAAGCATTTAAAATAACAAGTCTCTCCAGATAGCCTTTAGACTTTTTAGGTAATAAGAGACAATGGAAGGCATTTGTAGAATAGCCAGAATTTCAGCAGCAATAGATGAAATATTAAAAATTAAATGAGTTAGTAAGCAACATCTGGTGCATCTCCTGATATCCCATTATCATCTACCCATCGCCTTTTCCTTATGTGCTTCTGCTTCTTTCACTGCCAACCAGTATTTGCTATTTCAAACACACCAATGTGGGCAGGCAAGGTGGAGGTGTCACACTGTACATAACAGAAAGGTTTGAGTGTACAGCCCTTATAGTTAGTGATGATGTGGTTCAGAGCAGCTGGGTGAGGATCAGGGAGATGAAAAGAAAAGATGCTTCTTTTCTATAGCAGGTGTCTGCTACTGATTGTTTAACCATGGTGTAAGCATTGATGAGTGATTCTATAGGCAATTAGGAGAAATTTCTGGATTGGTAGCTCTGGTCCTTATGAGAGATTTCAACTTCCCAGACATCAGCTGCTAATATCACACTGCTGTGATGAGCAGGTCTTGGAAATTCTTGAAGTTTGTAGGAGATAACTCCTTCCCACAGGTACTCAGTGCCAGCTAGGAAAGATCCCTCCTAGACTTGCCTTCGGGAATACAGAAGGAGGATGTGATTGTAGGTGGCCACAGGGAACAGGAAATGGTGTGCACAGTAATGGCTACACAGTGGAGAGAGGAGGAATCATTATTTCTGGGACACAATAAAATTTGTCTCCAAAAATACATTTTGCCTTACAGAAATTACTAATTTTTCTTGCCAAGAGTGTTCTAGGTTAAAAAAACTGGAAATTAAATGCACAAAAATATATCACTCAAACCTAACAATATACATTTCTACGGAAATATACAGAGCATGGGTATGTATTACAATGCTTAATGCCAGAGTTTGAAAAAGAAAATTAATTACAGGCTACAGTTATTTATATAGTACAAAATGTTACTCAGATGCTTGGTGTTTTTTACAAATAAAAGCTCTGCAGGAAATTGTTTTTAAAAAATAATATTTCTCTTCTTTTATCTGTATTTGGTAAAAAATATTCGATCTATAGATGAAAAAATACATAATAAAATATTCTAGTAAGACAGCTGAAGCAGCAAGCTATTAACCTGTTCTTTTGTTCAGTTTAGATACTTCTTAGTATTAAAAAGTTATTGTTCCAAAACTGCATTTAGAACGTTAATAATAAGAGCATTTATGGCAAATACTGTCTATGTGCCATTTAAATCATTATTCTTGTTTATAAGTGTATAGACAATTGTTTTTTCTATTTTATGGAGTGTGAAAGAAACAATTGCTTCTGTTATATTAACTCGTAACTATGAGTTAAGAAAATCAGAAAGGGACAGCTAATGGTAATCTATTCCATGTCCAGATCCTTGAAAAAGGAAGTTTTACAGAAAGATTCCATTATTTCACTTAACAGCCAAAGACAAACCCAAATCCAATACAAAATACAACCAGGTTATAACTTGTTCCACATAATCGCATAAACCCATCACTGTTGCTCAATACATTTTTGTTGTTATATACCATCCAAGCTATAAATCTGGGCTATTTTTTTTTATTCTTTTAGACTCACTAGTCCACTGAAAAATAGTAGACACTAAGAAAGAGAGTGTCTCTAGCCCTCATGAAGACACTTGTGATTATGGCAAAATTTTTCTTCCAGTTTTATTGACCAGATTGAATTATTCCCAAAGACAAATCATATTTTCCCTTCAGTTCATAGTGTTGATACTTCAGGGCAATCCTGTAGATAGTTTTAATATTCCTTTAGACTATTAGATGAGTGTTTTAGGCAGTGAAGCTTATTCTGAGTGGATACATTTTAAGGCAATATAGTAGATAATCATCTTTGCTTTTTGTGAAGACTGGCTGTAGAAATATTTGACACACTAACAGAGAATATTTATTGTCATTTTTAAACTGTTACCTATCCATTATTTTTTTCAGATGATTAAATTCTATGCAGATCGTCCAAGTTAAATTTTAAGAGGCTTTCTCATATAAAATATGCAATGAAAAGCCTGTCTGGCAGCTTTTATGAGCTTCCTTTTACAAATTCAAAACCAAGGAAACACACCTCTGCAAACACAGACTAGGACATTGCTAGAAGCTAACAGTTTGTATTTTTTCTCTTCATGCTCAAACACGAATCTGGCATTCATTAAATTATTCAAATGTATGATTAAAAATATCCACGTGCCAGGCACTAGAAAACCACTGACCTGAAAAAGAATGAAAAAAAAAAGAGGTAGTCTGAGAAAAAGGAAAATGAAAGAAAAAGCAAATTAGTAGTTCAAAACCAGTAAGTCATCAAGCCTAAGCAGTGTATGTGAGAGTGCAAAAGCAGTTTATATATAATATTACTGAATTACTAGAGGGACTATGCTATGCTGTATTAAAAAAAAAAAAATTGTACGGTGCCAAAATGTCATACCATACCAAATTACTTAAGTTTGCACTGTACAGAGAAGACTGTAGGAAAGTGCTGAAAGACCTCAGAGCATCATGATAGTAAAATTAAGTACTTAATATGCACATTGAAGAGCATACACATTTAAGAGAAATATATAAGCCACCTGTGCAGTTTGACTGTATCCAAAGAAACCTGCATGTTATTACAGAAAGCCAGATAAACTTCATTTAAAAAAACTGGAGACAATGCCTTTATGCTTATAAACAGTACAGTCTTTACTGGGGTAATCTGTGCAGCACTGAACACCTACTCTGTAAAAATATGTATCAGAAGCAGAAATGTCTGGCTATTAACAAAGAAAGATAACGGGATGCTTTAAGGATTTGTAGCTTACATCAGGAAGAGGAATACTAAGTGACATCAAATACATAAGGTATATAATGAGTAGAACACTGAGCAACTGTTGCCTCTGACTTGTGACAGGAGAATAAGGGCATATACAATCAATCAAAAAGAAATTAAACTCCCAACTGATTGTGTTTTTACACAAACAGAAATAAAACCAAAGAACTCACGGCCAAAGGCTGCCAGATATCTACCAATGCACCAAAGGAAGACTGAAAATTTGCATTCTACCAAAGGTATCAAGTGGTAGTAAGACTGATAAGGATCTTAGAAAGGTCATTAAACTGGCTACTCTACAGACAGGGCCAACCTCTAGAGACCAGAAGTCTCAGTACTGGAGTCGGCCAAGCTCTTACAACTTTCTTTGAAGGATCAGGCTCTGTTCACTCCTTTGATAAAGAACTAACTGACATTGTACCTAAATCTAAATTACAACTCTTGTATTCATTAGTGGAAAATCAAACTTAATTAACTCTCTGAAATTCCTAATTCTGTCTATAAGGCACACCCATGGACTTGCAGTTTGACCCAAGTGCAGAAGGATAAAAGTAATAGAAAAGAAAGAAACAGTCACCAAGCAAAATATACAGGAGTTTAGAAGTTTTGGTCTGAAGAAAAGTCTGGTTTTGGTGTACCACCAAGCCTAAAGGCTACAGGGTGAACTTAATCAGCATTATATATTCTTTTCTACAAACACAGACAGTGGTCTGGTGACACGGCTGATCAGACCTTTTGTCTCACTATTGCGGCTGAAACCAACACAGATTTATTCCTGCAAAGACTGAAGGATCAAGTCCTCAATAATTACGTACAAATATGATTATGAGAGCATCTACATTAACAGAAGAGGCTGTGAGGTATAGAAGATTCTTTTATGTTGCAGCTGGCACATGGCTATTGGGGGATTATAAAGGAGAAGCAAGGTCAAAATGAGAAGCTGTGTGTCCTTTCCTCCTGGACTAGTCCTATCCTCCAGCAACATTGCTTGAAGAATTATCACCCACTGTTCTTCAGATGATTTGTGTTTTGGTTTGGAATTACCTTAAGAAGCCCAATGGAAAATACTTCGGAGGCACTGAAACTTTGAATATTATTTTAATTCCCTGATGAAATTGATTGTAGTCATCAGTTTACAGTCACATCTATCTTGATGTGCTTGTGCACCTCCTTCCAGCTGGCTGCTTGTTTAGTTTGTTTCCCCAGTGGTTCTAGTGTTAATTAACAGAACACTGAATTTCTATGGCCTGTGAATTAATTTGATTTCTTCCCAGGTCTTCCATCAGCCAGAGCCACCTCTCGTTTAAATGAGGAAGAGACAGTAAACCTTCAGTACTCAAGTGAAAAAAAAAAACCAAACAAAAAACCCCAAAACAAAACCACCAAAATAATTCAATACCATCTTTCTACCAGCAGGCTAGAACTGGCAGCTTTAAGCTGCAACAGTAAGTAGCACACATACGTGAGCCTATGCTCACACAATAGAAGGGCAATCTGTTTTAGTGAGGAAACGTATTTCAGCTTCAAACTCTCCAAGGTTTGCAGCATATTTTAAATATGAAAAAACTAACTCCTTGATACTATCTTTTGAAACAGCACCTTTACTCAGTGCAGCCTGAAAAGAGTATGAGAGAAAGTTTCTACAGCAGCCTAAGAAGGGGAAGGAAAAAAAACCTAAGAAAAAAACCCCTCAGAGTAGAAAAACCCCTCAGAGCCATCAAAGAAGTGGCAGCAGAAAAAGCTGGCAGGGAGAAAAGGAGCTGACGCACCTACAGATGCAGAGCACTCATACTACTGTTAAACCAAGAAAATTAAGTACCAGTCACTGGGTCATCAAGTCCTGGGGCTTTTTTAATGTTGGTGCTACTGGTCTGTATTGAAGTCAGACGTGAATTCCAGTGATTCAGGCAAGAGGGAGACCCACTATGAGTAGGTCTTCAAGTATCTCTGTCACACTGGACACTCTTCTTTACTTAATCACCTGATGGTAATTCAGTTTCTTAAATTTCGTGGTTTGCATTTTACCCTTTTCTTTCAATCACCTTGACTAAGGGCTAAGTTGAGGATTCTCATACTCTCCACATAAAAGATCACAATTAAAGTGGGCTGCAATCACTAACCAGCATGGGAAAAGATCAGAAGAAAGGGAGAAGCAGGGGGCAAAGTTCTTGGTGTTGGATCTATTCCAGAGGAATTCTCCTGACTCAGGCTGGTCTCAATTAGCTTGAGAACTGCTCAGTGCAGCATAGAGAGGTCACAACAGAAGGCCAGGCATAGATTTATTGGACACAATAAGTTTTCCTCTTTAGAGGTATTTTCCTTCATGTTACAGCTAGAAAATCAAGTTTTCTTATTGTTACCTGGGACAGAAGGTACACTTTTTGTCTAGAGAGCACTTAACACATGAAGATTAGGAATTGTACACTCCTGTGTCAAACAGGTCAGAATATTTAGTGACAATTAGCAAAGAATCCATTAAAACATACTGACAGATATTTTGTCTGTAATCAAAAATTAAAGTTTAACAGCAGAGTCTATTTTCTCCTTTGTCATCAGGAGTTGAAATGTGATTTTTTCCATGTTGGTATGATGACCAGTTTTCAAACTTAGTTTCTTTTAAAATGTATTCTGAATTTGTGAAATGTTCTCAGTGTATCAGGCACTAAATGCATACATGATATTATCTGTTATTTTATTAAGCACATCTTCCAAGACTGAAAGGAAAAGTGAACTTGACTGCAGGGCAGTAAGATGCATTCATGTGGAAATTGCTTTGTTCATGTGTTTCATCTTCTCACCTCAGGGAGTGACATCTTGCAAAGATGGCTGCCATCATCCCTCCCATCTGCATCCTCTTCGATGATTCCCTAGAGACATGCCTGCCAGTTACACGCAGCCTTTCCAGGAGAGGAAATAAGCACTGGAATATGATCCCACGGTTTTGCATGACAAATTTTATTGTTACCACCTGACGTGCCAGTATCCGACTAAGCAACCAGAAATCTGGATGAGTTGATCTTATTGAGAGTACTGTGAAGATCAAACTAAGGCTCTGGGAGAAATAATGAAGAACAAATGCACTCCATGAAACTATTTTTAATACTTTAAAAAAATTGCTATAAAGTCATGGAAAATCAGAACCCATTACAATTGAGAAACACACAAGATCTTCCAAAAAGTGAAACATTTTTTTAAATTTTTGATTTTCACATGTACTATAGATTTTGAGGTTTGAACTTGAATATTTTTTCTATTTTCAGATAACAAATTATTCAACTTATTTGGGATTGCTGATGTTGAAAAACTAGCTAATGGAATTCAAATAGCATCTTTCTAAAAATTTGAAACAGAATGAGATTAATTATGAATATTCAGCTATCAGATCTCAGATTTATTTTGTATTATTCTTAACACCCACATTCTGTCATTGCTGGTTTTTCTACTTTTCTCTACATCTATCTATGACTCATTTGTCACTTGCAAATCTGAAGCATTTAATTTTAGACGTTTGTCTTCTGAGAATCAGTCATAAATACTATAAGAGCTGACAGTCTTTTAAGACAAAAATGTCACCTCCCTCCAGAGATGTTGAGCCTTATTCCCCATGCTCTTATCTTCCTATTCTTCCATTTATTTCTGCAGAAGTAGCCTTAATTCACATCAGCCTCAATGGAGAATCAATTAGATAATTTCAAGGCTTAGCAAAGAAAACCAGTTAACTAGGAGAAATGATTCAAAATACTCATTTGTGCTATAGTAATGCATTTTCAGCAAATACTATTTTAAGGGAATTTGCACCTCCTGCCGTAGAAATGAATAAATGTCAGACCACAGAGATAATATAAAATCAATATTACTCTGTTTTTACTTTTTTAGAAGCAGACTTTTAAGCAGGGGTTAAATGTGTATGGTGACTTCTCCAACCATTTGTATAATTTGTCTTGTAATTAATTTTAATTTTTCTATGTTGTTTTCTTTCCCGTGCTTTAAAATTGAGCCAGTAAATTCTTGTTTTGCTGTGATACCCAGGAAAAAACCTGCTGGGATATCACAGCTATTGTGGAGCTCTGCCAAATGAGTGAGCCCACACAAACTGGTATGGGTCAAATGTTATCATATCAAACGATCTTGACATCTTTTTGAAAAGCACATTTTAATCATATTGCTCACAAAAAAATTGCACGTTATTTCTTTGCCTGTATATAAAGGTGGTCAGGCTGGGCCTGTCTAGAAGAAACAGAATTCCATGAAAACCAAGCCCAGATCCTATTTATCCTCACAGAATCACAGAATCAGATAGCTTGGAAAAGATCTTTGAGATCATCGAGTCCAACCTATGACCTAACACTACCCTGTCAACCAGACCACGGCACTGAGTGCCACATCCAGTCTTTTCCTAAACACTTCCAGGGATGGTGACTCCACTGGGCAGCCCATTCCAATGCCCAGTCACTCTTTCTTGAAGAACTTCTTCCTAATGCCTAGCCGAAACCTCCCCTGGTGCAGCTTAAGACTGTGTGCTCTTGTCCTGTCACTGGGTGCCTGGAAGAAGAGACCGACCCCCACCTGGCTATAACCTCCTTTTAGGTACTTGTAGAGAGGGATAAGGTCACCCCTGAGCCTCCTCCAGGCTAAACAACCCCAGCTCCCTCAGCCGCTCCTCATAGGACTTGTGCTCCAGACCCTCCACCAGCTCCATTGCCCTTCTCTGGACACACTCCAGTGCCTCAATGTGCTTCCTAAGTTGGGGGCCCAGAGCTGGACACAGTACTCAAAGTGTGGCCTGACCAGCACTGAGTACAGGGGAAAAATTACTGCCCTGGTCCTGCTGGCCACACTATTGCTGATACAGGCCAGGATGCCATTGGCCTTCTTGGCCATGTGGACACCCTGCTGGCTCATGTTCAGTTGCTGTCAACCAGCACCCACAGGTCCCTTTCTTCCTGGCTGCTGTCCGGCCTCTCTGTCCCCAACCTGTAGTGCTTCGTGGGGGTTGTTGTGACCAAAGTGCAGGACTCAGCACGTGGTCTGTTAAACCTCATATTGTTGGATGTGGGCCATCTATCCAGCATGTCCAGGACCCTCTGCAGAGCCCTCCTACCCTCAAAAAGATTGATGCTTGCACCCAACTTGGTGTCATCTGCAAATTTGCTACTGGTAGACTCGATCCCTTCATCCAGATCATCAATAAACTAGCATATCACATATTATCCTGGCTGGTACAATGCACTGAGATTTTTCTTAAGAAAGCATCAGTGCCTCCACAATTTTACTTAATAATTAATAACAATGCTTTGAGGTCATGAGAAAACAGACAGGTTTTGTTACAAGTGGATTGCCTTAGAAAAAGGTAACTCTTGAGGGCCATGGAAGACAATAGAGGAAAAAGTACACCATCTGAGGAACTGAGGGAATGGCATCAAAATGCATCTGTTGAGGTGTCTTCCACTATTCCCAGATAGCTACTGATGTGAAGATACCAAAGTTAAAGTGTTGACAAAGCAAGATAGACAGAGAGACACAAAAGAGTGGGATCAAGTGAATATGGGGAAAAGCAATTGTGGGCCTAGGGAGAAGTGTGTAAACAAGCAAAAAAAGACAACAGGAATGAAATGCCATCAATGAGGGTTAAAGCAAAATTCAAAAAGAAAGGGGAGGAAGGAGAGACTGGGAAGGTCAGCAATTTGCCCTTTGTGTTGAGAGTAGTAGGAATGCACAGAGGTCTAGGGATGAACATGAGCCAGCTGGCAATTTTCACATTAGGATTGGTGGACAGACCATCATGGGTGCCAATGCAGTGGGCATCTGCTACAGCCCCCTTGTTCAAGAAGTAGATGAGGTGTTCTTAACACAACTGGTTGTTAGCCCGTGTGAAAATCTATGAGCTCTTCAGAGGCCCTGGGTGTGTAAAGTCTTGCAACCAGATACACTGACGCTTCCATTTTAGTCACCAGTAGTGTCTACATTAAAGTTATAAAAGCGGTGACTACCCAGTATACAATCAGGCCTTTTGGTTTTGTGCGGTAGTCAGGCACACTAAAGGCAGACTCAGACCTGCTCAAAATGTCTTTGCAGCCTCATGGGAATCTTTCCACTCACTCCAGCAAGAGATGAATAATAAATATTGCACCAAGATGTGCAAGGCAGGCTCATTTTTCAATATATTCATAACAGTGACATTTGACTGAGCTGCAATGGGCCATGAGTCATGTACTGCTAGATGTAACAGTCTGATAACAAAAAATGTTACACACATAATAAGGAGAGGGAGGTGGGATAGGAATGCTGTGCAGAATAAATAAAAGTTATATGCCTCCAAAAGCCACAGAAACTAAAACATTATCTGGTCCTAAGTGCACTCGAAGGTCTAAAAGCAGTGAAATTTTACAGACTTAGTAAATCAAGAATGCAGGAATTGCCCACCCAGCCACTTGAGGTAGTTAGGTGATACCTAACTATTCTAAAGTTAAGAAATGACAGCCTGTTAAAAGCTTCTTGTTTTGCAATAGATTTGAGTATTATCTATAAGTTTGCTAACTACAGTCCCAAACAGATTCAATATTCTACTGCACATGACCAAGCACAGCTCTCTAACAACTCCTCAACCACAGACTCATGAATGTAACCATTAAGCAAAATCTTTTTAGTTATCAGAATTGAACTACTCTGCCTCAGATTTCTTTCTAATATTTCAGGGACTGATTCAACCCACGATCCTAACATCCATAAGCAACATCCCTTTGTCCACTAGAACAGAAGCTGAACCCAAGTTTTTCTGTCTCTTTCAGTGGACGGTTACAGTGGTGTACAGTAAGGGCTGGTTGCTCCCTAAGGGATGGCAAGATGGAAGCCAAGCAAGATGTCCAGCCAGCAGATAGGGTGTCTTGCCAGCCAGGGCCCAGCTCCACAGTACCCAGGTGAAGGTGAAGAAGGCAGGACAGACCCAGAGATGGCAGCCAGGCTCAATCAAGAGTGCGGATCATCAGGCAAATTCCTGGTGATGAGGCAGGTCTGAGGTCAAGCCATGAAAGCAGCCTTCAGGTTAGGGTCTTGATCAACACAGCCCATGGCCAGGCAGGGTTGTGGCTGAGCTGGAAACCAGCAGTCCTCTGATACAACTCAAGCAGCGACTGAAGGCCCTGGGCTAAGCTGCAATCAGGCTCCCAGGCCCATGGACAGAGGTGTAGGTGGCCCAAGGGGATGTTGGTCAGGACCATTAAGGTCTAGTAGTGTCCTGATCATAGAATCATAGAATGTCCTGAGCTGGAAGGGACCCATAAAGATCACTGAAGTCTAACTCCTGTTAATATCCTTCACCAGCAGTAACCGACTGAATGATTCACCATGCAGTTAAAAGTTGTATGTAATGAACATAGAATAATATCTGCTGGATACTTTTGGTCAAAGGGCTAAGAATGACCAGCATCATTTCAGTTTTCATTTAGCAATGACAGATTTGGGACCAGCTTTGTGACTATTATGAACTAGGAAGGAAGCTGAGACACAATTTAGGTTTTACAAAGGTGGTTTTCTTGTGGGGTTTTTTGGTTGGTTTGTTTGTTTGTTTATGTATTATAAAACACTATAAAACATTATGAGCCACTACACATGAGAGAAATGAAGGTTTTACAATGACTGCCTCTTACATGCTTAAAGGTAATCTTGAATATGTATGAATTTTTATTTTGCTACTTCAGTTGTTGAAATATAAATGTTCCATAAAATGTTGACCCTGTTAAAATTGATGACAATTATTGTAATTCCCCTTTTTTAGAGTTAGGCCTTCAGTTTTTCATTCCTCAATGCTTTACTGAAAATCAATGGTTAAAATAGGCAACTCTTTCTACATTGACATCTGGCTCAAAGTTTCATTAAAATATTGTTAAAATGTTGGACAGATGGATTAACTGAGACCAAACATTACCCCATATAAATTAACCCTACAAGTATAATGAAAGCCCTCTTTCACACATGCTACTATAAAGCTTTTGTTAGTAAGAATTTCCCTTCTTGGATACCCAAAATGAACTATTGTTCATTGCCATATGGGTCACATTAAATACAAGGAAACAAACAAAAACACAGTAAGTCTTTGACATTTTAATGACTGTGGATCAGCTACTCCTACCAGAAGCTGCTCTATTGGCTTAATTATGCTCACTGGTAAAAACATTAATTTCAGCTCCTGCCTTTTTCCGCTAACTTTGAGTTCAAATCTTGGGGCTGGAAAAGGTTATATGCATTATCAATAGCCCTTAAAAACCTCATCTGAGATGAAGGTCCCTTTGGCATTTCATAATTAGAATATGAAAGAAAGCTTTTGAATAAGATTGATTACACAAGACAGAAATAGAGAAATGCTAAAAGTGAATGGACATCAGAGCACATCCGTTTTAGGATAGGGAATTTTCTTCTGTGGGGGAAAAGGCTTTTATAGGATCCATGCTGGTGGTCTAGCTAGCTCCAAGGGCTAGTCAATAAAATTTTGCACAAGCTCAAGCTTCCCATTAACCTTAGCTTTCAGAATCCAAGTGGGTTACTGAATGGTGCCAGCTCCTACTGCTACCAGAAGCATTTGTAGGTTTGCAGTAGTTCACAGGATCCTCTCTCCATCTCCATTTGAAAAGCACAGATTTGCTATTGAATATAGATGGGACAGAAAATATCTTCACAGTACAGTATTGTGTTAAATGTAAATGATTTCTCTTTAGAAGGAAAGACATGGTGATCAGACTTTGGAAGCACCATCTGACTGAAGAGATATTGGCTCACACAGAATGGAAGTAATTAATTTAAGTATATGAAAGTTAAGTGAAAGACTGACGCATATGGTAAGAACCAAGACACCATTGGACTGCTGCCTACCATGATGTTGGAGGACTACTTTGTACCAGAAGAGATGTCCAGTGAAATGAGGACAAGCCCACAAAGCAATGTTATTATCTAATTATGAACATTCTCCTGAGATCAGGCCAACCATGGGTGGGACCTTCGCTTGTAGTCGGTCCCATATTATGGGGAGGGGAAATAATAAACCTTTGTGAATGGACAAACTGAGCTTGAGCATCGTGGAGTTATGGCAACATATCACAGACACGAGAAATGGAGTACTGCTAAAATATTTCTTACACTAAAACACTACTAAAAGATAATATTTTAAAGCTCTAGGTGATCCCACATAAATATTTGTAAAGATGGTAAATTTCAAGAGAAAAAATACCCTGTTTTCAGTAACTCAAAGACATGCAAGCACAATGATTTCCCTAAATATCAGTGTTGAGAAAACAAGGAGTAGATGTCATGTGAATCTGATGGTGATGAAGACAGCTGCACAGACGTGTGGCTGGGGCTCCTAAAGGCTCAGACTGCAGGTAACACACCAACAATTCCAACATGGAAGTCTGCCCCCATTGTTCTCTGTATCCATACATTCACTCTGATAGATACACACAGAGAGGAAAGGATCTATTAGCTGTCTCCTTGGTTTCTACCAAAAGATGATTTTGCCTGTTTTTTTTCCCTAAATAACTTATAGTATTTTAAATAAAACCAGTGGAATTGGAAAAGATTACATCTGTACTTCAGAAAGGTATTGAAAAGATAAGCATACACCTCCAAGGAACACAATTACTTTCAGCACTGACTTGCTCTGCATGGAATATTACTTGGACATGATGAAGGAAATGAGCACAAGAAACGCAAGGTAGTTAAGAAACAGGCTCAACAGAACATTAGTGGTATGTACTGAAAGTAGAACTAGTCATTTGAGGGGCAAGTCTTAAAGGAGACCTTCAAGGATCCATTTGAGGATAAGTCTTTTCTTAATATTTTCACTGATGACCTGGACACAAAAAATACATGTATAAATTACTGGTTGCTGATGTTAAATGGTGAAGCAGCAACAGTCTTGGCTGAGGACCAGAACATCATACATAAAGAGCTCTACGACCTTGAGGACTGAAGTAACAGAAACTCAATTAAATTTTAATACTGCAAAATACAGTGTTATGCACTTGAGGGCTGCTATGAAATACAGAGAACTGGAGGCACTATAGAAAAAAGATGGCCATCATAGGATGCCCAAGACACCCATTTGATACAGCTTTGAAAAAGACAACTGAAATCATATGATGCATCAGGAAAACTATTTCCAAAAAAGAAAAGTACAAATGCTATTGTATAAAGCACTATTGGTGTTGCAGCACAAATGCAGTCTATACTTCCAAACATCTATGTTAAAAAAGATACAAACTGAATCAGGTGCAGAGAATTCTTCAACGAAAATCAAAGGAATAGACAAATTCTCTGTCTTCTGAGGGAAGACTTAGAGAGACTGGCACACTTAAACTGGGAAAGATAAAATTAAGTCAATTATGATACCATGTATGCGTTGGGATTGCATGGCAAGATTTTGATAGTGGGAGGGCTACAGGGGTGGTTTCTGTGAGAAACTGCTAGAAGTTTCCTTCATGTCCAACAGAGCCAAGACCAGCCAGCTCCAAGACAGACATGCCACTGGCCAAGGCCGAGCCCATCAGCAATGGTTGTTGCACGTCTGGGATAACAGATTTAAGAAGGGAAGAAAACAAATCTGCAGAAAAACAGCAGCCAGAGAGAGAAACAGCTCTGCAGACACCAAATTCAGTGGAGAAGGAGGGGGTGGAGATGCTCCAGGTGCCAGAGCTGAGGTTCCTCTGCAACCACATGAATGATGAGGTGCACGGTAATGAAGAGCATGGTGAGGCAGCTGGGCCCCTAAAACCCATGGAGGTCCATGGCTGAGCAAAGATCCACTTGCAAGACCAAGAAAACCCCACATCAGAGCAAGGGGACGCCCAAAGGAGGCTGTGGCCCCTTGGGAAGTGGGCTTCTGTCAGGATCTGTGGACCCGTGGAGAGAGAAGGCCACACTGAAGCAGTTTTGCTGGGAGGACTTGTGACCCCGTAGGGGATGCATGCTGGAGCATTCTGTTCCTGGAGGACTGCACCCTGTGGAAGGGATTCATGTTGGAGAAGTTCATGAAGAACTGCAGTCCATGGAAAGAACTCACATTAGAGATGATCGGGGAGGGCTTTCTCCTAGGAGGGATCTCACACCAGAGGAGGCAAAGAATGTGAGGAATAACCACATCCCCCATTCCTTGTTCCCCTGCACTCTTTTGGGGAGAGAGGTAAAGAAAATGGGGAGTGAAGCTGAGCCTGAGAAGATAGAAGGAGTTCGGGAGAGGTGTTTTAAGATTTAGTAAGATTTCTCATTATTCTACTCTGATTTGTTTGGTAATAAATTAATTTCCCCAAGTCAAGTCTGTTCTGTCTTTGGCATTAATTGGTGACTGATCTCTCCCTGCCTTTATCTTGACCCATGAGCTTTTCGTTTTTCTTGCCCTGTCTAGTTGATGAGGGGAGTGATAGAGCACTTTGGCAGGCACCTGGCATCCAGTCAGAGTCAACCCACCACAACATCAGATAGCAGAACACCAGCAAGGAGAGATCAATCTAAGCTAAAGAATACTGGCAAAAGGACAAATGGATTCATAATGGACACAAATACTTAGGCCAGAATCAGGAAG
Organism: Corvus cornix cornix; assembly: GCF_000738735.6. Taxonomy (NCBI): domain Eukaryota; kingdom Metazoa; phylum Chordata; class Aves; order Passeriformes; family Corvidae; genus Corvus; species Corvus cornix. The sequence continues at coordinate 35,082,819 of NC_046334.1, read as the reverse complement.
AGGCTCCTGGTTTAATCAGTAAAATGCATTTTTGCAAGAGCCTTCCATCAAAAGTACTGAACACTAGAAATATCACTCACTTCAAAATGCATCTTAAGATGTCCATGAAAGGGACTCTAATATGTTCTATGACATGATTTCTGTAAACAGCTGGAGGCTAAACCTAGTGACACAGAGATCATTTCTGTCCCCCTCCTATTTTCCTTTGACTATTCAACAATTAATCCATACATATGTATATGCTCTGCCTTACAGGAGAGATTATGGACTTTGCTTGGCATCACAGTTGGTGTAGCCATGAAAGAAAGACCTGTGTTGCTCCTACAACTTCACTTGGCTGGTCAACTAAGGGAGGTAAAGGGGCAAAAGCTCCTTGTTCAACCTCTCGCTATTGACATTTAACACTTGTTTCTTCCCCCACCCAAAAGGCTCAGTGTATTTCAAATCACGTTATTGAATGAACACGCATACATTTCATCAATTACCACTTTCTATAGCTTGGTGACACAAAACAAAATTACAGGAACACTTTGAAATAAATAAGTAAGCTTTGTGTGAAGGCAAAATCTTTCTAGCCCTGCACTTAGTTCACTGCACAGAAATTTAGGTGACATAAAAAATGCCATCCCAACAGTAACAATTCATAATGACAATGAAATTAAATTGTCTCTGTAAATTCAAAGGTCATTTTCAAGGTTTCACCAGCACCCTTTACAATCTTTACAGATGAAAACAAACCAGCCTTTTTAACATCAGGAAAAAGGGAATGAAAAGGCAAATGGAATTAGTCTAATTTCCACATGTTGCCAGAATATTCTTTAAAAATAAAATTATTTCCGTTTAACTTTTTAGTATGAAAAAAGAAAAATCAGCTATTTGAGGAACATGCTTTCTTACAGATAATCTGTTACAGACACAGAATACATTTTTTATTAATCTAAATCTGTTCTGGCCTTTGTGGTTCTGCCTCTAGCATGGAATCTGAGAGCATCTGTTATTCCCCGGGTACAAGTGCATGTGCCTGGGTCCACACCAGCATAAGCATTACTCATTTGTGTGTATTGTTTCCAAGGAGGAAGACATTTACAGGAATGGTCTGGAGGACAATAACAGAATACTCCTCTCTCTTGGCACCAGAAACCTAAATGTGCTTAACCTGGCCTTCCAATTTAGGGACAATTTCCTAATCATGGGAAAATGAGTAGAATCAATGTTTGCAAATTGTGCATTACTATACTGCTACTTCTCACTCAGAAATATAAAATTTCTGTCATATATATATATATATATATATGTATATATATGATTAATATATTGTTTCTCTGGCCAGAGCAAATGTAGAATGATAATTGATATAACGATACAATGTACAGTGATAATACAAGGTAATGCTGAAATAATTTTATTGATGTGTTGTGGAAGTGAATTCAGAGAACTTTCTCATCACTGCCTTAGTATTGCTATATAAAAGGAACACATATATTTTTTGTCACAGTAAAAAGATGATAAGCACACAAGACTGAAAAGTATCACTTCCCAAGACATACCAATAACCCAAATATCTAGAACTGGTGGGTTCTAAGAGCTACTAATACTGTGAGAGTCTAAAAAAAGCAATTCATTGGTATAGACAGAGTTGCTGAGACCTAGGATTCAGGTTAAGAAACCAAGTACCTATGAAATGCCAGTTGCACTGTGAGCCATCATAGCAGAAAGGAATACTGAGAGTGGCAACAGTATGTTACTAACAGATTCCGAAAGACATAATTTCATAGGCTGCTTTCAGATGACCAAATATAAATGGGCAAAGGCCATTCATATCAGGGATTGAAAGGCACTTGGACTAATCAAATAATTTATTTCATATGCTGGTAGCCACAGAATCTGATTTGCAGACAGAAAGGGACATTGTCATGTGGATATTGACACTGTAAATGTAATCAAGTACAAAAGGGATTGAAAGGAAAATAGGAAGATAAGAAGCTCCAGAATAAATGAAGTGCAATTTTACCTATTGTTATTGTAACAACACATATTTTCACCAGACTTTTAACCTTGCATAACATTTATTTCCCAGCTGGTATGCACCAGGTGTGTTGCAACAGTGCAGTCCATGGGAAGAGGATCTGACTGCTGGCATACAAGACAACCAAGCAAGATGATTTTTACTAGGACTGGAGTCAACATTTATTTCTACAATTCAGAAGTGGTAAGGACTAGCACAGAATAGTAAAAGCAGCAATAGAAGCATCTATTTTCTCCCACTACTCTGCTTTTGTGGAAGTATTTAGCTTAATAATTTATGACTACTCATCAATTCCTTAGACATTGACTAAAGCTCAGAATATCCATCTCAGAATACCAAAGTGTCAAAGCCTAAGGCTACATTGCTAGCAATTTCCATTGGCAATACTGAATATAAAGTTACTGCTGCAGAAAGCTCAGCTTTTTTCAGATACTGACAGTGACAGGATCTTTCAACTGTACATCATAATTCAGAGCACTTCTAGTAGTATGAATTTAATTTAGCAAAAGCTAGCCCCTGTGAGATGAATATCATGTTTCAAATATGACAACATATCACATTTTAAAACTGAACAAAGTCACAGCTTTCCTATTGATAGAGAATTTAACAAATATGAAGTAAGCTGTTGCACTTCTTGAGACGTGTTTCTTCAGCATGAACTCTCACAGAATACTCCTGCAATGCTTCCTCATTCCTGTATCTAACTCCATCAGCCAACAGAACATCGCTTCCTAGAGTAATGGTGACCAGAAACTAAGGGAATTAGAAAGTGTTGGAAAGACGGAGTAAAATTTGAATTTATGCAAATTCTATTCAGTTATGACATGCCAGAAGAAAGCATGTGAATTTTTACAAACACAATCAAGTTTTGCAAGACACAAGTAAACAAAAGAGATTTTCTCTACACAAATACTGATGGAAGACACGAATACATAAATCTTTTGGACAAATAGACAATCAATTATGAGAATTTTTTTCCATTCCCAGCCCATCACAAGTTTTTCTTGAATACACTGTAAAGATAACACAGGTAATATAAAATCCTGATTTCTATAGAACAGCAACTGATTTCCTGCAATAAACTGACAGGCTACAGTCTAGGACTTACCACTGTGAAAAACATTTTAAGCAGTTCCTTCTTATCACCCAAATCATCTTGACCCGGTTTATGCAGAAGTGTCACAACTGCAATGCTTAAAATGTAAACTCAAACTACATGTTTTCTTCATTCTCTCCCAACACTTAGAAAAATTATAATTATTTCCCAGTTCATAATTAGATACGAAATTGTCTCAAGCCAACATTGTACACCATGCTTTTTTGGAAAACAAATCATAAGGATATCCTTTTTGTTTTTTTTTTTTTTTAATTGTTGAAGGTTAAAAATACAACACTGAATACAGATAGAAAACATTCCAAAAGAACAGAGTCTCCTTAAGACATGCAAACCAGTGCAGGATTTGTGGTAGAAATAGCAATATACGTTTCCACAGTAATGATTCAGTCATTATATGACTATGAACTGCTATCCTGTTCACATTAGTGAATTATGCTGCAGTTAGAATCATTCAGTGGCTGGATCTGTCTTGGGGGACATTTACTTCATGGCTGGGCTATTACCACAATTTATATAGCAGACATACCTGGTTTTAGCTCATTCAGATAACAAAGCAGTCTTTAACAGGTTTGTAACATGAAACAATCATCCATTCTAACACCTAAACCTTTCATGTGCAGGACTAAATACTGTATTGTACTGCTATTTTTAAGGCTCTGATGAGAGTAAGAAGACACGACCTCACAAACTCTAACTGGTTTGTCCTCCAAGGGTCATGTATTTGAGTAAGGATAGCAAAAACCAGACTCTAAATTGATCCTGAGTTAAGGCCAAACAGCAGGAATCCAATCCATTTGTAGGTGAAGTCAAGATTTAGATTTTCATTTGATTATGTAAATATCTAGGGGTCTTACAGATGCTTTTAACAGACCCTGTTAGACTACTTGTTCTCTTCAGAGAGACAAACACATCTGTACACAGCCCAATGTTCTCAAAAGAGGAACAACTTGGCTACGTTTGTGGTTGTGGAGTTACCTTACACTCAACCATCACACAGGTTGTTTCACGAATCTGTTACTCTGCAGAAAAATTACTTGGGGAAGAAAACGCAGACTCTCTCCTCACTCTTCTGCAGCACCTGTGCAAAAATGATCCTCCACTCAATTATTTTCTGTTCATACATGGTTTTTTTTTCCATTGAGTAAATATCTGCTTAAAGGAATATTATTTAGGGATTCTTACAGAGTACAAACCACTTGACTGGATCCACTGATTTGCCTCATGCCTGCAGATATTTGACCAAAATTGGATAAGCGTTAGCTTTGAAGACCAAATAGCAAAGTCCATTCTTTTGGAAGCCCTATATACCTATATTTTTAGCATTTTTGCTTTCAGAGGAAGGACATATTTACCAGGGGGCACATAAAGGAGCTACAGTTCCTGCTCGACCCTATTTGCTCTGCACAGATTGATGTGCTCTCCATGTCACATTACAGAGGGTGTGTTGTGCTGTTCAATAGCACCCTTATTCACATCCTGACTGCATCCAGTCCTGCTGTATAGCAGTACTGTGTGAACAGATTGCTTTCATGACAGTTATGAAACTCAGAGGGAGCCAGTTTGAATTGCAATTTTATTTTTAACCATCCTACAAGGGATGTCTACAATCTAAGACACAACTGTCTCCAACATGATGCCAGTGTAAATAAGTGGATGCTTCTGAATGGTTATCTTATATAACTTTAAAGGGCAAACCATGATCCTGGAAAGATTCAGACTCCTAGTACTCAGTTTGAAAAAAAAACATGCCTTTTTTTAGTTCCCATCTTCCTTCTCTTGTGGTAACTACATAAAAACGTGACAAATTCAGGAAACTGCTCAAAAAACTATATGGAAGTATCCACATTCAGCTTGAATTCTGGATTCCTGGATAACCAGAGTAGTATGACTCAGAGGACTGGATAAGCTTCCCTATCATCTGTTTCACAAAAGTACTTCAAGTACTTTTTAAACATTTTCAACTATAATTGTGTGATTATTTTAGCCCTTTGCACTTACACTGTGAAATGCTCAAATTAAACAAGACCAATTAAGCACATTCTTTTTGTACAGGATAATACTTATCTCAAGTGGTGTAATTGGCACTTTGGTTATGTGTACACTGTGTAATGCAGTGCAGTACAGAGATATCCAGCCTAACAGGAAAGAACACAATCATGGTAATTACGAGCACAGACAATGTGGAAGGGAGGAGAACTTTGAGCAAAATTAACTTCCGGAATAAAACCTTCTTTAGCATCCACACTTGGGCTCCTCTAAACAGCTTTAGAATATTTTTACCAGTGAATAAATCAAAGTGCCATGCAGTAATTGTCTTTGATAGACAAGAAAAAATGTTTGTATCTCATTACTGGATCCTACTACAGCAGATTCATTTTAACCGATTCCATTCTCCTTTACTAGACAGAAATACGTATCTTCCAGAATAAATGGCCACCTGATTACACAGTCTCTGGGGCCTTATAGCTCTGTCCAGGTAGTTATTATCCTATCAAGGTTTCCACGACAACTTTCTTTGGTCACAATGGCCACCAAGTAAAGCCATTCATTTAAAGTGATAGGACACATTTTGGTTCAAAACGAGATGCAATGAACTTTCCATCTTATTCTATCTATTCTGAAGGATACTCACAAGGGATTCCCAACTTCTTTAGCCACATGTTGTATTCTCCACTGGATTAAGGCTCCTACAAAGTGAAATCCACTTTTCACTTGTGGAACAATTCAGTGAAATCCAAAGATGTTGTCAGGACTGAATAGAAGAGAGGAAATAAATGAATCACATGGAAATAAATGAATCAGATGGAAATAAGATCACATGCACCAACTACATGTACATAAGAAGTGCCAGATACAATGTAATTTACCTACTTTTTTGAAAAAGCACGTGGACTCATTCAACAGCTGTGCTGCATCCCTCTAGAGGCAATATCATACAGGCAGAAAGAAAACACCATCCTGGAGAAGGATTTCTGAGAAATGCAAGGAGTTAGCAATTAGCTACAAATTACTTAACTAATGAAGAACAAAATTATGATTCTAATTAATCTTGTGATTATAGACTGATTTAAGAATTTCTGGTAAGTACTATTATTAGTCAGCAATGCAGCCATAGCATAAAGTATTTCATTTGCTTTAGAAAAGATGAAACTGTAAGAGGTTCATGCTCTTTCTGATTTATAGAAATTTAACAGCTTGCCTCCCGTTACCATTAGTAGCCATGTGGTTAAATCACCTTGCCTCATTTTAAAGAAACAAAAATAGAGATTTTTTTTTTAAATTATTTCAATTCTTAATGTCTCTCACAACAAAACTCTCCATTTTGTTGACATCTTGGGTTTTGCTTCATACTACAAAAAACACTTGGTTACCAATATCAGATTATACTAAGTTGACAAGTGTGCCATCAGCTGTAGGATGATGACAATAGTCCTTTGTGCTTTATAACTGTTTCCAGGTGTATGTACACACCATAATAACTGTGTAATAATCCTGCCTTCTTCAAATTATGTTTCTGCTGGCTCATTTGATTTATTCTGGATTTTTAAATATTTTTCCCTGAAAAATGAAGAAAAATCAAAAACTATTTACACAGAATGTTAACTTAAATGTTGCAAAGATATACCTTAGGGTGGGGGGGGGGGTTGAAAAGGAGGAAAAATATATTAATCACATCACAAAGCAAAGCTAATATATTAACGGTGATTATGAGAGAAGACAATGGCAAAGTTAAACGATAGCTTGTTACAAAGTATAAATCAAATTTTATATCATTTTCTTATGACTCTAGCAGATGGTCACCTCTCACATAACTGACTGAGCATGGGACCTGCTTTGCATTAGATCCCCTGCCTGATCTATGGGATGCTCTATTAAGCGCATCCTCAGCAAATTTGCTTGTGACACCAAGCTGTGTGCTGCAGTTGACATGCTGGAGGGAAGGGATGGCATCCAGAAGGACCTTGGACAGGTTTGAAAGTTGGGCCTGTGAGAGCCCCATGAAGTTCAACAGGGCCAGCTGCAAGATCCTGCACCTGGGTTGGGGCAATTCAAAGCACAAGTACAGGCTGGGTAAGAACAGATTGACAGCAGCCCTGAGGAAAAGGACTTGGGAGTGTTTGTGAATTAGGAGCTTGACATGACCTTGTAACACGTGCTTGCAGCCCCGAAAGCCAATCACATCATGGGCTTCATCAAAAGCAGAATGGCCAGCAGGTCAAGGGAGGTTCTGCCCCTGTTTTGTTCTTCTGAAATGCCATCTGGACTGCTGCATCCAGCTCTGGGGTCCTCAATATAAGAAGGTCAAGGATCTGTTGGAGCAAGTCCAGAGGAAGTCCATGAAGATGATCAGAGGGCTGGAGTGCCTTTCCAATGAAAACAGGCTGAGAGAGTTGGGGTTGTTCGGGTTAGAAAACAGAAGGCTCCAGGGAGGCCTTAGAACAGCCTTCTAGCACCTAAAAGGGGCCTAAAAGAGAGACAGAGTGGGACCTTTTACAAGGCCATGCTGTGACAGGACAAGGGGGAATGACTTCAAATTGACAGAAGGTAGGTTTACATTTGGTATTAGGAAGAAATTATTTACTGTGAGTGTGATGATCACTAGCACAGGCTGCCTAGAAATGCCGTGGATGCCCCATGCTTCGAAGTGTTCAAGGCCAGGTTGGATGGGTTTTGAGTCACCTGGCCTTGTGGAAGGTGTCCCTGCCCATGGCAGGGGGCCTGGAACTAGGTGATCTTGAACATCCTTCCAACGCAAACCCTTCTGTGATTCTATGAAAAAAATACTGTTGACCTTTTCTTTAAGAAGACACAGATAGCAAATGCTTTTCTACAAGGTTTCTGAGCGGTTATTCCACAATTTCATATAACCAAGATGTTTGACAAAGATTTTAAACTATTTCATTCAATGGCTTAATGCCTGCATGTCAGCTGAAAGCCACAGGACTTTGCACAACTGAACAATGGGTCTTGCCAGAACCTTCTAAAAGTACAGGTGCCTACATTCTTTCTGAGACAAATAAAATAATTACTGATAACAACACCCACATACAGTAAACTATACAATACAACATCTTAAAATATGTTAGAATTAACTATTGTAATTCAATGCATTTTTCTGGGAAGTCTTGCGACATTGTGTAGACTTGAACATACACAACTGACAGCAGAAACCGAGCACCTAATAGATTGCAATTTGAAAAAATCAGCAGTGGTTAAGTGATGTATTTAGGTGTTTAAGTGGGTAGGTGACACTCTGAAGACACTGAGACTTCAAAAAGTTTGCATTAAAAAGGAGTGGGGTTTAGAATATTTTAGTAATATCCAAGATCTTTTTCTTTACTATTAAAGAATCATGGTCCAATTATAGTGAAAGCACAATTAGCAGTAATTCAATAAGAGTTTCCACAAATCCTTCTTGGAACATCCATCCCATCTGCGACTCTTCATTCCTCCCCTTTTCCTTGATTAACTCCCTCTAGTTACACAGAATTATTTGACTGATAGAATCAATATAAGAAGTTTTGCTATTCTTTTAAGCCAGCCTTGTCATTGTAACAAAACAAAGAGTTGTAACTGCCATATAAATGAGTGCATTTTCTGTGATGAGGTCCCTGCCTAGCTTCCTCCTTTTCTTTTTCAGATGAAATTTTACACCTGTTATCTCTTCTGACAGCCAAGAAACAGAAGAGCAGATAAGTAAAAAAAGAAAATGGAACAATTAAGGGAAAAATAAGAAATTATGCAGGAGAAAAGCAGTTATGTTGAGCTATATTGTGTTTTGTGGGGTACTACAAGTACTTTCACTTATGTTCTACTAATCAATCCAAAACCTTTAGCATTTTTTTGCATTTAGATCTGTTGAAAACTGGGACCAGAAAGATAGGGGTTAAATGGCCAGGAAGCAGGTACAGCTGAGACCCTGCAACCCATCAGCCAATGCTGACACCTTGGTAAGAGCACACTATATAAGAGAACAAGCCTCCTAGGAAGAAAGTATACAGCTTTTTGTTCTACTTTGGTTTCTATTATTTGTTGGTTTGGGGTTTTTTTTGTGACCTGCAATGGTAAGAATTTTCATTGAGAGTTGTTTGTTTTCTTAATCTACTGCCATGTGTAATTTAATAAGAGGGTGTTATTCCCTTTTGCTCTGAGAAAAGTAGAAAAATAAGGAGCTTTTCTTACAATAGCTGGTGTATTTTTCTTTTTGCTGAGAAAGCAACAAGTGCTGATTAGCAGAGGTATTAGCTAAGTTGTCTTGAGATCAAGTACTAGGAAGTATGTAAAAAAAAAAAAGTCAAATGTGAGGGAGCTGACTGGCAAGATCTGGGTTACTCTGTTGAACCGAAACAATTTGGCTCTAAACATAACACTAAATTATTTGTGCTCTAAAGCATCTTGTATGCAGTTCCTAAGCTTAGAATATATTTTTAAATAGAACAAGTAACTATCAAATTGTTTTCTTGTGTAAATACAGAATAACATGCAAAAGAGATGAAGAGAGACACTGTCCTATAATTTTTTACCAATGCAATATGAATATTCTTCTGATGTTTGTTGTAAAAGGTGTAGTTGATAAACTTAAGACAGTTGTTGGTCTCTAAATTGGAAAACTGACCTCTCTGGATGTGGAGACTTGCATCTGCATAGTTCTGCTTGAGACCCTTGATAACTTTGGCTTTTTGAGTGGTACTCTTTTTGGAATTTTTTTGTTATTAGCAGGGGACATTTTTTTAAGACTTTTTCTTGTTTTGGGGTGTTATGGATTTTTCTTTGAAGGAGGTATGTGGTATTTTTTTTTTTAAGCCATTTTGGCTAGCCAATACTACTAACTGTTACCTGAGGAGTCCCTAGGAGGGGAACCATATTAGCTCACAAGACAGAGCCAATACCTGTGTATTTTTGTCAGGATATTATAGGGAAAAAAAGTGCTTAAAGCTTGGATTGTGCTGGTAACTAAGTTAGTGGCATACAAAACTGTCAGACTACTATAAGTACGTGATCAAATGCAGTTTCATTATACTCAAGAATATCCCTAATCCCTAAGAGCTGTGAGCATTTGTGGCTTGTGAAATGTAGCATATCTCAACAGAGACGAAGCTCAAATTTACAAAATCTCAACAGGGAACAGTGATGATGCTCAAGAATAAATCCTACTGTGGAAGAAGTATTCATTACCTTTTGGGGCTATTAAGTAGGCTCCTTCAAGATAAGGAAGCATGTCAGAATCTTCCTGTGGTGCGAAATATCTTTCGGACATACTGTATTTGCAGCTTCCCAGCGGAGTCTGTCCTAATTGGGTTACTGCACTAAGGGCAGATTCAGCTCTGTGAAAGGAGCTGAAAGCCCAAGACTACAGCATCAAGGGGAAATGCCAGGCTCTGCCCTCTGCCACCACCATCCCAACGAGAGAAGGGTTTTTTTCCCAATACTGGGCATAAGCCTGCCTTAGACAGAGCAATTGTCTTTGCATATGCTATAACCATGGGTGAGGGCTTTAGATAGATTTCCCTGCTGAGGCACTTGTTTATGGTAGCTTATAGTAACAAGGCAGATGAAAGGTGAATGGGATCACAGAAAAGAGAGTAGGATGTTTTCTCAGTGCTCCCTATGTTGTGCAATGGCACAGCATAGCAATTCCAGGTGAGCATCACAGCTGACTGGTCCCAGATGGGAAAGAGTAGAGCTGTGGCAGCTCAGTGCTGCACCTGAATTAATTAGTCATGCTTATAGACAGAAAGAGTAACTTATTTGGGAACAGACTGTGCTAATGCTACACAGCTCTAGGCACTGAAGCTGTTAGCTGGGAATGGCACAGTGAGAATACGCGGTATTTTGTGTTACTAGCTAGCAGAAGTTTACTGTACTGCTACACTAGAAGCCATATGGAGTGGAAACATCTGAACAGGTCTGAGGGAAGAACTTTAAATATGAACACAGGTCCAGAGTTGATGTTATACTTTAGTACTGCCTCTAAGACATATGTTAAACCCAGTTTTTGTTCCTTTTAATGTTTTGTGGTTGCCAGGGTGGCCAGAAAAATGCAGGAAGAAAGGCTTCTTACAGAAGTTGCTAAATATAATTGGATTGTTCACCCTAAACCATATACTCAATCCTCAAGTTTAGGGATTCTCACAGTAATAATGGCTACAAAATTTATGATTTGTAAATGGTTTATTGGAAAATCTAGACTATTGCCCCTCAGGATACTAAAACACAAAACTGGATTTACCCTGCCCCTGAAGAATCTTGCCTGTCAGTTACAGGCAGCAATTCTCTGTGTCTCTCAGATAATAGGAATATGATCAATTCTCCCAACTCAGCTGCTGAGTTCCTGACTCACTCTAGCCTAAGCCGAAGTGACTCACAGCCACAATTTTCTACCTCCTCATCACATTATTTGTTGGGGGAGGAAGCCAAAGTATACATACTAGATAAAATGTTAATATCATCAGCCAAAACTTAGTGGATGCGTATTATTTCATTATTTGTGTTGACTGTCACCCTAATATCCAGTTACAGCAGTATGTGAATTGCTTTCAATGTGAGGAAATTGTCCCATGAAAACAGGGTCCTGAGGTAGTAAAGACTGGGAAGTAGTGTATACTAACACAATATGAAAGACATGCCAGTTTTAGAAGTTACTAATGGTAAAGCAATGTATGCAGGGATTGTCCCACTGGTAAACATGGTTATCAAGTGATTCCTCTTGCATATCAGAAATGTGAAACTTCACAAGGGATATCTACAAAGCAGTCATTGATTTAAAATTACTTGCTATTAGACTACTTTTATTTTTATGTATCAGATCAAAATCTTTCCTTTTTCATTTATTGCCTCCAGTGGCACCAACTTGACACTTTTTTTTCCTCCTTACCTGTATGCAGTGTTTTGTACATATGCAGACAAGTGTTTAAAGTGAAAATTATAGATTAAGAGAACCAGAATACCTACATAGGACAAAAAAACATAACCCCAAAAAATACAGTACCTAAATTGCCTGGTTCAATCTATCCTGGCTTCAATAGCTGACCAGAAATAAAACTGGATTAGACTTACTAACTCTGTGGTTTACTTTCACTCGGGAAAACATTGTTTCAGATAGATATTCACATTAGCAGCCCTTTTATAGGAGTAGATTCTTACAGGAAAACTCTTAACTTCCTGGGATAATGTATTCAGATGAACTATGCCTCACTGTGCTTTAAACATACATGGCTGTACTTCCAAGTAAACCAGGCAACTTATAACAGTAGGTCTATGGCCATCTGTAAAACTTAACTGGTGCTTACAGAAAATGGTCCTACATAAAATTGCAGTTCTGTACAACCACAGGACTAACAAGTAATTTAAATGCAGAATAGTGTAGATGTTCTGTGCTCCAAGCGCTCATAATTTATGCAATCAGAATTTCCCTATATTCAAATCAGAGCAGAAAGAAAGGGTTTGGCTTGCAGTAAAATACTACTACCACCATAAAATCATAGTTACTGCTAGCTGCCAGATCTAAAAGAATAGTGGTTCAAATGCTGGATTACAGCAGTATCAAGCTGTCAGTTTGAACTCTTGTCAAGAGCAGTTATTGCAAGGCTCACTGAATTGATACCTAAATAATATTAATTTATCTTCTAAAATATTTATCTACCTTCGAGTCCTTCACAGAAAAACTACTGTGTATCTTCACCTATATTCCTTTTTAAACACTCACAACACAAAGTATCCTGAAGCCTCTAGGATGTCTCAGGAATTACATGTCCTGCAGTATCCTGATCAATTTTCTTCGTTGTGACTTCCCCTTCCACCCCCTTGCCCCCGTATTCTTTCATTTATCCTGGTGTATATAGCCTACCTTGCAGAATTGCAAGGGGAGCTGGCAGGGATCCAGGACAACCTGTCAGCACAAGCAGCAGTGAGGTGATGAGTCAGCAGAGGCACTGTGTGTCTTTGCCTCTGCTGCGGCACTGCTCACTCCCAACCCTCCTGGAGACAAGTCTTGGCTTTGACCTTGAAAAGTGTCCACAGCTCCTGCTCATCCTATTTTTATGAAAGGGAGGATGTGTCCTTCACTGAACCTGAAAATGTGGAGCTGCCATACAGAAGCTAATAACCCAAGCAACAGAGGCTCTGTGTGATCTGAGGATTATGTGAGGCTTAACCTGAGAACAAGGCTGGCAATTTTGTAAAGCAATTCATAAAGAACAGTCACATAAACTGTGGAGTTAAAACTATTTTAAAATCGTGTAATTTCACTGCATTTGTGCCACACTGCATTCAGCACATCCCCAATGTGATAGCTGCACATGGAAAAATCCAACAGATGCTACATACACTGTGATTACATAGAATAAGACAAAATTATCTAGGGTTGAGAAATAAGATGCCTACACTGAAAGGACATCAATGTGACCACTCGTGTATTCAGGTATTTATTTTGTCTTCATTCCTTATACTGCTTTTTTTAATAAGAAGAATTTAAATGGCTCCCTCTTGTGTCAAGAAAAATGCAGTATCACATTTGGCAAAAACTAATCCTTGAGCAGAAATTAGAATTCACCTATATTTATACTGCAGAGTATAATTATCAATATGTTGTGGTGACTGATGAGACTGAACACACCTATCCCCTTGCTGCCCAGGTACTCTTTGAAACTACCTAAAAGAAGTGCCATAAACAGTTACCTTTCAGCTGCATATGATGAAGGGTAGGGAAAAACAGCTTGTGAACCATATGTATTGTATCCCATCTAATTTGCTAATGCAGTCTAGACTAGATAGATATCTCATCTTTGAGATCCCTGTCCTTAACGGTCTGTAACATCTCAGCACAGAATATCTGGATCAGCGTAGCTTGATTTACTTCTGGTGCTTTTCACAGGTGAGCAAATTTTCACCTTTTAAGGGGTGGGAGCATGAAAGAGCCAGTGAATGGCAGTGAGGAAGCAAAAATCTGATTTCAACAACCCTGCAAGTCTTTGTTCCTTCTTTCTAGTACCTACTAGCTGATAAAGTTTTTGCTCTGGCTTTTGAATCATGAAAGCTTTCTTCACAATAATTAATACCCATAAAACTCTGAAATTCCGAATTGAGGTTTTTTGGTTTGTTGTTTTTTTTTTTTTTGCATAGCATGGGGCATACTTTGGTAACTTTGGACATTAAGCAATAATCTCGGAAATGAACATATAAGAGGAAAAAACTTATAAGACACTGAAGTCTTGCTAACCTCAAGAGGCAAATAAAATGTATCAGGAAATGTGTGTGTATATGCAGGAAGTATCTACAATAGCTTTTGAGAAAGCAGGTCTGAAAAGCTTTGTTTCAAGGCAACATACTTGTGTTCTGTGGTTTCTCACAAAATCTGTTCCTGCATAGTTATGAATTAACAAAACCAAAAAAATCCAAACAAAAAAACTAGGCCCACTTCAGAGTGGGACTAATCATACTGATGACTGGAGAGCTTGATAAAGCTACTTTGCAGATAATTATCTTGAGATAATCTCAGTTTATCCTGATTCAGAAGTCTGGTGGTAGCCACACAGGAGGCTATATTTTCCAGCTTGAAGGAAGGCTTTAAAATATCATATTATGAATTCTGCTGTAGCAATTTATCCTCTGTAAAAAAGTCTTCCCTGTTACAGCCTTACAGGTTGTTAACAGAATGAATGACGAAATGACTACCAATATCAAATTATATGTGCTTTTCAAATCTAGGACTTTGTATCCTCCTCCAAATAATTTGTTCATACTTCTCATACGGAGGGAGTTACCACTTGATCACAGAGAGGAAAAAATTACTATAGTGCACAGAATAATCATTCAGTATCTTAGAGTTACTTGTTTAAGGGCTTCTATAGTGGCACCCCACAATCTATTTCCACACTTCAGAGAAGAACTGATGAGGGTAGACTTAACTGAAGAGAAACTGAAAGGGTTTATTGAATCTAAAGAGTGTACTTAGGCTCAAAACTGCTGTTCTGAAAAGACCTTACCAGCTGCCACCTGGGGCTAGATACACCTAAACTCAAAAATACTCCCTTTATCTATCCAGCCATGCAAAGGTACTTTTCTGAACGCAACCACCATCATGATCTTAATGGAACTGAGCTGCCTGCCTCATATTCCAAGCCTGACAGGACAGGATGAGGTAACTGGGCATTTCATTACTTATGTCTTTTGAGGTACTCATTCCAAAATTGTTTGGAAGGTACTTATAAAAAGATTGAGTTGCACTAGATACAAACACACACAGAAGTATTTTTCAAATCACATTTTATCTTAAATATGGCCAAACACTGGTACTCTTAACCAATAATCTATTTATTATTATTATTACTAGCTTTCCTTTCAGTAAGCACTGAGAGGAGAAAATGAGGGCATAAAAGCCTGCAAAGCTATAGGTTTGGAGGTGAGGTTATTTAATCCTTGCAAGAGGAAAAAAGCTTATCCTGAAATGGTTGTGGGCAACAGAACTTGGCATTTGTCCGCTTTAAGACTGAAATGGGACCTACTGGGGCCTTTGGTGAGGCTGGAATTCAGGTAGGCTATGGTAGGGTATATAACAGATACTTGGGATGGGGGTGGAGGAGGTATGCTTTTATTCTGAAGTCTGTGAGAATACTTTTCACAAAGCTACTCAGGAAAGTGGCATTCCTTGGGTGACATTTCATCTAACCTCCATTATGGCTAAGGTTTTGTGTACTAGAAATTATGAGTGAGACTAATATTAGAAAGCATTTCCCAAAGAAACCTCAGGCCAGTACTCTTGACACTTTTGAGAAAGAAAATTAGGTTTGTGGTTTCTTAGTAAGCTTTTGTGCCTCATTTCTGCTTAACCTCAGGTGATGAAACGTAACCCGATCCTTAAACAACGTTTGGACTTGAAATTTAATATTCCTTCCGTGTGTATGTGGGATTTTGGTAAGCAGACAATAGGTATGCTGATTTAAACAACAATTCTTCCATCAGAGAGAGGAGACTGATGCAGACTTTGTTCTGCATCTACATGATAGCAAACCTTGCTGTTTTATGTACAGGCAGTGCTATCATCAGTTGGGATCAAGTTTCCTGTGACTTGTGTGTAACTCTTAATAGTGAATGCTGTAGCCTGACTTAACACCACCGAGTTTTTGTGCGAGTCATGTGTCAGGTGGTTGAAACACACTGCTGTTTAATCCTAGATCTAAGCTAACAGTCTATGCCAAAGCAAATATTTACAAGCTTAATGGACTGCAGGATAAAAAGACGTCACGGTATTTACTTATGCCATATGTGCATCTTTCTTTCTGGTAGGCAGTGTGAGTTCACTAATTCCTGTAGCTTAACTACATAATGTTTCTTTAAATAAACCCACTGCGGTCTCGCTTACTGAAACAAAAAAAGTGAAGGTTTATATATAACCAGCTTCCTACTGCCGCCTCCTGCGCCGCTGGTTTCCAGGCCCTCTCCGACGCAAAGCACTCGAGCAGTGTAAGCGGATGTTGCATAATGTGATTATGGGCTGCTCTAAACTGAGGAACGCGTCCCACTTGCGGCGTGTTACACACGGCTGCCTCGCTTCTTTCATTGGAACAGAAGCTGTGATGCTGCTTTTATATTCCTGGCAGTTGTCAAATGCTAAAGCAGAAGATTAGGGGATTTGGGCTTTTTTTTTTTTCCCTTTGTACTGAAAACCTTCAGTTGCTTCCTCTCTCTTATGCCTTTAGCTCTGAAGGAGATGATTACATTTCAGGTCATCTCTTCCTCTGTCTGATCCCAATACACCACCCTACCTCACATTACAGGAATTTGCATGTACAGGTAATCAGGATCTTAATAAAAAGTCAGCCTCTAAAGTGTATCTATGCGGTGTATCTACCGCTGAGGGAACATGGCGGTGAGTTCCCGACTTGTCTCCACCACCAGCCGCATTCGCCATCCGGGCTGAACCGCATTCCTTCCCTTGGGTCGCCACAGCCGGGGTCGCCACAGCCGGGGTCGCCACAGCCGGGGTCGCCACAGCCGGGGGTGCCACAGCCGGGGGTGCCGGCGGCCCCCGCCCCTCACACTCCCCGCCCTCAGCGCCCCTCGCGGCCGCCGCGCGGGGCCAGGCCGGCTCCGGAGCTGGCGCGGGGCTGCGCAGGCGCGGCGCGCGCGCTCTGTGGCGGCGGGCGCGCGGGATGCGGGCGGCGGGAGCGCATGGCAGGTGGCGGGAAGCGGAGGCCGCGCGGCGCGGCGGGACCGGCCGGAGAGCAGGTGGGGTTCCGCGGGAACACGGCCGGGGGCCGCGGGAGAGCTGCGGGCCTGCATCGGCGCGGGTGCCGTGTGGTGTCTGTGGGTCCTCTGTCTCCTTGGCCCTCGTTCCGGTTTGCTCCGCGGCTTTGGGGAAAGTCACAGGGCCCCGGGCTCTCCTGCGCGGCAGCCGCTCCTCCACCCGGGCATCTCGCGGGCACCGCCGCGCTTGAAGTGCGTTGGGCCCGCCGGCCGTCCCATCATCCCGGCGGGACCGCCCTGGCAACGGGGACACTCGCCGTGTCCCGGGTTACCTGGCGGCGGCCCTGCTTCAGAGGTGAAGCGTCCGCCGCATTGTCCTCTCCTAAGAACAGAAAAGAAGCTTTCTTCTTCTTTTTTTTTTTTTTTTTTTTTTTTTTTTTTTTTTTTTTTTTGGTTAATTTTTATTCTTTCAAATGGCGGGGGCGTCGGGGGGATGTAGCGATTCCTACCAATTCATGGAGACTTACGTGGGAATGGGGTGGTTGAGGCTAGCGCTCCAGTGGAGTGTGCTCGTATGGATCATTTCCTAGCCTGCTTCAGTTCACGTTACATAATTTTTAAAAGCAAGTTCACCTTTAAAGCTACTTTTAAAGTGCTGCACTGAAAACTGCAATAGTCGTGATGTGGAATAGCACAGTAGTTCAAACAGCAGAGACTAGAGGATTTTTGCTGTATTATTTGATCAGACATGACAAAATAGTATCCCTACTTCCAGCTGTCTGTAAAACACAAATATGTTGTATGCAGTCTGCAGTGTGATTGGAAATGGTCATTTTAAAACAATGTAAAATTAGATTAAACCTTGGGATTGTTTGCTCCTTTGCTTAGTTAACTAATAGAAGTGCTTCTGTTTGTTATATTGACCCATTAATATAAAAGTAGCAGTTTGCTACTTCAGACATGTTTAGCACATATGTCAGACTGCACTTTTAATGGATTCTGTCTAAAACAGATGTTCTAGGCTGTACCTATGCTGCTTTAACTAACAAACATGTCCTAATAGACCTAATCCTTGTTCCTCCATTAATAGAAAATCTCTGTAGAATCCTTTGGTAGAGCTGACAGAAAGCAACTAAATTAACTCTGTTTTGGGTTGTTTTTTGTTGTGTTTGTTTGTTTGTTTTATCTACAGAGTGAAAAAAATGGAGTTGTCAAGAAGAGAAGATCAAATCAGGCAGATATTCCTGATAGTCTTTGCCAAGAAGCAGAAACATGCTATCGGCTTAGACTGCCTGAGGACTTCTACCAGTTTTGGAAGTTTTGTGAGGAACTAGATCCTGAGAAACCAAGTGGTGAGGTTTTAAATTTTGCCTCTTCTAACTTTCACTCGCAAAAGCAGCCTGAAGGCAGGCAAACTGGAAGTGATCAGATGCATTTCAATGAAGCTTCAGTTTTTCAGTTGAGATGGAGGATATTTACATGAGTGTAAACTAAAATACTGGTTATAATCACTAAGATGTACACTTCAAGCTTTCTAAAATGTAACTACTTAAGTTGTGCAATGTAAAGGAACTAAATGTGGTCTAAATCTGCCTTTCTTGCAGGTGTATTTAAAATGTTTAGTGTGGAACTCAAGTTTTCTCATGTATCATGGTTTAATCCCAGGCAACAACTAAGCACCACCCAGGCACTTGCTCACTCTCCCTTGGTGAGACAGGGGAGAGAATCAAAAGGGGGAAGGTGAGAAAACATGTGGGTTGAGCTAAAGACAGTTTAATAGGGAAAGCAAAAGCCACAAGCAAAGCAAAACAAGGAATTAATTTAGCACTTCCCATGTGCAGGCAGGTGTTCAGCCATCTCCAAGAAAGCAGGTCTGTGTCATGTTGAGCATGATGTCACATGCTATGGGATATCCCTTTGGTCAGTTGGGATCAGCTGTCCCAGCTGCGTCCTGTCTCAGCTTCTTGTGCACCCACAGCCTCCTCACTGGTGGGATCAGAGGTTGAAAAGACTTTAACTCATTGTAAGCAGTACTAAATCTGGATTTCAACCTCTTCAAGTTTATTATATAACTGAATGTGGCATCCCTGTGTGCTCTAGAAATGACAGTATCTTGAGAGTCATAGAATGGTTTGGGTTGGAAGGGACCTTTAAAGGTGACAGAGTCCATCTCCCTACAATGAGCAGGGACATCTTCAACAGGGCCAAGTTGCTCAGAGCTGAGTCCAGCCCAGCCTTAAGTGTTTCAAGGTCATCCACCATGTCTCTGGGCAACCTGTTCCAGTGTTTCACCATGTGCATCATAAGACATCCCTTATATCTAGTCTGAATCTACCCTGTTTTAACTAAAACACATTACCCCTTGTCCTCTTGCTACAGGCCCTGCTAAAATGTTTGTCCCTACCTTCAATACCTAAAGTACTGAAAGGCTGCAGTCAAGTCCCTGGAGCCTTTTCTTCTCCAGACTGAACAGCCCCAACCCTCTCAGTCTGTCTTTGTAGGAGAGGTGCTCTAGGCCTCTGATCATCTTCATGAGCCTGCTCTGAACCCACTCCAACAAGTCCATGTCCTTCCTGTGCTGACAACCCCAGAGCTGGATGCAGCACTGCAGGTGGGGTCTCACCAGAGTGGAGCAGAGGGGCAGAATCCCCTCCCTCTCCCTGCTGCTTTGGATACAGCCCAGGGTGTGTTTGTCTTTCTGGGCTGCAAGTGCATGTGGCCAGGTTGTGTCCAGCCTCTCATCCATCAACACCCCCAGGTCCTTCGGGGTAGGGCTGCTCTCCATCTGTTCATCCCCAACCTGTGTTGATACCAGGGGTTGCCCTCGCCCAGGTGCAGGACTTTCTACTTGGTCTTCTTAAACCTCAAGAGATTTCCATTGGCCCATTTCTTGAGCTTATCCAGGCCCCTCTGGATGGTATCCTGTCCTTAAGGAGTGTCATCTGCACCCCTCAGCTTGGTTTTGTCTGCATGTTTGCTAAGGTTTGCTGCTCCCCTGTCTTGTGTAATTGCTAAAGATTAATATTGAACAATACTGGTCCCAGTACAGAGCTCTGAGGGATGCTACTCATCACCAGTCTCTGTCCAGACATTGGACTGTTGATGACTACTACTTACGAGATGTGTAATAACTCTTGAATGAAAGCTATCTGGTCAAAACAATGTCTTAGTTTTCCTTGTCTAGTGAATAGAGTGTTTGACTAAATTTATGGAAATTTTTGATACTTGAGCAACACAGAAACTTCCTGGTCTAGACACACACCTGAATGTAAATCAACTCATGGTTTGCTTTTCAGATGCACTTGTGTCAAGTGTTGGACTTAAGCTGGTTGGACCATATGATATTCTTGCTGGGAAACACAAAAAAGCAAAATCAACAGATGTGAACTTCAATCTTCATTGGAGATTCTTCTATGATCCCCCAGAATTTCAGACTATACTTGTTGGGGATAGCAGAACACAGTATCACATGGGATATTTCAGGTATTTTATTTCCTGTGTGCTCTTGCTCCACTGTAACTATGCATAGCTTTTGTCCTCTTTTTTTTCCATGAAGCGTAATTTGAGAATTGTGCACTATGACCAAACAAGAATCTTTCTTTTTTGTAGTAGGATATTAACACGTGCCTTTATCTTCTTATTTAAAAAGATCACAAGAACAGGACTTGAAGACTAGATTTAAATGTTTATTGAACTACCTCCTCCAGCCATCCAGAGCACCTTCACTCACTAATCTTTAACTTTTGCCATGATACTGGGAAGAAAATCAAATGGCCAGAAGGGAATATGTATTCTCTCTGCATGTATGGCTGTGAGTTCTTCTCAAGGTTTGCTGTAAGATTCAGAGCTTTAGATCTAAGGGCATTTTTGGAAGGTTTCTGAAGGAGGTGGCAGCATGGTGAGGAGGCAGATTTAGTTTTACTTTGAAATAGGAGCAGTGGACACAGCCTGACTATTTTGTGTGTATTTTTTCATCAATAGGGATGTGCCAGATGAACTCCCAGTGTGGGTTGGTGCAAATGAAGCTAAGAAGGGTTGTGTGATTTCACAAGTTGGTGATAATGTCTTTGCTGCAGTCAAGTAAGGTTCATATTTACTTTTGTTTATAAAGAGCAGAATAGAGAGAAATTGTTAATTGGGAGGTGGGATGTGGAATAATGAAGCTTAACTGATGATATGTCTTTCGTAAGAAACCCCCGCTTGTTTTCTGCCCCTGATGGCAAGTTTTAAGATTCTCTCAAAAGCCTTTGTAGGCTTTCTGACAGTGTTTTCCTTTCAGAAGTGAAATAGATAAGTGTTAATTATGTCATTCTTTAAATATATTGGCAGTGACAGGCTCTAAATTGGAAAAAATACCCACTGGGTATGTTAAAATACTTTGTAAGTAGAGAAAGGGCATCTCAGACTGTGGTATAGGAAATCTGAGTATAATAGTAGATGAATAGCATCTGTCTCTTGTTCTTGCCTACATAAAAATACATTATGTTTGTATATAATTAATATTCACAAGAAGTACCATTTCTGACCTGTGGCAGGATAACGCTTACATGGATATGTAGTTCAGTCTCATTCATGGAGCTCTGCATGTTCCTGTGTCAGGAATGTAAACAATTGATCTCATCCCTGCCGGTTAAAGATGGAAAGCTCTCTAAGGACAGACACATGTCAGTCAGTGAAAGCAGGCTGAAGAAAGGCTTCTGCAAAAGAACCCTTGTGCAGTGCAGAGTTAAACGAGGACATTTGTTTTGAAAGTATCATGGGGAAGCTCATAAATATGTATTTGTGTGCATGACTTGGATGACAAATGATGTATATGGCACAGAAGCAGCAAACTGAATGTTTAAGATAGAAAGATGAACAGCTACTGAGGCTGGGAGAACCTTCAGCACCTGCAGATTGCATAAACTAGATCATAAAGCAGATACAGATAAGAAAAGCCCAAGTACTGGCTGTGCCAAACTATTTTCTTTCCTCTTGTTAAGAGGCTTGTATTTTCAAATCTCTGTATAAATAAACTCGGGACTGCTAATCTTTGTTGTTAAGATCTGGAGGTTTAACATTTAAAAGGTTATTAGGTTTTTTTGTTTTCTTGATGTGTTTCTTCTGTTTGCAGATTATTTTTGTCAAAAAAACTTAAGGAAGTGGCTGATAAAAAGAAAAATGCTGTTTTGAAAGACATAGATGAAAAGCTAACAAGAACAGCAAAAGAACTGGGTTATTCTCTGGAACAAAAAACCCTGAAGATGAAACAGAGAGATAAGAAAGTATGACTTTCCTCATCCACTGGAGAGAACTAAGTTCTGTTAAATTTTTTTCATTTACTTCCTGTTTGTGTTTTTTCATCCTTCTAGTCAGTAAGGATGCCTCATTTAGGCATTTCCAGTGGTAATCAGTCCTCTATAAAACTTCAGGAGAGGGAAGATTACTACAAGTGTGTTCCAAATAATAGGATTAAATAAAAACACTTCAGTAAATCATAGCTTGGCATTCAATCACAAACAAAACAGAAAGAACAAACTACCACCAAGAAAACCTAGTAAGCACAATAGTCTAAAAACTGAAACAAATAGAGGGCATGGAGAAAACTGCTTTAAATGGAAGATTCTTGTAAACAGCTGGGCTGGATCTGTTAGAAACAGGACCATTAAGGGTGATATGGATGATAATAACAGGTTTTTCACATACCTATCAAAAATTATTAGGGTAGGAGGGGACTAAAGAAATGTGGCACAATGCTATACAAGTGACTACAAGGGTCTCTAGATTTCAGAATTCGACTGAAATGGAGTTTCAAGCTTCAGTTATTTCAAACTTCAATACTTGAAAGTAACTGCCATATAATTTGAAATAATTTAAGTTGATGTCCTGGAGCCAGGACACTATATTAGGTTTGACCACCAGCAGTCAGGTGTTAGTGTTTAATGAGGTGAGTTTTTAGGTCACAGTACTTTCTTATGGTGCTGTGTTCCATTTTCTGTCTCTTTTTTTTCAGGTGGTGACCAAAGCATTTCATGGAGCAGGCCTAGTTGTTCCTGTAGACAAAAATGATGTTGGATACAGAGAACTTCCTGAAACAAATGGTAAACATCTTGTTTACTATATCCTTCTGCTTTTTTGAGTGAACAACCCCAAGTAAAAAGCAAACTGCATTCATATTTTCTACTTAAAGAATTTGAGTGGTGGGAGTAAAAGGTAGGAGTCCTAACCATCACACTTGGGCTCAAAGTATTGTCTTTAAAGGAACCAGGTGAGAATCAACAAAACCATGCTAAATCTAAGAATTCCAGAAGTAGTTGTTCAGATGACCTTTCCTTTTGTATTGGGAAAGCCATGCCGGAGGTAGATCCAAAAAGCTGATCTGCATTCAGGGATTTGTGGGCTTATTTCTTATCCACCCCCTTGTCCCACTGTCGAACCAGAATCAGTTCCTTGATGCAATTTCACCACATAAATGCTTGTCTTCCTCTATGAGGAACTGAGAGGGATGGGCATGGGGCAAGAATGAGCTTCCAAGGAAATGGGGAAGCTTCACCAACAGTTCAGGGTGTGCCCACTTAGCTTACGTGTAAGTGTGACACACGGGTACAGTTTCACCACAGAATACTTCTGTGCAATATTAAATTTCTTTATTTAAACATCTAAATACCTGCTTTTGCTTTTTTGCAGCTAATCTTAAAAAAATTTGCAAGGCCATTGTTGATGCTCCGACTGATGAGGAGAGAGTGAAGGCCTTTGCACCCATTCAGGAAATGCTGACCTTTGTTCAGTTTGCCAACGATGAATGTGACTATGGAATGGGGTACGAACTGGGCATGGACCTGTTTTGCTATGGATCACATGTGAGTGCTACAACAACCATACTTCACAAAACTATGCATTATTTTATATATGGGCTAGAATTGTTCTGCTGGAGATTAATTATCCCTAGGAATTGTAGAGGTCTGCAAGAATATTTGTAATTCATGAAGGTTGTTAAAAAGTCACACAACATCATTCCATGTTGAATTTAAAATTGCGTGTGTGAAAGCCCAATCCTGCACTCCAGAAGCAGAGTGCAAAGTGTCTGATCCAAATGCACTGAACAGCTGGAGTCCCCTGTCCCCAGCCGCTTGTATAGGCACCCATATTCAACCAGATCAAGAAACAGCCTGATGTTTGTAGTAACCTCAGCTGCAAGAATGTGAACCCAGGCCAGCTGCCTCGCTGTACTGCCTTGTGTGGCTGCACAGGGCACCTCCCACGTAAAGTCTCTTCTCTAGTTTTCTGCTAACAGTGAATATCATCAGTAAGGGGATTGAATTAATAGCACTTAGTTACACATAAAAATTATACTTAATGCTTTTTGTTCTGTATTAGCCACTGGCCTGTTGATAAAAAGGGTCATGGCTGTAACCAGTCTATGGCTAGAAATTAACACATGAAGTTTCAACATCAACCTAATATGAATGGATGGTCATAGAAACACCCCTGCAAAATAGCTGCTCCTAGCAAAACTAGTATTGGCTGAGTGGTGCTCGAGAGTATCATGGGAAAGATAAGTCTTGCTATACTAAATGTAGGCCCAAAAGAGCTGTACTGACACTGGTTAAAATATTTAGCCATGGAAATGAATGAAAACTGACTGCTCTTGCCATATGCTGTTAAATTACTGATGTTTCTTAGATTTCATGCCCTGCTCTCTTAAGTTCTGTACAGCATCTGAAAATGTGTGGTATTTTCCTCTAATATCCTGTTCATTTAGAACCCTTCTTTCAGAGACAAGGCTGCTTTAGCTGCTTAAATCTTTTCTACAACTGGAAGGGCAGTGAAGGAAACAGTTCCTCCCATTCTTCTGATTAGGTAGAGGCAAATACTCATCTTCTGTGCTTTGTGCTTTTCAGCACATGAGACTAACCACTGACAAAGTCCTGCAGTGAAAAATTGTGTTTACAGTACTGTGATGTGTCTTGTCTGTCTTATGCTGCAGCTTGAAACACCTGTAACTTTGCAGCTGTTTTCTAGAATTAGAAACCTTCATCTTCTAGTTTAGTAAACAGAAGAAACAGTGGCTTCACACAAGTTATGCTACAGTTAGGTCCCTGCCTGTGTTGGAGCTCCTACTTGGAGCTGTTTTCCAGTTCTGACTGGAGCCTTCCTGTCCCTTTGCTTACAGAGCCAGAGAAACAGTGACACTTTATCTGTAGCCCAAGACATAGAAAAGAACTTGAATCTTGTCCCCTTTGTTTGAGAGAGACAATGGACTTACATGTACAATAATGATTGCAAATGCTAAATATGCTCTGATGTTTATACCTTTGAAGTGCTTAAATGGTTACTGTACCTAGTACCACTGTACTCCCTTCCAGTTGTGGGGTGGGATGAGACATGGGACTGTGACAGGATAGGGGACTTCATCCTGCGGGCTGGAGCTTGGGATGCTGTATGGAGTGGGACCATCATCTCTTGCACTGCTAACTCTCGGTTTCTCTCTCACTGCAGCAGCTCTGGCAACCCTGCCTGCTCTCTGTGGCTGTCACAGGTGTAGCATGAGGATGTGCTCAGCCATTCTGGGAGGGGTTGAAGGGAGCAGTGTGAATGGGGCAGAGCCAGGAGCTGGGGGTGCTCCCGGAATAAACAAAACCACTGAGGCCGAGGGCGGCTCTTGTTTTCCCTTCTCTCCTGCAGTACTTCCACAAGACAGTGGGCCAGCTGCTGCCCCTGGCTTACACCCTGCTGAAGAGGAGCCTCTTTGCCGAGATCATCGAGCTGCACCTGGGCAACCGGCGGGAGGAGGACCTGGATCAGCTGGCACCCTGAGCCGGGCACGGGGGGTTGCAACGGGGGCAGCCCTGCAAGCCCGGGAGCGGGCTTGGCTTTGTGTGTGTTTGTGTGGTTTTTGTACTCGGCGGCGGTGTCTCCTGCGCTCAGTAAAGGTTTTCTAAGGAACGCGCTGCTTCCCAGTGCTGCCTTTGCACGGCGGGACCGGAGCGGGGCCGCCCACGGGCGGGGCTGCGGCACTGACGCGCTCGCCTGGCCCTGCCCTGCCGGCCCCGGCAGCCAAACCTGGGCCAGGACTGCGGCTATAAGGAAGGGCAGGCTGCTGCCCAGCATTGCTTGGAGCACCTGCGGGCACCACGGCAGGGCCGGGCCGGGCCGGGCCGGGCCGGGCTGGGCTGGGCTGCTGTGGCTTGGTTGCTGCCCGCCTGTGCCATATGCGTATCGAGCCTCACGTCCCTGCTCTGGGCCGTGGTTCTGCCATGCTGTGTTTCCCCAGTTGTGTCCCACCCCTCAGGTAAAGCATTCCCTTACTGCAGCATTCCCTTCTGTGGCAAAGCACTATCCCTGCTCCTGCATTGCTGGAGCTGGCTCAAGTGCAAGGAAACCAATGGGATGAAGGAAATGCTAACTGACATTACAAGAGACAGTGGGACTTCACTACAGTTACTACTTGATAATCAGAAGAAGCCATCTCTAAACATTATAAAATTAAACCCAAGTGATTTTGTACAAGGTGCAACTTAATTGATTTCAAGGTCATTATCCCCCAGTTCTGTGTTCTTGTTATTGCACTTGGAGGTTTATTCTCAGGCAATTGGTTAAAGTAACAGTCCAGAAACAATGGAAAATAACATTTGCTCTTACTCAACAGCCCTGCCACCACACAGTAACTGACTTCCATTGTAGCAACTCACATCAATACTAGTGACAGCAGTACTAATTACTACTGATAAAGATTATTGGCCATTAGCACTATGGTCATATAAGTCATTCCTGCTTTTTTAAGCAAAGGCTTGACAGTTATCTGTTACTTCATGGTAAAAGGGAGCATTAGAGGTATAGTGTAGGTTAGAGTGCTGCAAAAGTGAGTTTCAAATGCACAAGATAATCACATGCCACAGCTACTTCTGTAAATTTCACAACTTTACCCCTTTCACTCAGCATATAAATGTCCCATTTATTCAAGCACAAGCATGCAGCCATTCTGTCATAGGCCTAAAGTTTTGTTTTATACATAAAAAAGATGTACTTTCTGTCTCATTCCCCTTTTTATGTTTCAAGTACAGGAGCCCTTTACATTAATGCCCTGTAAATCATACAAATACTAAAAAAGTAGAATCATGGAAAGGTTTCAGTTGGAGGGAACCTTAAAAATTCAACTTTTGAACTGTTAAATATGAACTTAGCTCTGCAAAAATGAGGACTCAAGACTAGACCCCCCTCCTCCTCTACTAGCCCCTGAGGGAGAAGGAACTCTGTTACAGCAGCTGTAAAATGCCCGGTGTGCTGTGTATCATTAAACTCAGACAGGCTTTCTAGCAGGGCCTGCTGCACTAGGACAAGGAATAATGGTTTTAACTAAAAAAGAGTAGATTCAGACTAGATAGGGGGAAGACTTTTATTGTGAGAGGTGAAACACTGTAATGGGTTGCCCAGAGGGGAGGTACATGCCCCATCCCTCCAAGTGTTCAATGGATGATGCTCTAAGCACCCTGGTCTCACGGAAGGTGTCCCTGCCCACAGCAGAAGGGTTGGTCCCTTCCAACCCAGGCCATTCTGTGAAGTGTACATCATCAACAGATGGCTTTTAGACAATAAAAGGATCATCCACTTTTAACTATTTTAAATCAGAAAACCAACTATTCTATAATTAAAACAAAATCTCAAATGCTTATTTTGGAAAAATACCCCACCTAAGGCTGATCTGCTTGATGGGGTTGATTTGGCTACTGATTTGTAGCCACATGCTAAGCAATGCAAATACTGCATCTCCTAAACATTCTTTTCATCAAATCTTCTTACTAGTTTTGTATGTAAAATTCCTAGCTGTTAATTTTCTCTCAGGGAAAATAAATGCAAAAATCAACACAAATCTTGCTTGTGAAAACAATGAGAGAACATGACAACAATAAATGGTCATACAGAAGGTTTTAATGCTTGATTAAATCATCACAGTAATGAGAATTTTTACTGTAATGATATGCAGTTCTACCACACTATTATAAATAAAAACATTAAGATCAATATTAAATACAGCTCTAGGCGACATCACAGATTAACAGAGAATGCATTCTTCATGAACCAGTATCTGAATGATTTAAAAAATAAAAAAATGCTGACACTTTCCCCCTCCCATCCACCACCTTTTTTTTTTTTAATTAGTAACTTGAGTAAGGCGCTGCAAGTTTCACGTTAGAAATTTTTTGTTGCACAGCACAGGCACACATAATTCATTACCAGAACCTCTACTGCATGTTTACCAGAAGACATTTTAAATGTCAACAGGGAAAGCTTAGCAGGTTAAGAAGAGTAAACAGAGATACATAATTTATGTGCAGCACTCAAGATCCACACAGAAATGAAACACAGCAGGAGTGTGAACTGTATTTTAATTCAGACAGCAGTCTATAGAATTAGGTGCAAGTTAATACAGTACACACAGCAGTGTTTTACAATAACATCAGACATGGCAGAGATTTCAAACTAACTTAAAGCGATTTTTGTATGTGTAGTGAGTTTGTATTCTTCCACTGAAAAAAAAAATGAGACAACAGAAATCAGTGTCACAGACAACTTCCAGAGCTGCCTTCTGTAAATGGGACAATCCTGCTCTTTGTGAAGCTTCCTCTTCTTCAGGCTTATGTAATGTAACAGAGCAAATTTTTAACCACTAGCACTGACTTCACATGGAAGAGTACAGCTGCTTGTTGCCATGCTCCCATTTCAACATAGCCCAAGTCCCTGTTTATTTCCAAACCTGTTTTTTAATACGAGGCCTGATCACTGTGATCCCCCTGGCACATTTCACTTTCTACTGGTTCCAGTTGCTGCTGGAGATGAGATGCTAAAATGTAGATGGCAAGTTTTTACTCAGAAAAATCAGTTAAAATTCAACAGTGCACTTACTTAAGCACAGCCATTTTTGTGCAGCTCACCAACAGTGTCAGAATTTTGGTTCATTGTGTTATTGAACTTATGATAAAATCATACTGCCTACTTTGTGAAAAAGATGTTTGAGGTAACTGTGATGAATGCCTTAGAGATATTTAAGATTATGATGTTAAACTTTTAGTGTTTATATTCTTGCCATTTTTGCAGTCTTGTGAGCATAATTGTTAAAGAAGTTTCATCCAACCTCATATTACAGAACATGATTTTTGTCAGCCAGATGTCTTAATTTTTTTCCTCCATCATTTAGGTTCATAGCATATTGTCACTTTTCCTCTGCCTGCAGTTGTGGTGGTGATCTGATAGAATGAATAGGAAACAAAACAATGTACTGTAAAGAAGTTAGGGATCTGTCAGTTCACCTCCAAGTGTGTGTGTGTTGCTGCTGAATTTTGAAGTCCTGCCGAAGTTTCAAGTACTGGATTCAATTTTTCCCTGCTGTTCAGGTGTGACTACATATAATTTACACCTCTATATACTTGGGAGAAAAGAAAAAAAAGAGTCAAAAGCAATCTAATAGTTGCTTTCTCCTATTACTTTTGAAACCCTGCAGGTTTTTTTTTTTTTTAATAAAACCTTACTATTACTGTTCCAGTTATCTGCTAGTAAAGAAAAAAAGGAAATCCAAGGTAACGGCTGTGAAAGTTATATTTGAAAATGATCTCGTAAGTATGTTGGATCATAAAGAAGCCATTTTCTTGAAACCCTTCATCTAGTTGTAAACATTGGCTAATCCTCCATTACTTACAGAGGATTATGAATTATTCTATAAAATCACATTAAAAAGGTAATTAGTTATGTGAGATATTAACTGATTCATATTTAATAGATTTTTTAATTCATACAAATATAAATA
The DNA here is from genome assembly GCF_000738735.6 of Corvus cornix cornix. Classification (NCBI taxonomy): domain Eukaryota; kingdom Metazoa; phylum Chordata; class Aves; order Passeriformes; family Corvidae; genus Corvus; species Corvus cornix. Next base: position 35,052,711 of record NC_046334.1, on the reverse strand, counting down.
AAGAATGGTAAAACTTCAAGAAAAATAATATACATTTAGTGCAAATTATGAGTTACATTTCTTCCTACTATGTCAGCAGTGGAACATCTTTTGTGGAGAAGAAAAAATAAAAATGACCATTATCAGATTTTACAGGGGGAAAAAGATCTCCAGTGTTGTAGCATGCATTTTTTACCAGATACACGCATACAGAATTGTTCCAGCTCTTAAAACTAGTAGAATAGCAGTATTTTTCCTTATACTGCACAACATTGGTATATATCATAACGTTTTCAATAATACAAAAAATTGCATAAGACCAGGTCACATTATTGATACTTTCTGCAGCAAAACCAGTATTTTTCTTTTAAATACTGGTTTCATCTGGTTTTAGTTTTCTCATATCACGACAGCACATGGGTTGAAAGAAGTCTTGCATGGTTCTTGCAAAGTATTACCTGTTCAATGTGGTTTTGTTGCAGTGGCTCTGCACTGCCCCAAGCATTTCATGATGTACGAACTTACACATTTAATGGCACAAGAAAAACCTCCCTTCTTGTGATCACACCTCAGTAACTCAGTACATCTCAATATGAGAAACAACTGCTTCAAAAGGGCACACCAATTTTAAAGAGGCTTTGTTACGGCTCAGGAGAGAGAGAAATAAAGCTCTTCTGGAATGTAGAAAGGTGACGAGTAATAGTTAACACGCTTCATGAGTTAACACAACAGTTTTCAATGGTAAGAAGGGCAAGACCTTTCAGTCTCCACAAGATGGCTCAATTCAGAACAATCCCTCCAGAAACAGGGATTAATAACACATCTCTTCAATGCTGAAGTACCAGGCTGGGCTGGAGAATGCCACCACTTTGTACGGCTCACCCACTGCACTATCATGGCAGACCTGATGTCTCGGGACGCATCCAGTGCAGGACAGCAGCTCTCCCTTCCCACACTCCCATCAGCCTTCCTCCTCGCCACATGCTCCCCCAGACTGACTCCTGATTGCCAGCAGCACTGTTACGTAAAAACCCAGCTCTCGTCTCTGATTTTAGAAGTTTTCCCCAGACTAAAGTGTTGTGCTATTCAACAAATGGACCTCCTCTTCCGTTTCCTCTCTCTCCTCAGCTATGGGTTTCAGTTGAACATTATGGAGGCGGGGTCTTGGTTTGCCGTCTGGGCCATATGACGGAGGATATCTTTTTTTGTTATAATGCCAAGGAGGCGCCTGAAAAGGATAAATGGAAGATTGATATTAATCCAAGCAGGAAAATAATGAACCGGAACAAATCTGTAGCCAAGTCCTTTTTGTTGACAGGAATAGGGCAAAAGTAAACAGCCTGATTTTCTTATTTAAGCAGAAACATTTTATTTATCAAAATGTTGAGGAACCACCAGTTTGATAAAACACAGCAATGCTGAGACACTGTATCAGATGGTCTCTGACAGCTGTAGTCCATTTTAATGAAATACAAGTCATCCAAGTAGAGCCCATTACAATTTTTATTTAACTTTTTGTTTCTACAAAAATCAAATTTTGATTAGCATATGCCAACAAAAAAGTAACAAAGAGGGACAAAGAAAAGAGAGGTATGAAAAAGAAGTGATACTGATCCCATTTCATAAGGAAGGCATGTTTCAACCTAGCCATCAGAAGTGATGTACCGCTTGATGGCCCCAAATCAAGCAAATCAAACTCCCCTTCCCTCCTTTTTTAAACCAGAAGGATCCTTCCAGTCTGACACACTGGCTCAGATTGAATATATTCATAGGAGCACACTGTACCAGCCACGAAACTTTTGTATAATAAACAAGAGCTCATTAGTTTTTGGAGTTCATGGCTTTAGCAAAAAATAAACTGTGAATAATAAAAGAAAATTTTCATTTTCCAATTTAGATACTGTGCTCTTATGACAGGGTCTTTTAAAACTATAACTGCGAAACATCAAATAGAGTGAGACTGTCCAAAAGGATAATATCACAAGAGAAGCAAAGAGCAGAATGAATGAGCTGCTGCCCTTGTTATTCTGGTTAGTACATTTCAATTTGTCTTATTAAAGGACGCATGAAATACTTGTGAAATATTAGCATAAAATAAGAACATAATTAGCATATTTTGCACATAAGCAGCTAAACATGGTGGGTATGTTTAGTAGACGTAACTAGCAACCCATGTCCAAATTAAGACAAAATCTACCACCTATCTAAGGGGTTAGTTCACAACATCATGTTTAAAACCATATCTAGATTCTGAAGTCAACAGCCGACATAGTAGCAAGCCACTTGGTGGCTAAGGGTATCACTGCACATTTTGTAAAGGAGTACACTGACTGCTGTAGGTAACAGCAGCAGAATCACAAGACTTCACATAAAATCACAGGACTTTATTAAAAAATAAGAATATTTTTAAAAATCATGTTGATAAAGGGGGATTACAGGGAATATCTAATGATGCAATTAAAACATGCTTGTCTTTGCTTCTCAAAAGATGTGATACTTTGCTATTGAACAGCTATTTAAAGCTGTCCAAATCAGAAAAAGAAATTGGCATATACGAAAATCTTAGTTTCATTAGGCAGGGAAAAAGTATTCCTAGCTGCGTGCCTTCCCACCTGGGGAATTCAAGAGATCAACCAGCTGGATCTATGTGATCTCAACAACACAAGTTTCAGAAAGTTTACTGTTTACTTTCCTTTAATGTTGTGACTAACAGTATGTTCACATTTACAGCTTCATTTCTACAAAAGGATTTTGCACATGTTCTTTTATGGTTTAATACAAATTTTGAGCATAAGAAGATTTCGTTGTTCAGCCGATGTCATAAAAGCCCTGAACAGTTCACAAGTTTCATGCTTCCTGACTTCTAATGTGTCTAATTATGAGATCTGATATATCTAATCACCAAGGGTTCGACGTGCTGCTTTAGTTGCTCGAGATGCTCTAATATGTTCTTCTTTGTGATGATCCCCAAGACAATCCTGCAACAGATTATGTTATGCTAATAACTGTGTATGAAATCAAATTTAAAAAAAAGTTCTAATCATAATGAAAAAGGATTAGAGAAAACTAAAAACAGAAAAAAAAAAGAAAAAGAAAAAGAATGGTTGCGGGAAAGCCAATGAGATAATTAAATGAAAATCTATTTGAAAGTCAGTATCCTTTCCCAGATTTTGCTTTTTTCCTTTTTCTCCCAAAATGCTGAACACAACTGGCTCTTTAACCACCCCAGAGCAGTATGTTTCTCATATCAGGTACACATCAGGATAGCAAACTATCCCTTCACCCTAAATTCACATGGTTTTGGGCTTTAAAGGCACTGAACTAAAATCTACTTTGTATTTCCTTTGTTTAATAGTTACTTCTCCTCACGGTTACAGATAATTATTCACATTTTAACAAGCCACAGCAGATGAACAAAGTAGTAACTGTAAAGTCATAGCAATTGAGGTTCGATGCTGCCGTAGAGAGCTAGGCTATCTGGTGTCCTTACAAACAGACAAATTCAGACAAATTTCTCATTCATGACAGGACAAATCAAGAGCAACTCCCTGGAATGGATATTCTGGTACAAATTTGGAGGAGTGAGGCTCAGTCTTCTCTTTGTCATCTGCACAATTTCTGCACAATCCAATCTGGATTGGAACCAGTCTGTTGACACAAGTCTTTAAACCTTTATATTCAGTTTGCAGGAAATTTGCCCGCCAAAATACAAAGTAGTCCTTGATGGCCACAAGGCTATATGCTGTGGCTAAATACCACCAGTACTAGTATTTATGATCTGGTCGTCTTGTAATGGACAGTGTGCTCGTGGAATGACACAAATTTGTAAACTGAAGTAGGATAGAATAAAAATTAAAGCCATCCATACTTCCTGCTACTTTATAATTAAAATAGTTTAAAATGTATAGTAGAGCTTGACATAGCTTTGCACAATCAAGCTTTCTTTAGAGGACATTTTAGCATCAACGTCAATGTTTGAGCACTCAACCACAACAGAAACTACAAAAAAAATTATCATAGTAAATATTTTTCAGTGAATTGGAATTGATTCCAATTTCCCTCCCCAAAACAAGCAGAACTTCATGCCTGCACTAACTTCTAACTGTCAGATCATTATGTCCTTTCCGTATCAGAGAAAGGCTTCTGGAAACACTACTTGACATTCCATACAGAGACGCATTGAAGAAAAAAAAAAAGCAAGCAGGAGAACACTTAAAATAAATTTGTTTCAAAATGCATCTGAAAAAACCAAACTTGGAAACCAATGCAATATTTAAAACATTTGCTACATACACAGCAGCAGTCCTTCTGCCCACAGAAAAACTAAGAAAGTCCCAGTCATTTCAGATTTCTTGTCCCAAGGACATTGATCAATCCTAAACATGTGGATGAGCAGACAACATTTCACTCCCCAGGTGCCTTAAAGACATGCTAAAGGGAAAGCAAGATACTATGGTAGGAGCATCGATGTTGCATGTCAAGTGTTTAATGCAAGAGATACAGGAAAGCAGAATGTTAAAGGAACAGCTGCACAGAAAAAGATCATGTAAAAAAACAAGGAGCAGTTTAGATAAGAGGTAATTACAACGAACTTTTAGTTTCCATGCCTGGGGTGATTTATTTAGTAGATAATCACAGGACAACTCCCAACAGTCTCATTTACAAACATTCTAAATCTTAAAATTACTTTCCTGAAATATTTTGAATTGTAGAAACAGAAGTTGCAGATTGAAGTTCCACAAATAGCAGCAGTTTAGTTGTTAGTATTCCAAAAAACAAAAGCTTGGTGGTAATCGCCATCACCAGACTCCAGAAGAAGAGATACTGACTAGATCATTTTCTCCTCTACTCTTTATGAACCCAGTATTTGTAGGTGTTCAATAACTGCTGATACATTGCACCTTGCCAGAACACAGATAAGAATGAGAAAATACAGGCCTTAGACTGTGCAGCGCACAAGCCTAAACTTCTGCAAGACAAGTTGTGTCTCCTCCAAAAGCAACTTGCACAGATCAAACTTGCTGAATGAATTTTTAACAGAAAATCATAAAATGACTGAAATCATCTGCCTGCTTACTTGGAATACAAGGAAGGAGTAAGAATTTCAGAGGGGTGCTACAGCACAGCACGTTCTTAATGAACAGCTGGGGTCCTCTTGCAATACCAAACTTACGGGTTCAAATACCATGATCCTGGTGTATATCCTGGTTCAAATACTCTGATCCTGGAAGTGAAAATTACCGTATGTAACAAAACGCACAGCACTGCTGCCACTTCACTCACCCGTTGTGTGTTACAAGGCACTGCCTCAGACCCAGCTTCCGGAAAATATCCACCACGATTTCCATTGGTGTGTGGTCTGTCACGGTGAAAGGGCTCATATCAAGTATGCTTCTGAGCTTCAAAGGTCGAGGGCTTTCTGCTGGAAGCGATGGGGTATGCTGGGCAAAACATACTCTGGAACTGCCAACAATCCCTTCCTGCTTCTTTCTAGCACTTTCTTTAAGAGAGACAGGGAAGGGGGAAAAACAGCAGAGGAGAAAGAATTTATTCTTGGAGTAAGATGTTAGTGCAGACGGACAGCTCAATCGACAGTACCAGACTCTCACATATGTTTCCATAGCCACTGCTTTACCCCCAGGAAGTGGTTGTGCAGAAATCACAAAAGCCATCTACTATTCACCTTTAGTCATTATTCAACTAATTTTCTCACTCCAATAAGTAACTTTTGTTTACTATAAAGAGGTGGAAAGCCTAAAAAAAATAACATGCAGGAAGCACATACTCAGCTCCTGAAGAAACTGCCAGGGAAAAGCCAGCCTCAACTGACAGGTCCCTGAACCTTTTCCTAATATCCAACCTAAACCTCCCTCAGCACAATTTCAGGCCGTTCCCTCAGGTCTTGTCAGCAGGCACCACAGAGAAGAGATCAGTGCCTGCCCCTCCTCTTCCCCTCACAAGGCAGCTGTAACTGCAGTGAGGTCTCCCCTCAGTCTTCTCCAGGCTGAACGGACCAAGTGACCTCAGCTGCTCCTCACACAGCTTCCCCTCAAGGCCCTTCACCATCCTTGTGGCCCTCCTTTGGATGATCTCTAATGGCTCTATAACCCTCTGATAATCTGGCACCCAAAAGTGCCCACAGGACTCGAGGTGAGGCTGTCCAGTGCAGGAGAATCCCCTCCCTTGCCCAGCTGGCAATGCTGTGCCTGATGCACCCCAGGATATGGTTGGCCCTCCTGGCTGCCAGGGCACAATGACTCTTAAGCCAGACACAACCCGAGACTAAGCAACTTCCACTGTATAATCTCAGCAGCTGAAATGAGTCTTACTATGAAAGTGTATTCTAAGAAGAATGTTCTGCTATTCCCTCATTTACTCTAGTAAATGCAAACTTAAACCAGTATGGTGTTGGTAATAATTTCCAAGTTTTGGACATTCATATACATCCTACATACTGTAATACCATAGTATACACAGTAGTAGGACCACAGGCAAAAATCTGACTGAAGTAAACAGTGTTATGTTCACAAAACATAACTTTTAAAAAGTTTCAGGAGAATTCTGTCCCTTTCTCAAGTGTCTTTGTTTAAGAGATATGTATCAAAAACCCCCAGCAGTTTAAGATGCAACTTCCATCACTTATTTCATGCATTAAATGTTACAGTTTTGTAACATTTTCTTACATAACAGTGTGTTTCTTCCTTTGGTTATGATAGTAGCCTCAAAGTACACAGAATTTTTCTTGCCAGTGCACAAAGCATTGTCACAAGTATCACAGAGGCACTAATGCCTGCCCAGAAAGAGACGGCCCAAACAGGGCTTGTGTGCTCATGTGCCCAGGGACACATTTCCCATTACACAAACAGATTGAAAAACATAAACCTAAAATAATTAATATTGCACTTATCTCTCCATAATACAATCCTGGTGGTTATAACAAAAGTAAATACCACACTGTCAGAAAGAAATAGGATATACATTTTAAAATTACTTGGACAGTAATTCTCACAGAATACTGCTGGTCTAAAATGAGAATTGCTCAATTTTGAAGAAGAATGTTAGCATAGTATCTCATTTCCTCAAGTAATGCTATCAAGAGCCTCAAAAAACTAAAAAATACCAGATTACATAATGTTTTGACCTACTTATTATGACAACTTTTGTTTCTACAACACAGACAAAGAGATGAGGATTTTCTTCATTTCAGAGCCTGCTACTGGACATGTATTACTATATACTTAAATAAATCTGGAGTCTAGAAACATACAGAATAAATTCTATTTTAAATATAAAATAATATAAAACAATTTAAATTGGCATACATAATAAAGCAATACTGAAAGTTAATTACCTATTGCAATAGTTAAATCTCTTCTTAGAGCAAAGCCCACTAGTCTCTGTGATTCTTTTGACATAATAACAGGAAAACCATTATAGCTGGTTTCGTTGATCAAGTTTTCTATGTCTTCGACAGTCATATTATCCTGCGTCAGAACTGCTAAAGGAGGGTCACTTCTCCGAGGTCTCATCACATCAGCAGCCAGTGTTGTGTGAGTGAATTCTTCCTTTGCATCCAAGAAAGGATATCCATTCAGTCGGATGTGTGCTTCATAGATGCCTTCCCTACCAAAGGCATCTCCTACCCACTTACTGGTCATGACTGCAGCCATTAGGGGCACAATATATTCCAGCCCTCCTGTTAGCTCAAAGACAATAACTACCAGGGACACAGTCATCCTCGTCACACCACCTGCAAGGAAAATGATAGCCAGTAACATTCAAGTATCAGATAATAATGATTTTAGAATTTTCTGCCTTCCTGTTGAGAACTACGAACGTAACTTTGACATGAAAGGTCATCTGACAAACACCTGTCTGCGTAATACCAACAAAAGCAGACAGAGAAAATTAACACAAAACTTCCAGAATTAAAAAAGAGAGTTCTAGGGCAAATTCATAGAAAGGGAAGTAATAAAGGGAATTGGAAAACACGTGCAGTTATTTAATACAAACTAAGAATAAAATTGTGTGTTTCTCCATACCACATCATGGTATAGAGAGTACTGTGAAATGCAAGGAGATCGAGCAAAATAAGAATTTGAAAAAAGAATGGAACTAATGCAAAGAAGTCACAGGTAGCAAATCAACAGCTATGTTGTCCAAAGGATTAGGAATTTAATGCTGTTGGTTAATCATAAAAGCTAAGCAGAATTATGAGCTGATGAAAAGAAATCTCTTCCTTGGACAACAGAAGACAGGAATTATATTTCTCTTTTGTTATTACTTAAAACGGGTTTTTTTCTACTAAGGTTTCTGATGCCGTATCTTCATTCAATAAAAGACTATGAACTGTCTTTCAATGCATTCAAGAGTGATTCAGTTTGAACTATTAAAAACCAGAACAACCTCTCCAAAACCTAAATTTGTATCACTAGTTTGATTGCCCAAATGCACTTTTCCTTAAAGAAAAGGTCTACTTTTCACAGGATCTGTACTAACAGCTTTTAAGTTTAATTTCTAAGGCCACCAAGTTTTAAGCAAGGTGTCCAACTTAAGCCTCTTTCCATGAAGCTGATTTTCAACAATTAGATTTGTTAAAAATACCTTACACACTTCTAGAAGTTATGTTTGAATTTCAAAACAATTTTTGCAATTCATGTAGATGTGGCAGCTGATCACACCACTTCCTTCTAATAATTTTAACTGTACTTGACACTGTAAATGCTCTACTTCATACATTTCAAGGAACTGAATTTTCTGACCAATGTAGTAATGACATCTCTTGATACCAAACAGAGAAAGCAATCACTACTACTTAAATTTTTCTATTTCTCTTCAATTTATATTTCACATTATTCCTCAGATCACAAGGATCTAAGGGTCTTGTGTAGACATGTGAATGTATTATTCTGGAGGAAAGTCCATATAAATAGGTGTTCCAAAGCTGTACAAGTTTATATCTCCTTTTATTTTTTAATAATTATTTTGATATATGAAGAAATCAGATACTTATTTGTTATATTTTACTTACCTAAGCATGCAGCAGCACCAACCATGGCATAAAGACCAGGTGTAATACAGTCAGCTCCAACTTCACACCACTCCTTGAAAATGAACCAGTCATGATGGTAGTAAGCCAGCTGCTCCACTGCAATTCCTACAATCCTTCCTGCTATTGCTCCAATTGCCATACTAGGTATGAACAGCCCAGATGGAACCTGCAACAAAAACAGAACTGTTGTCATGCTGCTGGGAACATACTTGACACATCACTTAACAAGTGATTTTTTAATATTTTTTTCTGAAAGAGATGTGAATGCTCAAACTGTCAGGTTAAAACCATGGAAAGTGATCTTGGAAGGTTAGTAGAACTTAACAGAATGCTATTGATATCTCTGATTGACTTGATTAGAAAAAACTATTTTATGAGCATGTTTGTTTATAACTTACTGTATTTAAGAGAAAATCTACCACCAATACAGGACCACGAACTAGACTTTCAGTGCCAACAGCACAATTCTGTGCATGTCTAGTGTGAGCTGTGCTACTCATGCTGAAAAGTGCTTCTTACTATGTCCTGTCTCCCTTATTCCTTCATGCTCCTCAGAGTCAACATTCACTTACTAAACTGGACTGTCCTCCTAAACTCCTTCCTGACACTGCTATAAATTACATGGCTAACTGAACAGGTGATTTTTAAAAGCAGCTTTGTACTGTTATTGCCATTTCCTATACAAATGAATGTATATAGAATGCTAAACACACTGAGAGAGAAAAAGATAATCCCCACTGCAAAAAGTAGGTTAACAATAGGTAAAAAAAAAAGAAGCTTCTACCATCACTTTATTTACTTTAAATGTTTTTCTGCTACTAACTAAAGCCTTGTCACACAACCATGACATAGTAAAATGTTATTGCAAACTTGCTTTTATCAGCCATTTCATATAAAGTAACTGTTGTGTATCTTTTCTTCTCCTTACAAAGCTAATCTTTCCAAAAAACATACTGGTACCTGGATGTCTTATTAAACTGCAAAAGCCTGCTGCTTCTCCTCACAGCAGTTGTTAACATCAAAATATTTTATACTGTGACTGAGGTACACATGATTACAAATAAGGAGTAGAATTTTTACTTTGTCTAAATGCACCTCAACCCATCTTGTCGAAATAACATCATTAAAAATTGCATTCCTGGTGTAACAGGATATACCATGTAGTTTTTCTTGTACTGTACATCTGTGAAATTTAAGTATTGTGCAATTCCAAACTATAGATTTTTGTTGTGGTATTCAATAGCTGGTGCAGAAATGTATTTCAGGATTGTTGTTGTTGTTAGTATTATTATATTTTTTCTGTAATTATGGTTGCAAAGATGATATCTAACCAACAAACCAAGGAAAAGCAAACATAGCTTATAAATATTATTACTGTTATATTTTGTCTATATTTGTGGTTGCAAAGATGATTTCTAACCAAAAAACCAAGGAAAAACAAACATAGCAAACATGTTAGAAAGCCAGCAGCATGGGTTTTGAGAAAAAGTTTAATAATCCTTCATTCCCATACTGAATTACCTCCTGTTTCAGTGTTGATAGAGGTAATATTCAATGCTATCATTTTAGTCAAGTATTCAAATTGTGCATTTATACCACTACTGTTATTTCCCACAATTAATTATGCATCTAAGCCCCTTTCTAACTGCTAAAATCAATTTTTTTTCCTGAGTGAAATTCTTTCTTGGGGAACAGTACAACGGTAACCTGAGAAATCCCACATTTCCAACATGAAACTAAATAAATCTTTGAAACTGCCTGAGATCCTATTGTGCTACAGCAGTATGCCATAGAAATTCAGTCTCCATGTGGAAATTGCATCCAAATGGTTTCTGGTCTTTGGTAATGTAACTTTTTTATGCACTAGCTCCCTCTTTTTTTTCCATCATATGTGGATAATGGTTACAAGTCTAACTGTAATTATGATTTTACAGCTCCATTCTTTTGCCCCCGAATCACAAATCACAAAGTAGAGAGGAATCTTCCCAGAGAAGTAGCAAGGGAAAACAGCTAAGTTTTTCCTCTTCTCAGCTTTCTTCTCCAGGGCTTGCTTTTCAGCAAGCTCAAATTACACTGCAGAGGAAAAGATTTGTTCTATGTCACATGTGTCATCTTTGAAACAAGCAAGGATTAGGATTTAGGTACAACTTCCCACTTCTTTGGTAGTGCAGCTGCATACCAGTCAAGTTCTGAGGCAAAACTGTAACTCCTTCCCACCTGTTGATCAGCATTTAGACACAGTAACAAGTGTACTGATAACAGCCAGTACAGTATAGGTACTAAAGCCTGAAAGAAAAAAACAAACCAAAAACGCCAAACCCCTGCCGTATCAGCCTCCTCGTAATACATGTCCACAGCAGTAAGAGCAGCAGGAATCACTTTGCCTCACAGGCAGCAGCTGGGTAGCTTTGCTCACCTCACAGGAAAACAGTTCCTGTGGGGAAGACGTGTGTTTGCAGATGGCTACAGCTCCAGGAACAGACATGGAGAGCCCACAGGATCCTTTATAATTATTTATTTCTTTTCTTTTCTTTTTTTTTTCTATTTTGAATTTTCTTCTTTTATAGAGATAAAGCTTATAGTGCAAATAAATATAATTAAAGTAACATCCTCTTCTCCAGATCCTGGCTGACATTCTAATTAACCATATGCTTTAAAGCTTCCAAGATATTAATGTAGCACAATTCCATCAATGACAGCAACATGACTCCTTGCCTACTGGCAAAGTAATAAATATATTCTCACAACTTCAAAAAAAATATTTCCACCATGCTGAAGTTCTGAGAAAACGAATCAAAACCAAATGAAGTATAAGCTCTCCCATTCTGTAAACTAGTTAATTCTAATATGCAGTGTGACCTTGTGGTGACAATCCCATGCAAAAGAGCCAGATGCACATGAACACATGAATGGTAAAATAATGTCCTAGATATAAATGAAACACAGTAAGTGAATACAAAACTAAACAAGAGATTGAAGCAGTCACATCACAGAACACTGTCGGAGTTATGGACCTAAGGAAGACTAGCATACAAAATACACTCTATGGATTCCTCTTACCCACCAACCAATATATAGAACATAACTTCAAATAACAACCTGCGACATCTTCTAAAATACCAGAACATGGGGAACACAACATGGTGTTATAGTTCCATCAGTTACAGAATAGTCGAGGTTGAAGATGACTGCCCGAGACTGTCTACCCCTGCTCAAGCAGGGTCACCTACAGCAGGCTGTCCAGGCTTGCAACCAGTCAAGATATGAGTATTTCCAAGGATGTTCTCTGCACAGCATATTCCAATGATCAAACATCCTCACGGAAATGAAGTGGGTTTTTATGCTTGCTGTTACATAGAACAGCAACTTAATCTGAAAAGTTAAGGCAAATATAAACACAAATCTTGCCTAGCGAGCATTCTACAGTAAGTTTGCATTAACACGTTTGATAATGATATAGTTGCAAAAAACTATGAAGGCAGCCTGACAAGACAGAAAATGATGAAGGCATGGCAGTTATACATCATCATTCACAAAACAGCCACAGACTGGGGAGAAGCTGAAGTCACCTCCAAAACAGATCTATGAAACAACTGGGAAAAACAAAAATTATGTTGTTTGTAATGGAGCAGAAATTCCCATTACAGTCACACGAACAAAGGCCACTTTCTCATCATGACATGCAATACTGGAAAATACACCAAAAAAATCATCAATGTCATACATTAACATCTGTAGTAATTACATTTATGTGAACAATGAGAAGAGTGGATACAAGAACTACAGTCTATTCTTCTTCCAAGTAACAGGACTAGGGAACCTGAGTGGTTATGCTTGAACGTTGCTCTTGAAAACTTTAGAATCATTCCTTCTTGCTGAATTAGGCCCATAAAAACAGCCAGCCATCTACACAGTTACTGCTCCCAATTGCACGTAGCACGTTTCTATTCAGCTGAACAAAGGACTATTCTGAATTTAATTAAAATTAATGCTGTTTGCTACAAGACCTGCTTATTAACCAAAAGTAAAAAGGCCTTTTTGTAAAAAGAAATAACAAGAAAAAAATAACCAAGCTGGTGGCTTTGAGAGATGGAAAATGAGAAAGGCTATAATTAAATAATCACAGCAGATGACACAGCTACTGCATTCACACTTACCTTGATACCAAAGGTGAAGACTGTCATGATTATTTTAAATATGAGTGCTAAACACAACTGCCATATAGCTGAATAGACTCCAGTGCCTGCTGGACGGTCAGGAATATCATCTACTATTTTGCTTGCATTCATATCATTTCTGTAGTCACAGAGCGAGGAGGATTCTAATGGCCCACAGTCTGTGAAGAGCTCCTTAATAAGCTCACTGGTGTTTAGCCTTGTATATGGATTAGGAAACGCAATGACAGCTGTTATTGCTGCAACAATAATGACCTCCAGGACGGGATACTTCCCAAATTTTGTAGATTTGCGTCGGCGACACCATGCAATATTTGCTCGGATGAAAAATGCTCCCCAGAGCCCACCAAATACTCCCAGAAGAATAAAAGGAAGCAGTTCAAAAAGGTACCAAGGAGTGTGATATTCCACATAAAAAAGAACTAGGCGGCTATTACCAAAAGGATTGATGGATCTTAAAACAAATGCAGCTACTAAAGCAGCAAAAAATGATCTCCATAAAGTTTTCAGTGGGAAATAGTAGCTGACCTGCAAAGGACAACACATGAGAATTATTAGTGACTCAATTAAAAACCTGGAAAGACAGGTTTATGCATGTGTTAGAATACTGCTGCTCACATGATACAAGCTAAAAAATTATTCCTATCACTTGGAGCACTGGCACTCCAGCAGATCCTACATTTTTAGGAAGCTCTACAACTCATATCAGATTTAAAGTCAATACTACAGCAGTGTTGAAACCACTGCTGTTTTAAGACTATCAGGAAATGATGCACTGCAATTTGTGCTTAAAGCTGCTCTGTTTGTGTCTCTTATTAGCCTTCATGAGAACCAGAGCATATATCTGGTTCTGCACACGCAGATATCCTCCTAATATTTTCACATCTCCTTTCAACCTACATTGAAAGGGTTCTCACAGATCTGTTATTTTTACGAAGTATGATTAAAACAAACAAACAAAAAGAATTAAAAGGCCTCAAAACAGAACATGCAATTTCATTCTTAAGCCCCACATAGCCTGATTAGAATTTCAAGACAGTTTTCTTCTGCATCTTTTTTTGGCAACAGAGGAATTCCTCAAAATTCCCTAAGAATATAACAGAATTATACATGAAAGAATATTTTCCCTCCTTTTCAATTCAGAGATTTTTAGGGTTTTAGTTGTCTTTAAAAATGCCAATGATAGAAAAAACATTTTTATATATCTTGAAAATGACAGTTAAAACTAATTTAACATAAACCATTTCTTGGAGAAGAGAATTTGGTTGCCTTGGAGGTAAGTTTTATGGTTATATTTACCCTTTTAATAATTATCATATTCAATTGTGTTTAGTGTCTGAAACTTTAAGTAATGTTTAAAAACATGCTTCACAAAACTGTCCAATAAGTTTCTAAAGCCTTTTTCAAAAATGAACAATAAGGGCCCTATTTCTCTTTATTTTAGAATAAACTCCAGGACTGAAAAGCTGCTGTGTCTCTATCTGTATGTAAACTCAAATTATTAACAGACTCAGCCCTTCTCCAGAATAAAGTAAAGCTGACATTCCTTCCAAAAAAAAAAAGAAAAAAAACTTTAGGAGTTTCCTGGTAACAGGACTCTTGGCTTTGAAATATGGGTCCAAAAATAATTTCCTTCTTAGGAGTCTGAGATTATTTAAACTAGGAGAGATTTTAAAAAATATTTATCCTTCAGTGCTATCTCTTGACATACCTCCTCCAGACTGAAAAGGACTCCACCAATTGGGGCACCAAAAGCTACAGAAACTCCTGCTGCTGAGGCAGCTGACAACACCTAGAAAAGAACAAAGGTGAGGGTTTTTTTGCAGTCTCTTATATGTTTTAAACATGAACAAAAGAATCTCAATACACCTATCAGTTTCTTCTATGTTTCTGTTAAGGATACGCACACTTAGTAACAGAAAAGCATGTGGAGAGTGGCCACACCAGCTAGCAATCAGGTACTAGATGTGATGAAGCCAAGAGCACTGCTCAAAGTTCAGAGCTGAAACTGGCCAGTGTTGAGTAAGATGAAAAGAATGACTTTTTAAAGTACATTAATAGCAAGAGGAGTTCTAAGGAAAACATTGAACTGATACTTGTTGAAGATTGTCATCTGACTAACAGGGATGAGGAAAAACACAGGCATACAATGTGGGTTTTGCCCCAGTCTTTTTAACAATACTGATAGACCTTGGGCTGCCTGGTCCCCTGAGTCAGAGGACCACAAATGTGGGAACAGTGACTTGCCATCTGTGGGCACTGAGATTTTAAGGGACCAGCTTTGCAAGGCCATGGAGCCTGATGGGATTCTTCCTGGAGTACTGAAGGAGCTACTGGATCCTATGGAAAGACTCCTCTCAATCATTTACCAAAGGTCTTGGGAGTCTGGGGAGGATCCTGCTAACTGGAAGTAGTCAGTGTAAGCCCAATCTGTATCAAGGGTGTGAGGGAAAACCCAGAGAACTAGAGACCCATTAGCCTAACCTGAGCTCCTGGAAAATTACGGAGAAGATTATACTGGGTGCCACTGAAAGGGTTTTAAATAATAAAGCAATCATCAGGCACAGTCAACATAGGTTCACAGAAGAAAGGCTTGTTTAACTAATTTGGTGTCTATGATAAGGCCACCTGTCCAGTGGATAAAGTGAAGGTGCTGGATGTAGTTTTCCTGGATTTTTGTGAGGTTTTCGATACTGCTCCTCTGGACAAGATGGCTAACTGTGGGATGAGCAGGTTCACGGTGTGCAGAGTGAAGAATCAACTGAACGCTAGGACTCAAAGAGCTGTAGTGAATAGGGCTACATCTGGCAGGTGACTGCTCACCAGCTGTCACTTTGTTCAATATATTTATCAATGACCTGAATGTAGGAATTGAATGCACCGTGAGCAAATTTGCTGATGATACCAAATTGGGACGCTCTGTTGACTCTCTTGAGGGACAGGAGGCCTTAAAGAAGAATCTAGATAGGTTGAGGCCCTGGGCAATGATTAATGGGATAAAATCTAATGAGTCAAAATGCTGCCCAACTAGGATGAAGTAACACCAGGCTCAAGTCTAAACTGGGAGAGGAGTGGCTGGAGAGCAGCCCTGCCAAGAGGGATCTGGGGGTGCTGGTCGGCAGCAGCTCAGTGTGAGTCAGCAGGGTGTGCCCTGGAACCCAGAGGGCAAAACCCCATCCTGGGGTGTATCAGGCACAGCACAACCAGACAACGAACAGAGGTGACTGTCCCGCTGCATTCGGCCTTGGGGTCCTCACCCTCAGTGCTCTGTGCAGTTCTGAGCCCCACATGTCAAGAATCAAAGAACAAACTCCTTGGTTGCATCCAGACAAGGGAAACAAAACTGGTGACAGGGATGAAAAGAGTGTTGAGAACTAGTTTGGAGAGAAGGAGGCTAGAGCAGAGATCGCCCTGCAGCCTGTGGCCAAGCCCATGGTGACACAGGTAAATTTCCCTGCACCCCATGGAGGACCATGGCAGAGCAAGCTCCTGGCAAGAGTCATGGCCTGTGAAAAAGAGCCCAAGCAGGAGCAGGTTTCTTGCAAGCACTGCAGCCTGCAGGTGATCTAGGCTGGGACAGTCCTGAGTGGCTGTACCCTGTGGAAAGGACTGTCTCCCATGGATGGGGCCCCACAATGGAGCAGAAAAAGAGTATCAAGAGGAAGGAGAAGCAGAGACAAAGTATCCCCTTGTGCCACTTTGGGATAAAAGAGTTAGGAACGAAGCTGAGCCTTTCAAGAAGGGACAATGGGGGCAAGATATATTCCGTTTCGTTTTTACTTCTCCCTACTCTACTACTGGCAGCCAAGTAACTTCCCTCAAGTCTAGTCTGTTTGGCCTGTAATGGTAACTGGTGTGGAATCTCCCAGTCCTTATCTTGACCTCTAAGCTTTTCATCTTACTCTCTCCTGCTGTCCTGCTAACACAGAGGGGCAAGAGAACCGCTTGGCCAGTACCAAGTCTAACCCACCAGACTCTCATTAACAACATCGAACTGAAACAGGGCACAAAACACTGTTGTCACCAGGAACACTTTGTTCACGGGTTCAGAGCACTCTGCTGTCCTCACAACCGAAGAAACTCATCAATTACCAAAATGTAGACACAAGCACAGAAAGAATTTAAATAAAATCAAATGGTCTCCGAAGTGGAAGAAATACAAACTGACTCTGCCATGGAAATTATTTACCTGTGAGAATGCTTGGGATAATACATTGTTTTTAACATAATAAACAACTAGTGATAATCACTAAAAATTGTCCAAGAGAACAAATACCATCTTTTAAACAAATCAATGTAAATGCACTGATATTCAATGCATTATGCAAATGCTTTTTCAAGAACTTACCTCTCTTTTTTTAGCTTCATTTGTACTGTATTTTGGAAAGAGGTAGGAAAAAATATTCCCACAGCAGCAGGCAACATGTACCAAAGGACCCTCTTTTCCTAAACTCAAACCTGATGCAACAGCCAAGACTAAAGTAATTGTTTTTATCATCAAAGTCCACTTCCCCAAGTATCCTCTGATGATGAAGCCGCTCAAAATGGTTTTTATCTGGAAGAAATAAAAAGCTGTATCTGTTACTGCATTTTTCAATTTTCAGAAAATAAATCATTCTTTAATTTTTGCTGCAGAACTTCAAAGCTAGCCTTTTCAAATTTTAACTTCATCACACTTTAAAACATGTATCATTCATATTGCTACACTGAGTCTGTTTGCCAGAAGCTTTCCACTTGCAACTTATACTGAAACACTGGACAGTAACATACAACTACATTATCAATTACATTTAGTAGAAAATTAATCTTCAGCAACTTCTAAGACTGGATTCATTAGTTTATGATGTCAATTATCAAGTGAAGGCAGAAAACTTCTGAAGGAAAAATAAATCTGCAAAAACCATACTCAAGGTCTTCTATTGTAGCAATATCCCATTTGTACCAATAACACCTGTTTTCTCTTCATGTTTTACCATCACTACACAAAAATCAACAGTAGATTTCTTCCCATAAAGATGGAAAAGATCAGCGTATCTCCACCAAAAAAATGTGCCACTTGCCAAAGGTATTACTGTGCTTAACAATGCTATATTATTAGCCTGGAAAATATGGCCATATACAGGAAATAATATACAGTTATCATAGGACAGCATGTCCATAAATAGGATGTACACAAAACACTGGGCAGCTGTGTCTAGAAAGTAAAGGTAGCTAAATTTGGAAACCAATTTAAGATGAAATTTCTTCTGGAATAATGACCCAGAACTACTCCAGGCTTAAACAGAAGCAGATAAAAAAATATTTACAGAAAAACTGAAGAAGTGAGACTGACCAAAATTTATTTGACTTTGGATTTTTCTCTCCCATTCTGTGGATAGTAGCAGACAGCAATTTTAAACAGTGAGTTTTTGAGGATATTACACATTTTACATTGTGACTGTCCATTGTTTTGTGCTACCAAGGCAACTAAAGCCATTGCAACAAGAGATTGATTGCTCTATCAAAGGACCCATATTGTGTCAATGAATCACTGCTCTCTTATCACCATAAGGAGGGTGTAGATTAGGGGAGGTTTGGAAATCATTCTTCAGAAGTATACTAATCCAAATGCTTCCTTAAAAAGTGGTCCTGACAGAAGCAAAATCTACTAACCCGGGAGATTCTTTTGAATTTGGGGCATTTTCTCAGAAACAATTAGCATAATTACATGTTTTCAATTTGAATGCTTGTATTAATATACTTCTTGAAAGGCACAGGGCACTCCTTCTTGCCTTCCCCCTGACCCAGTAAGGCAGCACTAACCTACACATTAACACGAAACACCTATAACACACACACATATATATATATATATATATATTAGTTAGACCTCACCTCAGGTATCCCTGAGCCACAGGCATAGGGAGCAAATACCTTCACCAGAGAAACTGCTAAGAAGGCAAAGCTCAATGCCCAGAAAATGTACATTATGTAGTTCATTATGTATGAACCTGGGCCCTAAAAGAAAAAACAAAAAGTCAGAAAATAGACTTGACATAGGAGCAAAATCACTACTTAAAATAATCCAGAAGTACTCTTGCTCCAAGTACATTTATACACACATTTTGAGGCACAATGATTACTGCTGAGAGAGAGTTTTGTTGGAAAAGCATAAAGTCATGACACCTGCACATTAGCATAGACTGGGTTATAAAAGGTAGAAAGTGTTCTAACACTGCATCTTGAAAATAAAAAATAAACATAGCACAGGTATATTTTTAATAGCTATTAGCTGCTAAAATCTAGTGAAT
Source organism: Corvus cornix cornix (assembly GCF_000738735.6). Lineage (NCBI taxonomy): Eukaryota > Metazoa > Chordata > Aves > Passeriformes > Corvidae > Corvus > Corvus cornix. Next base: position 35,033,215 of record NC_046334.1, on the reverse strand, counting down.
ACTGAATATATCTTCCTTATTTTAAAAAAATGTATTCTTAGTTATCAGAGAACACCATAAATGTATTTAATTTACATACAGCTATGATCAAGAATAGAAATTCTCCCATTATTAAGAGTTCTATATTCTCATAACTTCCTTACATTTTCAATACTCCAAGGCCCCTTGCAGTTCATGAAATACACATTTATTACACTATAATCTATTAATCCATTCAAATGTTGAAAAACAGCACAGACAGTACAACCCAAATTCATGTTTAGAATCCTAACCTTAAGACCATTATTTTCTTTCCCTATTCAGTCAAGCTGTTGAACAAGACCATCAAAGAATACTCACTTCTGCTTGCCCAATTATTAGTTCTGCCCATGTTTTCCACTGCGGACATTTATCTCTCTCTTCAAACGTGGTCTCATTTGAACCCCAACAACACTGTTCATGGTTAAACCACAAAGCACTAAGGCAAATGCCTTCCTTTAAGTCAGTCATCCAGTCAGCAGCTATGTCAATTAATCCTGCCAATGCCCCTGTTGTAGAAACAGTTTTGTATTAATGTTCTGGTTAACAGAAGTAACACACACAGCTAAAATGAAGGAATGTGCTTGTATTAACTGATGTAAATTGTGATTATAGAAAACTTAGTTAAATAGACATTTAATATACTACTGACTTTGAGGATTATATCCTGTTTTCATTATGGTAAGACTAGTATTTGCTGAAGAATTGAGTACTTTGTATACTTCCCAAGTTAAATGAGATTTTTTTCTTGCTTTTTTTTTTCCCTATGCCACAGTTCTCCAACAGTCCACTGAAACCAAGGAATTAAGAGTAGAAAGAGAACTGTTACTTTTTTGTGATGGAGTAGTTTACATGGCACCAAGCCTGCTAGAGAGAGATGGGTTTCACCTGTCTAAAAGGTGGAAAAAGATTTTAGTCCATGAGTTGGCAAGTCAAAAGCAGTGTTTCAGCAGAACAAAATTTCAACCAAATTATTAAAACATGTAAGATCTCCTTGTGACTGAAATCAAGGTTGTACCATTTAAGATCCACTAGACATACAACAGAAGGCATCTGAAACTGAAAAACCTACCAAGGTTCAAGACCCGAATTTGCTCACTTTGTTGCTCAGAAACACAATAAAGGAATTTTAATAAACAGCAGCTTAGGGGGTTGAAAACACTACACTGCATGTTCCCACTGAAATTATCAGAAACAATTTCAAGTAATTATACACTCCTGGTTTGTGCATCCAGAAGTATATAAACATGCTACAAACTTTGCATATATATTAATTTATATGTGATTTGTGAAAGTGATTATGTATATACTTAAGCAGTAGTTACACTGCTACCCATGCTTTTTAATACGCATAGCCTTACTCTACAACTAATTTTCCTAACATTTAATCTAAAATGTCTGTTTGAAATACTTTTTTTTTAAAAACTTGACACAAAGTTTGTGACCTTTCCTTCCCACAGATTTTGGTCCCTTCGAGCTATACTGACAGAAAAAGCAGCAGCACTGCCTTACAGTGGGGCCACAAACTATTGGATGGTTTTAGTTGTTCTGGTGGTTTGACACCCACCACAGCTGTAAAATTCATTCTAAAATACATTAAGAAGGAAAGAGAGAATTGAAGTATAGGTCAACAAAGTCTACCTGTTAAAGTCAATGTTTTCTGTGGAAAAACCTCTGTCAAGGTATGACATAAACATATAGCTAGACTTCACTCATGCATAAGCACATGTTTTAAAAGAAAGTGTGCTTACCAAAACTACACATACACCAGAGATACTTTTACAATCAACACTTTCACAAGAAATCCTACAGGTAAAACAAAAATTTTTCAGAAGGGGAAAACAAAAATCTCAATCACAGGATTAAAGAACATTGATAGTTTAGTAGGTGGAAGTTCAAAAATGTTTGAGAAACTTTCTAAATTCAGTGAGGATTTTGGTTCCCATTTGATCAGTAAACCCTCACCTCAAAATGCTGAAGGCTGTAAATCAAGATAGTCAAGTTTTTTCTTCCCTTATGGAATTATCGTAGTAGACTGAACCAGCTCTTAGCTGGTTTGGTGGGGAACAAAGGAAAAACACAGTAACTATACTTGCTGACAAATACAAGACAAGAATCCTTTGTGCTTTCATTTACCTGATGCCAAACCAGTTAGTGTGACTACCAGCCATCCTGACCATGCATCATACAAACTTTTTATCATCTCCCATGCTGATTCTTTCTTCTTGCTGTTAATCTGCAAAGAGAAGTCATTGAGAGTTGTATGTATTTCTGTAATATGGATGACATACAAATTGCATTATGCAAGCTGCAGGCAAATAAACCCTCTCTTGAAACCACAAGTGTTCTGCTTGTATTTAGTGCATACATAGATACACATAGTTACATAAATAAACCAGCTTAATTATTCAGACATCAAACAACTGACAGAGAAACTTATATTTGTTTAATTTAAAGAACTAAAATCCAGGACATGCATTATTAGGATAAATGAATACTTTCTATGACACACACCTAAAACATGAATTGTAACATTATTTCCCTCCTATGGATTAAATATTTTCTGAACCTCAATTAAACTGTTAGCAGACTAATAATAAGCTATTTCATATGATTCAAATATAAACATCTTTACCTTTAGACTAAAAAACACATAAAAGTAAAATAAAACAAAGAATTGGATAACTACCCTATAATACTTCTAGACAACTATTAGTAATGACATCTGAAGTTATTGTACTGAAAAAGTTGCTCTTCCTATTTTATCCTTATTTACTTTGTGCACTTAGCTGCAGTGGCACAGACACACTTGTGTCAGTATAAAAGCAATATAGATCACTCTTCACTTTTCTGTACAAATACCACCAAAACCACTATTGTACCATTACAAATATATCTACACTGGAAAATAGCCTTAAATATACTAGCATGCAAAAAATGCAGTACTGTAAAAATGGTATTTGGGTGACAGGGACCTATTCCCAATCTATTAAATTACTGCTTCCTTTCCAAGTTATAATAATGCTGCAAGACTGCAGGTATCAACTAAGCACTGCTTTTTAAACAGTATTTAAGTAGTTCTAGCTGATGCAACTATGTACGAATTTACAGGACATGCATATATTTGTATGTGTTACGAAACCAGACCTTAACTCCAACATCCAACCAAAAAAGTACTGTTATTTATCTCAAGTACCCGTCTATGCCTTTCTCTGTCTTTGCACTTCTCTCGAACCCAGTCAATGGTATGGAAGTCATCATATGTTCCTACTCCAGGAATCGGCTCATCCAGAAGGTCCAGTAAATGTGTTGAACTGTTGATATTTCCTCCATTTGTCATTGTATAATGAGTTCCTGCAGCAGACAAACACAGGAAAGAATTAATTCTGTGATAAATGAAGCATTCAAACTATGCTCATGACACAAAAATTTCTGAACAACTAATTAAGACACTTTCCCTAGTATGCATATTGTATTGTCATTAGGTCTCTCAATGTTACATGCTACCCCTTTTTACTGTCATTATAAGAGAAATTTGCGTATTAGTGACGTTGTGTTTCCATTGGCTAAATAGGAATGTACTAGTCAAATTATTGTTCGGTTTTGTGTACACACTCCAGAAAAACTTCAGTAGAAGCAAGTGGAAAAAAACAGCAGCTCTGACACACATTTAACTTAAAAGTTTATTTCAGTTTATGAACTACTGGAGGAAAATCTGTTTGTACAAAAACAAAACAAGGATGATTAGCTAGAAAGTTCACAGTACCTTCATATGTTACCAGTTAATTCTAAATATACATTCCATTGACTACAAATCTCTCCTACACATCTAAACCAGCTACAAAAAGCAACAAAAAGCCAAACAGATACTCATATTTTGGTTGTACTTATTTTTTCAGGTAAGTCACAGAATAGTCCTCGGTTATGAAAAATTGGAAATATTGTATTAAGAAAATATCTTCTGCCAATTTGTCATCACTAGCTAGTTTCTTCACAAACAGCTTGCAGAGCAATAACCCCACAAATATTTATTTATTCACTGATCAGAGTAAGAAGAGCAAGAGGGGTACTGAGAATTTTTCCATCATTCTCTCTCCATCTCCACTCTCTCTCCTTTTCCATCTTCAAAAATGATAAAGTTTTACTTTTTTTAAGCTTTCAAATGTCATAAATTCTGTAATATATTGGCTTTTTTTCTTAGTTCTCACTTGTTTGACTAAGAACAAAATAATTTGCCCAACAGTATATGGCACATCAGAGTAATCTCTATTCATAAAGATGTAGGCCCAAGTTGACCAAGATTTCTATCAGTTCAGACAGACGCCAGAACTCATTTCACTAGATTGACACTGGGATGTTTACAGGTGGGGTTTTTTTTAAGCTGGGTTTTTTTCTTGTTTGGTTTTAATTCCAGGCTTCTTTAATTGAACTTCTTGGTATTGTCAGCAGAAATTTACAACTAACCAAAAGACCAAAGCAAACAAACAAAAAGCTTGTCAAAGGACCTACCTGTAAACATCCAAATGCTACAAATGCTGAGTTCACCAGCCCAAGCCCTCACAACAATTCATAATTAGCTTCACACGTAAGTAAAATGTGCCTTTTCCCTTTAAAAATGTGAGTTCTAAGATCTAGAAGAAGCAGTGTGACACCTGGCATTACACTCAGACCAAAGTTGTGTCTCAGTCATCTACTGCTTAAGACGTTGTGTTGATGCCTGCTATATAACACAATGTTTATTCAGATATTTTCTTAGCGGTGAAAGACAAAACGAGAAAATAATACAAAATTCATATTAAGATAAAATGCAATCTATAATTTTCAAGATACACAAACAACTATTACTACAAATTCTATAAAGATTAAAAGAAAAGTACAGAAGACAATGCAAATGTAGCAGACAGCTCCCCTATAACACCAATACCATTTTCTTACGTGGGCCTGGCTGCCATCTTTAGCTTAATACTTTTTTCCCCAGTTTATGCCATAGTAAATTCCCCCTCATATATTTCCCATAGCTAAGCCCTCTAAATCTCTTCCCAAAGCTGCTGGTCTCTCTTAAGGCAGACATAAAGAAGCATTACCTATGCTTCCATTAATAAAAGGCTAACAACAACAAAAACAACAACAACAATTTAAATCAGATTTGCTAATAGAGGTGATTGTGAAAATCTTGCTTTAGGATAAGGGATTAAATTCTCTTTCCAATTACTCCAACTAGAAGTCTAAGATACATGTCTGGCTAGCTGAAAGGGCAAGGTTATCTTGTGGAAGAGATAATAACAAAATTCACACTGTAATAACTAGTTCAGCTCTCAAAATTAAGACAGTAATAGAATACATTATTAAAACATTATTTTTACATGAAATCAACTTCTTTTGCAAAGCCAGGAGACATAAGTTAACCTCACCCACAGCTTAATTATTAATCTCCTACAAAGTTACAATGCGATCACACGGTTTCCTGAACCTAAGTGAGTAGGGTAGGGCAAAAGCTTGCCTTTGCTCTGGAGGAGTTGGTTTTATGCCCTGCTATTTATGAAGCAATATCAAACTACAAGGTGCATGCAATCCTATGCCACAGAAGGCAAAGAAGAGAGTTGTATCACAAACAGTAACAGATTATTTTATGCATATCACAATGTGCTCAACTGGAATTCCCTGCAGGGGATTATCAGAGATGGCACCCCATTAATTGCACCTGACCCATAGCAGAACTTGGAGTAGACTACAAAGGATGGTCACTGTCTAGACACAGTAAAAATCCCACTGAAACTACGACAGGTTCCTACTTTGCCAACAGTTGCTGGCACACCAAATACTGGAATATAAGTGATTACGTATGATGGGGAAGAGACACAGAACAAGATATGAAGCTGAAGAGGAGGTTTTGTTGAATACAGAGCTGCTGTGAATGCCTGATGAAACTGAATAGCTGTAATCTTGTACCAAGTGAGAAAACAGGCAGCAGTTAGTGTGGTAGAAAAGCATCCTTTCAGGGGACCATGAAGAGGACAACTCTACAAAATCTGATGCTCTGTATCTAAGATACAGAAGTCTGAGATGACACTCTCCTGCTAGTATTATGATCTATGTAGTATATAACTATTCTAAAGGAGATTTTAGAAAAATATACTTTTACTAAGACTCAACGCTTTTCTAAGCTTTCACTTCCCTTTCTACCCTTCCTTCTCTAGCTAGCACTTCATACAGCAAGATGCTCCTTCCAGCTCTGAAGATAATGATTCTCATCAGTATAAACACACAAATTCTCACCATTTACTCCCAGTTTCAAAGTGCCATTAAATGTATTTTCAATGCAGTAAGTTTTGTTAAAACCCGTACCAGAATACAAATATTTCATCACAACATTCTAACCATCAGGCAGGAAATCATCATTACATAGATAAATTGTAGCACTTAGCAAACCTTCAGAAATTGCTTACCCTTCTTTCCTCTCCCTCTTCCCCAGTCCTCAAGTTTCAAGACACTGTCTCAGGCTACATGCTTTTCACCAAAGCGCAATTTTGGTCATAAAAACCACAACAAGCACTTAGTACACAAGATGTATAGGCACAGCCCCTAGCTACAGTAAGAGAACACCTCTGATGCTCATATGTAGACACCTAAGCCATTCTGGAGCTATAAAGTAAAGCCTTTTTGTTACATATGAGTTTGCTTAAGTCTTTATGAGACTGGGAAGCTAATGGTAAAAGTGGCATGCAGAGCTGCTATTCCAAACTAACATGTGTTACTAGAGAGAGGGAAACAGTAATATACTGATCCTCTCAGAGACTTAGTACAACTCATAAGAATGCTTATAAAGGAAACACAGTCTTTCCACACTTTGCAAAAATAAGCCAAAATCACAGAATAGTTTAGATTGGAAGGGACCTTAAAGATCATCTAGTTCTTGGGCAGGGACACCTTTCACTAGACAGGTTACTCAAAGCCCTATCCAACCTGGCCCTGAACACTTCCAGGGATGGGGCATCTACAGCTTCATTGGGCAACCTGTTCCAGTGCCTCACCACCTTCACAGTAAACAATTTCCTTCAGTATCTAATCTAAAACTACTCTCAGTTTGAAGCCATTCCTCCTTGTCCTGTCACTACACGCTCTTGTAAATAGTCTTTCTCCATCTTTCTTGTAGGCTCCTTTCAGGTACTGGAAGGCAGCAATTAGATCATCCCAAAGCCTCCTCTTTTCCAGGCTGAACAAACCCAGCCCTCTCAGCCTTTCCTCATAGGAGACGTGCTCCAGCTCTCTGACCATGTTGGTGTCCCTCTGCTGGACTTGCTCCAACAGGTCGATGTCCTTCCCGCACTGGGGACCCAGAACTGGATGCAGCACTGCAGGTGGGGTCTCAGCAGAGTGGAACAGAGGAGAAGGATCCCCTCCCTCTCCCTGCTGGCCACACCGCTTTGGATGCAGCCCAGGACACGTTTGGCTTTCCTGGCTGCAAGTGCACATGGCCGGGTCACATCCAGCTTCTTCTCCACCAACATCCCCTTGTGCTTGGTCTTGTTAAACCTCATGAGATTCCCACGGGCTCACTTCTGGAGCTTGTCCAGGTCCCTCTGGATGGTATCCTATCCTTCAGGAGTGCCACCTGCACCGCTCAGCTTGGTGTCATCTACAAATTTGCCAAGGGTGCACTCGATCCCTTCATCTGTGTCACTAATGAAGATATTAAATAACACCAGTCTCAATACCAACCCCTGAGGGACACCACTTGTCACCTATCTCCATCAAGACTCTGAGCCATGGACCACTACCCTCTGGATGTGACCCTCCAAGCAATTTCTTACCCATCTAATAACCTATCCATTGAATCCATCTCTGTCCAGTTTAGAAAGAAGGATGTTGTGGGGGAGTATGTCAAAGGCTTTACAGAAGTCCAGATAAACAATATCTGTAACTTCCCTTTTTCACTGTCATAGAAGGCCACTGGGTTGGTCAGGCAGGAGCCTTGGTGAAGCTGTGCTATCTGTCCTGAAATCTCAACATGTAACTGCTGTGAGCTGCTGCAAGCTTCTAGGCAGTAAGCTTCTAGACAAAAAAGGCAACATGCTTCTTCAGGAAAAAGAAACTCTTCTGGGGGATTCAGTCACCGTAAGTCTTGAATGAACTACATTCTAGAAAGGCAGCTGACTTTTGTTACCCTTCCATGCATGTAATTCCAAGCCTTGAGCACAATCCTTTCTCAGCAATCAGCTCTGGTATTGCTGAAGTACTGCTTCAACTGAAGTTGTTAAAAAAAATTTTAAAAATTGCACAAAGTTAAAAGAAAAACTGTAATAAGCATTAAGGTTAGCATTAAAACACTGTACTTTGGGACACCTGAAGAGAATGAAGTACAACAAAAACAAAAATGCCACACAAATGAAACCAGAATAAGTGGATTCCAACACCATAAAAAAGCTTTTATTTCTGAAGAAGTGAAGGATTTTTTTCTTCTCCTTTTTTTTTTTTTAATTTTAATGAGAATGTAAAAAATGCAGTCAAAAATTGCTTGAGAAGGTACTATGTCTGACAGAAAATAAACAGTCCTTACCATATTGCTCTCCTGCACTTCTCTCTGAACATGAAGTTATACTCAGTGGCTGCTGGGTCCCAACACTGATCCAACCTCCTGCTTTGCCTAGCTAGTTTCTCCTGATGGAACCACTAGGAAAAAAACTTACAGAACTAATATTTTGCTATACTCACAGAAGCTGCTTTATATATCACAGATTCCTCCTAGCCTTTTGTCCCTCACTAAGGCAAGGAATATCTCTTCTTTCATATTTTATAGATGTGCCTCATACAAGAAGTATTCGATCTTGATTGATGTTGGAACTATGATAAACATGACAGAAGCTGATTTATGTAGATTACACACAGCATTCTTAAGGCCACGCACAGTATTTTTAAAGGCTGCCTTACCTCCTGCACCAGTAATCCCATACTGCTTTGTCTTTTTTCAACTCAGGAGATTTCTTTCAAATTTGAAAGTAACCCTGGGCAACATGCAGCTGATGAAAGGTGGGGCTTTTAAAGAAAAATATCTGGTAAGTTTATAGTTAATTTATTTCACACAAGAAAGGGGTTTTGCAACATACATGATGCTCCTGATTCGCGCACAGCTGTTTAACAATCCTCCCCAACTCTTTCCTTGTAGGCAGTACTCCTTTTTTTCTCATAAAAATAATGCGAAGAGAAACACCAAGATTTAAGACAAATGCTCCATCCTGGGTAGTCAAATGATGCACGACAGATTTTTATGTGCTAATCCACCATGTGATGATCTGAAGAATTACCCATTATCACCTAGAGAACAAATCCGCACAGCTACACCCTCGCAAGAGAATAAGGTACAGAACTGAAACATGAACAGGCCTCAAGAGGGTGGCTCTGAGAGTTAACAAGAGACCATAATCTTATGATAAAGCTTAAGACCCCTTCTATATATACTACATAGCACGTGATATCCATCTTCTGAATGCACATCACAAAATACACCATTGTCTCAAACTGAGCCTGTATTACCTTATTCCATTTTAAGAAATGAGACACACCTCTCCAGTCATAACTACACAGTAAGACTGAGCTGATCTAATTGACTGCTGCCACACAAAGAGTAGATCTTGCTCCCCCTTTTTCTCCCTGCCATTCTTGGTCACACACTCCCACTCACCCTTCAATCAGCTCTGTCACCCTTGATACAACTGCACAGTAAACCAAGCCAACATGCTAATCCAACTAAGCAGACAAAACTAACAACAAAAAAATCTGCCATTATATGGAACTGGAATCAAGTTTCTGTGCTGTTGGAGAAAAAAACAGAGCCAGTAGAAGGGCAAGAACTGAGAGAATAGATGGGGAACAACAAGTTCACCCCCTTCCATAGAAACAAACTGTCAGACTAGTTATCCTGAAATACATAAGTGCACACTTGGGGTCTTGTTAGATTTTAATTACAACTTTCTGCTGGAAACAACTCAAAACTATAAATATTAATGTCCATACACTATACAGTAACATCTATTTCACAGAGTTCAAAACTCTCAAAGGTTTAGAAACATTCCAGAGTTGTGAAAACAACAACAGATAAACAATGTCAATGCTGTATTCAGTGGCAGAGCAATAACAGGACCTAATTTCTCAAAGGTATTCCTCTACAAGCTATGTAATTGCTAACTCTTACAGCAAGAATAGTTGCTGCTGCTCACCCATCCCTTTTTCTAAACAATGCACAACTACACAGCATTCCCCTCAGCTGCTGTTCTATGGCTGACAGCCGTGCAACATGTCTCATCTGGGCTACTCCCAGCAGCGTGAAAGGAGGAGGGAAAAAAATAAATGCACCTCTGTGAGTGAAAATGAAGTTAGTCAGATTACAGTAAAGGCTGGAATAAGCTCCCCCTGACATGACCATCCAAATCTGCTGAGTGTTAAAATCAGCAGGGGCTGTAGCTTTCCAGAGGCCAGATAACTAATCCAAGGCTTTGCTTCACCCGTGTGTCCTTGAGTATTAGGTGGCAAGGGGAGTGGAGGCAGGGAAGCGCCCTGCGTGCAACGCACACCGTAAGGATCACACGCTTGTAACAAAGAAGATTTGTATACACGAGGTATGTGTCAGCGCCTCAGCTTCTTTCTGCCTCCATATTCAGACCTCAAAATAGGAGGCTTTCAAGAAACGATCATCAGTTTATTTAAATTTGTCTGTAACCACTCAAAAAGAGTCATTAAGCACTATTTCCTTTTCCTGGCTAGAAGTAATTTTTAAATTTCAGAATCAGAAGTACAGCACACAATGCCAGTGTTATTTGCTACTGTTGATCATTAACGATGCTAAAGTCTTTGCAATCAAGTAATACATTCCACTTTGTGTGCAACTAAGAATTTTCAGCATCTCTTTCAGTTAGCTCTTCTAACTGCATCAAAGGCTTTCAAGCACAAATTGGTCTCTGCATTACAATCAAAATGCATATAAAATTGACACAACTATATACACACAAACTGGAAAAAATCGGCTGGAAAAAACCTGATAAATGGGAAACAGGAAGACTTGGAACAAGTTTTGAAGAACAAGGAAAAGAAATAAAATGATTTATCAAAGTACTGCATAATACCCTCCATTTTGTCTGCCCCCAAAGAGATCTGGGTTTAAAAATAACCTTTTAAAAAGAAGGAATCAAATCAAAGTTCAATAGTAGAACCTCGGAGTTAAACCTAGGCTTTTGAAGATTTGTGTCCACCACAAATGGACAGGAAAGGGGAGGAAAAAAAAAAGCCTAAGCTCTGGCTTTTCACTTTAGGTGAAACAAACATTTCTGTTTCTATGATGCAGCACAAAAAAAAAAAAAGGGTTTATTGTTACGGATTTCTTTTCTTGTAGTCATAAAGGCAGATGGACCATGTTTATTTAATTATGTCTATGATAAATAGGGACTTCAGATATGCAAGTGAAAAGTTATTGAGATCCGTCCACTACTAAATTTACAACTTATATTTAGGATGAATAATGAGGGAGGAGATGAGAAAAATAGAAGGTATAAAAATATATAAAGTTAGATAAAGCAAACATTGCAAAAGGGAAGTCATCTATGATCTAAGAATGACCAAGGCCATAAGAGTCAGAACAACAGAAATTTAGATAATTAGATTTCTAAGTGCCACTGCTGCATGTACTTAAGAGCAACTTATTTATATGTTGTTTTAGAGGGTAAAGTCAAGATGCAAAAAAAATAATAATTCTGCTAATATGATTATCCCAATCAGACCATATTCAGGCCCAAGGAGGGCATAATCTTGGTCTGTTCATTAGCTTTCTAATACCTCAAATAAAAATACATTAAAAAATTATTTCCAAAATTGAGAAACATGCTTAATAGAGAACCTTACCAGTTATATAGCACATGCAGACAGATAACCTGCAACTACCTAAATGAACTGTAGTTACATCTGATGGTACTTTATTTTAATCATCAAAGGCAAATATGCTAAACTCATAATTGAAAATCCTTATCCCTCTTTTATACTAGGAACCTTAAAACAAAGCACAGCAGAAATTCAGTGCCATAATTATGCTGAGTTTCTCCAAGTTAGAGAATGATAATAATCTTGATCACATTTTCTGTTGTGAACATGCAATTAATCTAGAAATTAATTTTTTAACTCTCCCTCTGCTACTAATAAAATTTCAGAGTCAAGCTCTAGCTCTGAGCATGTGTACATAACTTTCACACCCATTTACTTCAAAGGTCACAATGGTAATGACTCTTGATTTATTACAAATTCTCAAACATAAAAGGCCCTTAAGCAGAAATGCCCTAAAATCCCAAAGTATAACTTTTATCACTTAAGAAGATCTGAACTGGCTCAGTATGCATCTGACAGAAAGTCTTCCTAAGATATTATTAAATATTCTCTATCCCACATCTTACAGTAACAGGTGAGGCTGCAGGTGGCTGAGAAGTTTCTCCAATGTTTCTATTAGTATTGCCTAAGCAAGAGAAGTTGCACTTTCATGACTAGTGCACAATAAATGAAATTGTGACTCATTTTGTCTCCCAAAAAAAATTAGGTTTACTAAAACTAAGTCATCAGTAAATCTGGCATGTTCTTTATCTATGTAATTTTCACATGTCCTGGCTACTGACTCAATCACAGACTACTAATGAAACAAAATTTCATTAATTTTGCTTGAGGACTTCCAATTTCTTAAATCTAAGATGTATTTATGCATTTGTAGCAAATAACTGTGAGTCAACAACACTTGTGCCTACTGAAGATCAAGTCTTCCTTGATCTGGTAGCCTGGCCACTACACATGTACTGCTATTGCTCAGATTTCAAATTTTTGAAGTGTGGTAAAATGAATTCTTATTGAGGAATTTAAAAAAGAGGGGCAGGGGGGAGGGTATCAAAGAGTGTGAGCATGTATGTGAATAGCTGGAAGACAAGCAAGATACTGATCATTCTGAACTTTCAAAAGGATCAAGGTAGTAAATATGATACAAAAATAAATCCAAGGGCAACACAAGTAATTTATTTACGCGACATATGTTCTAGTATATGGTTTGTTATATGAAAAATTCCTACAAAAATGTACATGTCAGTCACTTGGGATATATGCAATCCTAAATCAGAACTTTTAAACCCTTCCTGAGAAGTAGTATTTTTAACTCTTTTACTTAGTAGAGAAGAAAGCAGAAGTGAACTGTGCTCCTGAAGTTTTATTTCAGTGTATCAGGGAGGATAAGGAGGTCTGGAATGATGCATTTAGTATGACATAAAAAGAAGTCTTAGGACTGCACAAGTCAAAGGAACTCCTGGCATGAAGTATTCAATAATATCTGTTTAGGTTTTTGTTTTTTTTTTTTAAAGAGATAATAATGAGTAATCAACATAAAAGATAAACACAATTAACAAATACATATTTTTAAATCTTTCCATTTGATGTTTCACAGTGTATTTGCACTGAAAAAAAAATCTTCTTAATGCAAGCTAACGGATCAGGCCTTTAATAATAATGTATTATAATAGTTTGTATTTCATCTCACTGAACATTAGTGAAGGCCGTTAATTAAACCTCGAAGGCCCCTGATGATTTAAACAGCCATTTCATAATTGCTGAGGTACAGCTACTTTGAGAGAGCCACTGCAGTCAACTAGTGCAACAAATGCTTTGATGTTACAAAACAATTTTGCATGATGTGAACACTACTCTGCAGGACATAAGAGTTTTCACTATGTGAATAAGGCAAAAAAATCTCCTTGCCTTTAACAATTAAGTCTGCTTTCTCAGAATATCTTTACCCATGTTCTCTGAGCTTGTTATTACAGTGCCCTGAAATCTACATAAGAGGAAAATAAAAATCTTGGTAGTGCACAAAATAATGTCAAGAATTTACTTTCAAGTTCTGGCTTTGTCTGCTAGCATTTTAAGCTTTATTTTAATAGCTGAATCACAGTAACAGACTACTGTGGCATTGTAAGCCAGCAGGAAATACAAATTTTGGTTACATCTATGGAACAAACGGGTCTGGAGGCATCTTCTTATGAGACATATGCACTTGCGAAATTCAGACTTCCAGGAGATTATGGTGACACTATTCAGATTTTGTTGTTGGTTGTTGGGGTTTTTTTTAATCTAAACTTACTATAGCAAGTCCAAGAAGCACCACTAACATTTGTTTTGAAATACAGTATTAGAATATGGGAAGCACGAGCCCTAAAAGAATTCAGTGAAACTGTAAAAATGACAAGTCACAACTGGGAATTGTATTGCTGGTCCCCAGCAGTGTCACCACAATGAAACTACCTAGTTGAATCCTCCACTGTTTTCATTACAGTATTTGCAAACGTTATGTTTAACAGCAGTACTCCAGGGTGCCATACACCACTCTGCACTGCAAATATCTTTTTGTATTGTAAAAATCAACTAAAACCTGTTAATTTCCAGGAATATACAGTGGATCACATTTCAATGTCTAACTGTAACTGCAGAGTCTCAAAGTGTCATGTTAGGGCTGTTTTGCAGTTCTCGTATTTAAATCTATCTACAAATCGAAACTCACAGCACAGTTGAGGTTGGAAGGGATCTCTGGAGGTTATCTTGTAGAAAACCCCTGCTCAAGCAGGGCCACCTACAGCTGTTCACCCAGGACCATGTCCACACAGCTTTTGTGTATCTCTGAGGAAGATTTCACAATCTCTCTGAGTGAGCTGTTACAGTGCTCCGTCAACCTCGAAGTAAGAAAACTGCTTCCTGATGTTCAGAGGGCACCTCCCATGCTCAGTCTGTGTCCATTGCCTCTGGTCCTGTCACTGGGCACCACTGAGAAGTGCCTGTCTCCACCTTCTTTGCACTTTCCCTGCAGGTATTCAGCCTTGATAAGATCCCAAATTTGCATTTTGCAAATCTTCTAAGAAAATACCTGCCTCAGTTTCTCAGAAGTGGTTCTAAAATCTGACTTAGAGAACTATCTAGCACTTGCTATATTATAATGACCTGGGTAGTGTAAAATTTGCCTATCTAAAATAAACTGTATTGGAACTTGTTGATATTCTTAAAATATGCTGAAAAACATTCTAAGAATCGTAAAAAGACAACAAATAACCTTCTATGTAAACTATTAAAATACAGATAAAATATTAGATGAAAATAAATTATGAGTTAATTTATTTATAGAAATAAGAGTTTGCAAGGACATGCAAACCAATAAATTACATCGAGAAAAAGACTCATTTTATGTAAATCGTATCTTTGTTCTCAGCCTACCTCCTCTCTAATGCCTTCGCTAGCAGCTATAAATGTTGATAACGTTCTAATTTTAGATAGGCCAATTTAAACAAAACTACGAATTCACTACATTTATTGTTTTAAGCACCACATTGTGATCATGCAATCGAAACAAGAAAACGTATCCTCAGAATTTGAAGGCATAACTTTTATTCCTACTGCAACTTCTCAGGACAAAACCAAATCTTTATACAATGTATTCTACTTTAAATTTGCAGTGAGAAACAAAATGTAAGCTCAAAAGAGGACTTTTTCCCCCGAACACCGATAACGCTTTTTCTAAATCTGCTTCCTTACAAGCAACAGTGTAATGAACCTACCCTAAAGTACCAGTTCCTTATGAGTTCATGAATATTTGCTGAGCTGACACACTGCCATTGCAGAGCTTTCCCTTCGCATATCAAAGACGGCAACAACGGGTCAAGTCTAAAACCAGGTACGGAAACTTCAAAGCCAGACAAACACTGTTCCTATTCATGTTAGTGGAAGGTAGGTAAATATCCTATTTAATAACTCTACCCAATTTGGTCATAGTCAAAGACAAATACAGTTTTTGGAGGGGTTTTTTTTCTGCACGAGATAGCTTTATTGATTAAAAAAAACACACACAAAAAAACCGAGAGAGAGCGAAAGGCAAGCCTGCCACATATCGAAGATGGAGTCACAGGGCGATGAGATGTGAAGCAGGACTGATCTGCCTGCAGAGAAAACAATCCCCGACAACACAGGAACCAGCAGAACTGAATTTTCCTCCTACAAAAGGCATCGGGCAGGCGAAACAAAGCAGTGCCATAATTAGCAAGCCTTTACGTCCCTGTTTCCAATGTGGACAGCGGTCCCGCACGTACAGCTATGCAAACAAGTAACCCAAACGCCAATCCGGCATACCTCGTTTATGCAACTCCCGGAGCGGAATGCCGTCTCCTCCCCCTCCATCGTAGGGCAGATACGGATCCGAAGAGACATCCATGGACGTGACGAAGGCGAGGCCCGCCTGCCGGCTCAGGAGGGCCGCGGCATCGCTCACGCAAGGGCGGCCGCGGGGGCCGCTGCCATGTTCGGCCGGGCCCGGCCTGCGCCGCCGCCGTGGCTCTGCAGCGCCGGGCTCTGCGGAGCGGGCTCGGCCCCGCCGCTGATGTCAGCGCGGGGCGGCCCCGCCACCTGCGCCTCCCGCCCGCCACACGGACGCGGCTCCGGCCGCACGGCGCGGCGAGGGCACGCACAGAACGCCTGGCGGCAGAGGGGGAAAGCGCCCGCTGCCGCCCGCGGGAGAGCCGCCCTCGCCGGGGCGCGGGGTCCCGTCCCCGCCCGGCCGAACGGCGGAAGGGATGCGCTCGCACAGGTGAACCCGCCAGCGCGGCCACCTTGTCAACAGGTGAACGGTGGGGCCCGGCTCAGAAAAACAGGCAAACCTGCCCCGAAAGAGCTGCCCTTAGTTCCTGCACCTTTCTGGAGCCACGCCTGCCGACGCTTCTAAACACCTATAATCTCATTTTATCTGGAAGGGAAGATTCATGCATTGCTGGGGGCTGGGGAGAAGCCTCTTTCCCAGGCATTTCATTTACTCCTTTCAAACATCAAAACAATCACCTCCAAGGAACAACAACATAACGTGCCAATAGTCAATCCCTCTGCTCCACAGGATCAGTTCACCCCACTTTCACCAACCCCCTCTCCCCCCATTCATGTAGAAATTTCAGACCTATAGCAGTGACTGACAGATTTGAACATGTCATTAAAAAAAATAAAACAAGAATTTAATTATATATCTAACTAAAATGGTGTCGTGTCTCTTTCTTTTTTTTGGGTGATTATTCTGGTATTACAACTGTGTAACATCCTTACTCACACTACAAAGCTTGGGGTGGGGGTGGAAGAAAACGTAATAAACACAAGTCCACACTTAGCTTACATTACTCTACACATTGACAAATTGGTCTGAGTCCCTTAAAAGTCACAGGCTCAAAATAGGCAACAACCCACACGAATGCTAACCAAGGCATTCATGGGATGCATCATCAAGCAGTGGCTGTTACAGCACTGGCAAAGCCCAAGCACTTCAAACAGCCGGCATCTAAAGACAGGAAATCTTAAACTGACTACATGCTTCCATTTGAAGCACATATTATTACATATTGAACCATATACTATTTTATGTTTAATGTATGATCTTGTCCTGGTCCTATCTTGCAAATGCTGATAAGAAAAATTGATAAGAAAGCTACTTTACATGAGATTTCCATAGCTGGTCCAGTGGTAATGAAATACATACGGAAGGTATGCATATTGTTTTTCCTTTTCTTCCCCTTCAGCAGGTAGCAAAGTTAAATACATTGTGTGCCATTGCTGCACCAAGGCCCAGCTTTAGTTTCATTCACACAGCAAACAAGGAATTAATTTTATTGTGCATGCCTTTGCACCTCTCTTAAGTATGACAGACAGTTATTTTAGTTTTCAAATGCATTAGTTTCTTAAATAATTTTCCAAGTATGTTCTTAGCGAAGTAACTTCTTTTATAAGCCAATGTTACAAGCTGTGTACTGCAAATGATCATTTTGAGGACAGAGTAAGACATAAAGAAATGTTACAGGCTTGTAAATATACTAAATGCTAAAAATACGGCTCCAGTACAAATACTGAGAAAATGCTGGTATCTCTATAGGTGGAAAAACAAGTGAGAAAAGGGGGGAAGGAAATGAGCATATAGCAAAATATATTTCAAAACCTTAAAGACTACCTTATCTCCAAGACAAAGGGAACCCTTGAGCCACAGATATGTAATTCTAAAAACCACACAGCTCCATTTGCTATCATCTATACAAACAAATGCTTTTTGAAGAGTGGCCTCCCACAACCTTTTCAACAAAAAACCCAGAATCTTTAAGATCTTGCACATCCAAAACTTTCAGAGCCATTATGCATTATCATCATTTATTTTTGTCTGTGAGAAAACAAATCTAAGCACCTCTTAACTTTAAATTATCCATATCCCTTATTTCTAGAGAAGTACAACAGAAATCCCTGAGCATTCTCAACTCCTTACCTCAACAGAATCTGGATGCAGTCTGTAATCTTATTGTAAGACTCTAAATAAAAAGTTATTCACAGCAGGAAGCAATACAACAGTTTCTGTAACCTGAAGCAAGAATTATTAGAGAATGAACCGTTAGTGCATTTATTATATGTTGATTACAGATGACAACACTATAAATTCAACTTCATACTTGCGAGAATATGAAATAAAGGCTATAAAGGACTTTATTAATAAAGTCTGGAAGATTACCTCTACTTTAAGAGTTTGATGTGGTTACTGAAAGCCTGGAATGTCTTAGAACTGAAAATAAAAATCAGTTACAGCAAAGAAATGGCTCACTTGCTGGCCTAAACCTGTTCATTGGACTAAAGCACACACGGGATTTCCGCACAAGACTGAAATCCAGTTTGAGTTGGAAAAGGTGAAGGATATAACTTGTTGGAGACCATACCTCATGAACTGTGGATATGAGGGAAAGTCCTGACAAGAAGTCTGCAGTGTAAAATAGATACAACTTCATATTTGCTCCATGAAATTTCAAGAGTCCACCTAATATTAAGTTGCAGCAGCTCTTCAAAGGTCACTGCTTATGGACTGGCTGCCAAATATAGTCCTTTGTCTACTCTTAAAAAGCAGAGCAGTAATTTTCCCTTCTCAGTTACCAGCAGCTTGTGTTCTCATTGCTCATACCTACTACCACTGTGTGTATTCCCTTTCCTACAATACCATGAAAGGTGGTTTTAATTTTTGTGTTGTTTTGGTTTTCTTAAGAAAGAAAGAAAGAAAGATACTGTGCATATTAATGTGACAAGCAGTCTTTTTTTTTTTATATCTAAACGCCTATACAATTTAATCTTTCCAAATTATTCTTTTTCTACCTTATCTGAAAAGTCCATGGCTTGAACTGTCTGACAATTTTATATTCCAAAGAGTATGTCAGTTATTTCTGTTGTGAAGTTCAGCAACTTTCAAAATTATAGTTAGTGAAACGGTGCCTCCAGATAACTATGTATTTTGGGTATTATGGAGTACAAAATATTATGAACACTTGTTGTAAGGCCTAAAGCGAGTTTAACAATAGCCTTATTTTAAATGGCCGAGAGCCCCTCAAAATTGCCAGTTTACTACATAGAACAGCTCACACGTAAACAGCAGGTTTGTATAGCAGCTTGCTTTCCAAATTTCATCGCAGTAATTATAGACTAAGGTCTCAATCCCAGAAACCCTCCATGCCCAAATAACTTCACACATCTGAATGTTCCCATTGTTCTATGTAGGCACATGCTGTGGTTAACCATAACTTAGATGAACCTGTCTTTGCAGAAGTCCATTGTTCCGAAACTTTTGGAATGTACACAGGTGACACACCTTTAAGGCATACTAAGAATGACGAAAGACACTTTTATCCTCTCTCCATACCTTATCTTTTCCAGTTTAGGGAAAGAAAAGAATTGTATTTAAGACAAAGTATCTGACAATATAAGAACAACTCAGAGGTTATACAAATCAGATACACCCAGGGAAATGTGTTTTGAAGAGACAAAACAAGGCCAGCAAAAAGAAGGGCAGTACCACAGAGGTATGACAGCCTGCTTACCCAAGGCTGAAGGGAAGACCTTAACTCTGACACACTTCCCACCATTTCATATTAAAAGGTAAGCTAGGTTTAAAGAAGACAGCCAAGCACCTTGTTACATATAAAACAAACATGCTCTCATATTCCCCAATTACTTGGTTTATTTTGGTGACAGACTTTGTCGCACCAAATAACGAAAATCAAACCATGCCTTTTATGAAATTAAAAATATAAGTTTGGGGATGCTGAATGATTTCATCCGCATAATAACAGATGCCAAAAACGTGACTGATAATTACAAACATTTGTGTGACTGATGCAAAAGATTTTTGTGACTCTTAACTGTCACTTTTCTTTCCTATTATTATTCAAAACTAAATCTTCTCTTTCAGCAGAGCTAGAAAATAATGTTCTCTTGAAAAATGCTACACATACAGCACTTACCAAAGTGGCTACCATCTCCAACCATTCTGAAGAATTTAACTCATATGTGCCTTCTGTTGAAGAGTGGGCATGAAAGCATCCATTTAGAATAGAGTGCCCAAAGTATATATAAAATGTCTCAAAACACACCGTGCCTCATTACTCTTCCTTCTGGCTTTAGTCTCCTACCTTTTCTCCCAATTTCTTCTTTCATTTACCCTTTTCTCAAACCATGCAGCCAAATTAAGCCCAGCCTGACTTCTTTCAATGTCTCAGTTTACTATCTTGCAGCCCTTTTAGCCTGACTTTGTTCATTCCACATAAAATCATACAACTTTCTCATATGGGTCACACAGAGCCTGCTGTGAGAGTATGAAAGCTGATAAAAAGACAAGCACCATTCTCAGTTCTAGAACCCAGGCATGGACCAGGATACAACCACAGAAAACAAGGAGGAGGAGAAAAGAGAGAAAAAAAGTACAGTTATATATTGCTTCAAATTGATACACAGTAAAAATCAAGGATAAATTATTTTAGAAATATTTAGAAATCAGTCTTGAACTTCATTCCTCCATTAGCAGTATATAGAATTCTGTCCTTGATCAGTGTATCAGGCTATATATAGAAGACTCTTCTAAGCTGTTACCATTGCCACCTCATCAAAAGCCTCAATAGGGCAGACAGATAACAAGAGGAAAAATTTTAGACCAAATGTAATGTAAAAGCAGAAGAAAACAAATTTATAGCATATGCTGTTGAGTAGTTGAAGGCAGATGGGGTTTAAGTAACACAGAAATAAAAAAACCCAGAAAAAGTACATAGCAGTAATACACAATAAGATTTTTCCCTGCTTGCATTTTATTATACAGAAAAAAATAGCTTCTTAATCACAGTTTCTTTTTTCATAATTGCTTGTTTCCCACACATTAGTTATTTAATTTTGCTCACAATCATTTCACCCACTAGAGAACACTTTACTCCAGGTTCTCACCTAAGAAACTCACTTTTTCACTGGCCAACCACAGGTTTTTGAACTATACTCCTACAGTTTTGTGTAACTTCCAGTGGTGCTTTCATTCACTGTCCAGACACAGAAGGTGGTAACTGAAGTCAAACCCAACCAGCACACAAAATGCAGTAGAACAGGTCATATAACCACAAGCATGTTGTGTAATCAATTCTGAGACTGACTTCCCCTGAGGGAAGCTGAACCTTCACTCCCAATCAGGGAAACAGCAGCAAAGGCTTCCCACTGCCATGCAAAACTTCAGGGCAGAAGAAAAAATAGACTTAAAAATATTACCACCTAATATTACCACCTAAAACCAAAAGTAAACTGGGGGAAAAAAAAGTATGGTCCCTTAAGACTGGTTTGACATCTTGGCCCAAAACACTGAAATCAAGACTAGGCCTCAGTTTTCTTTTCACTTCTTTCTGGGCCTGCCCGTAACACTACTTAATGTGTAACCCAATGAGGCTGGAAGAAAATACTTGACATCAACAGACTACATATAGCTACCAGCTGTGAGAGGTGCATGTTAGTCTTCTTAGTCTTTGGGGTTTTGTTTTGTTTGGGGGGTTTTTTTTTTTGCTTTTTTTTTTTTTGGGGGGGGGAGGGGGTTGGTTGGTTGGGGTTTGTTTTGGCTTTTGTTTTTTTGTTGTTTTTTTTTTTTTAATTGATCAGTTTTACACTGATATTAGAAATATCTACTTCTACTGTATTAATCACATGAGGAGGACTTGGAAGAAAAGGAAGCTATTTTCTGCAAACAAGTTGCTCTCTCTGTCTCTAAGAGCCTCTTAAATAATTTCTATATTTTTTCTGTACTTTTTGTTTACAGGGTAGGCTTTTACTAAGAAAATAAGTACTGCTGCATTTTCACCTTCCCATATGTGCTCTCTTCTCACACTCCAATCTGCTAAAGCTGTAGTTACAATGCATCAACAGGAAGATTTGGCATCCTTCCCTGAAGTTCACTTCTTTCTCAGACTAGCCAAAATTGCGCTACAGAGATGGTTCTATTTTTCCTCATACCTAAATGCATATAAGGATATAGGTCTTACCTGCTCCATTGCCCTTCTTCTGTTTTAGGGTTGCTTACCATTGGCCATTATTTCCAACTTGGTGTTCAAAGTATAATGCAGGGGATAAAATTATAGCACCAAGGGACATCACTGTCCTGGTTCTGGCCCGGGTCAGCAGGAGGGCATGACCAAGACATTCCATACCACTTCATGTCATTGCTGGGGCAGGGAAATGGGACTCTCTCTCATTTCCAAGAAAAAGGGTATTCCTTTCCAGTTAGGAAATCATGGCTGCAGTAGGGTTCAGTCAGGTCAGGCTCTGAGGTGAGCTTTTCGCATGTGAATCATTCTCTTTTTTTTGTATACATTTGTTATTATTATTGTTCCTGTTACTGTTCGTTTTATCTCGTTGTTTCCAGTAAATTGTTCTTATCTCAAGCTGTGATTTTTTGCCTTTTGTTCCTCCAATTCTGCTCTCCATCGACCCATGGGGGTGGCAGGAGTGGGGGGAAGGTGGATCAAGTAGTGTGGTTTGGAAGGTCTCCATGGAGAACTAAATTGGGGACTACCACTCATAAACCACAACAGCCATATATATGTTAAGATTACCTTCCATCTTAGAGATATTACATCTTCTTCATAAATAAATAAGCTTGTGAACATAGCACCAACAGCAATTCTGTATGTTGTTAATACAAAATACTACACCATGCCAGGTATGTTTGAATTCCATTAATTCAAATATAGGCTCAGTATTTAGTAGTGGTCAGAATAAACTTACTCTATTTCTAGGGCATGCCCATCCTCCAAATGCTGTGTGAAGTTCTGACCCCTCCCCTAAATTAGAGATATTACAAAGGGTTCAGAAAGGGGCAGTGAAGAGGATCTAAAGGATGGGATACCTACAAGGTCCAGCCAAGCAAACAACTGAAAAAGAGATAACTGAGGAGAAGAAAAAATAAGTAGCAATGGAAATAAAAATTTCACCATCTGTTCTAATAACAGTGACAGCACCATGTAATTCATGTGTTAATCCTTGTTAGTTTCTAGATGCATATGGCCACTGCATGATAGGCTTATCAGGGTATGTGTATTTGGCATGACAATCAAGTCGTCCTAGTTTCAGGTCACCCTGTCTTAATTTCATATCAAACCTTTTCCTACCAACAGCAGTTTCACTTCAATAAGCTAATAATACCCCCTAAAACTTTTTGTATCAGCAGAAATATTTTCTGCAGCTACAACTACAGATGAAAATTAAAAAACACAAAAGAGAGCTTAAGCATTTATGCCATACAAGGGTAAATGACAAGGAGATCCAGATGTCAGTCCATGGTAACGCATGGTCCAGTGTTAACCTAAGTAAGACTCTGGCACTTATGTCTACTCTCAGCAGCATTTATATGTGGATCTAGGTTCAAAATAAAGAAAATAAGATGGTGCTTTACATAAAATGTAGCTAAGCTAGGAGAGCTTGCAAGGGATGGTTTGGGTGCTAAAGAATTGCATTAGTGAGAAAAGCTCAGTTCAAGAAAAATACACTAAAGAGGACTAAAAATTAAAACCCACGACTCAGATGAGAGAGGCTGTCAGCTAGACAAAAACTTCTACACAAGTACTCTGGTGCCTCTCTCTTACTCCATATTCTTACTCTTCCTTAAGCACTGATTTTTGACCCCTGTCAGAGATAGGATGCTGAGCTAGGTAGATTTGTGGTTTGACTCAGTACTCGTGTTTCAGGGACATCATAATATCCTCTTTCAGAATAATATTTCTGTTTAACCCAAGCCAATGAAAAGCCTTCACTTTAAAATGCTGGTAAGCAAGAATATTCTCAAAGGCAGAAAACAAGAGCATAACCTGACATCAATTTGGTTAAAATCCTATCTGCTTTCTTTGGCTGACTTGAGAGAACAAATCAAAACTAAAATGAATAAATGAAATATTATTAAAACTGTACCAAAAATTGTCCATTTAGTTCCTAAAGATTTTATAGACATACTATACCGAATTATTTTATTTTACATTTCAGACTCATCTTTCTACATATCTACATATATGCCATCACACTTCCTCTGTTTTCATTCCTTGATTTTACACTATTCACACAGTTTGTCTGGAAGAAGGACATACACATACTAACACTACACCAGGCTGTCAAGTTGGTAACAACTTCCTCAGCAGCATCTGTTGACAAAGCTAGTGTGCTTTAAGCACTTCAGGAGAGCTGCAGAAGGAAACCAACAAGATTATATAATATCAGAAAGATGGAAAGAATGGATTATTAGTATTTTCATTTATCTTCTTCCAGAGCATCAGGCTCATGTGCTAAATAAAACTTCATCAGGAAGGACTGGTGAGACCACACAAGGACTGTTGGTAGGATTTACAAACAAGTCCTCAAAGAACTGACCGTGGTGTTTATGAGAAATTGAAATGATAATTATCTGTTTTCAAACATTTAAGAGAATCAGAAACTACTCGGTTACTAAAACTCTACATACACACTGCCATAATTTCCATCCCTCAGAAAGCCTACTGACACACCAATCCATATATAATCAGAAGGCCTAAACTAACACTGTAACACCATTGAAGGCTGTTCAACTACAACAATATCAAGTGAATTTACATTTTGAACAATAACTACAAAAAAACCCAAACAAACAGACGTTACAGTTCAGGAAATCACTAGCATGATAAACAGATACTCATTGAAATTCACTCATTTGATAATGACATCCCATAACTAAGGTAAAACATTTTTTCCTTAACCTAAGAATCTTCCAGTCAGTAGGGGTGGAGGGAGGGGTGCTGACAGGAATTTTTAAATCCTTGAAGAAGAACATTTTTAATTAGCCCAGTTATCCATGTAAACATAATGTTTAACAATTTCTGTTCCAGATAGGTGGACAAAATCAACTTCACGCATTACCAAAAAAAAGTAGCAGTCATGGTTTGATACTGTCAGATAGCCTGGGTTTAGCTGCATCAGTAGTATGAAGCACAGCAAAATGTCTGCAGCCTAACTGCAACCCAGCAGAAGAAAGTAAATTATAACTAGTTACTGACAATTTAACAATTTAATTCTATAAATTAGCTGTGCCTCATGCTTGCCCTTGTGATCACAGCAAATCATGTTATCTCATGCTTCGATTTGTATGGCATCATTTTGGGGTGAATATGTTCCTTACTTAAGAATGACAATGAGCTCTTTAATGCAAATATTGCTAACTTGGAAAATAGGTTGTATGTAACTTAGGAAAGAGATATGTCAAACTGTCATAATGACTGTTCAGTCCAATCAGTTTTATAACACGTGGATGGAATGAATGGATAACAAAAACAACGCCAATGGTGCAAAATTACTTCAAAGGCTCTTCTTCATATCAGCTGTGAGTAACAGGAAGGATACGTTAATGCAATTTCCACATATGAGGAATGCAACAGGAACTTAAATTTTTTATGTGGGAAGTAAGCTATTTTGTTCTTTTCTTCATATTCTTCCTTCTCTTTATAAAGGGCAATAGCCAAATAGAAACAAGCATACCTGTGAAACAACATTCACATGTTGTTGGAAAAGATAACTAACTCTTGCTTGAAAAATTATCCCCCCCGTAGTACAAACTTCTTGATTATACTGAACCACTTGCACTTGCTGAAAGTTGCACTCTGTTCCTCAAATAATGCCATAATATTAGTTCACAATTATAAAATTTTTAGTGTCGATATTTAAGGCACCAAAAATGGATTGTTTAGGTCTCTCTCTTTAGGCAAGGGACTCCAAATCATAGGTAAGGAGGTTTTAGAAGAGCTGCAGTGTTTTACACTATGACCTGCTGGCATATCCTTTTCTTTTTCAGTGGCAATGCTACCACTGCAAGGAGACAGTAGTGGCTGTAGCATCAGCTTTTGAATTACCAGTTTACAGGTTGTCATACTAAGGTTAAGTATTGCCAATTTTATGTTAACACCGTATGTCAAATTGTAAACTGTCTCCACACTGAACTCACAACATAAGCAACCAAGCTCCTTCAAGTGAAGCAGGAATCCATACCTACCAAAAAGAATGCAAGCTCATTCAGTACTGAGACTGCCACAGACAGATCAAAGTCCCTTGAGATGTAAACACCAGTGAGGTCATTTGTTTGCAAATCATTTTTACTGCAAATAAGATTTAATCATCTGATTTCAGTAAGTGCCTTGAAAAAATTGCAGTCTGACAACAGTACAAAAATCCACCTCCTACTGAGCTTGCCCTACACTTAAATAAAGAAGAGTGAAAACTGATGCAGTCCTCTCTGATCATATAAACAGCCCTCAATTCTGAGCAAAATGATGGAGACCTCTCGGTTTCACCTCACTGGTTGGCTAACCCCAAGTCATAAAAGGAAAAAGTTTGAACTTTTGAAGAGACTTGTTACACCCTTCAAGCCCAGCTAATAGCCAAGAATTGTGACTCTCTCAAACTTTAGAGACAGGCAAGGCAAACCACTGTTGAGAGAAAAGAACTGATTAGACATTTCATCATCTTATCACATTCCACAGTTAAAATATTAATCTAATAATATATTTCCATTCTGGAGATTTCATTTCTGTTTAGAAAGAATTCTTTTTTTCCTCTGCTAAATTGATGGGAAACAATGAACTACCCTAGTGTAAGATTTTGTTTAAAAGCTAAATAGTATAGCTCTGTAAAATTTAAACCAGTAAATATTAGCTTATATGACTTGACTATTAAATAACTAATAGCTTTCCAGAGCTAAGTATATGTTTAAATTGACCTACATTGACCTACAAATAAGCAGGGCAAACAATCTAAAAATAAAACACAGATAAGTCATGATAAAAATTACTTTCACAAATTGCATATATGGATGTACAGTCTCTGTACAAGCTCTGGTAACATACAATGAGGCAGATGCTTCCATTTCAGTACAAAATCACCGTATTCATTAGCCAGCACTCTAACAAGGAAAAACACTAACTTCAGTACTACAAAGTTTTGATAAGCAACAAAAGCAAGTTTTGTTCAAAGCTGACAGGCAGCATCCTTTTAAGGCAGGGTTTTGGTACAAGTCATCCAAGCCTCCACATGCACAGCAATGTAATTGTTTAGCATGTTAAAATATGCTGTGCTCAAAGAATTCACAATTTCATAATACCTACTTGTTCTCCACAACACTGCCACTTAAAATCTGTCATTCATGCAAAGAAAATAGCTACTGGAGAACATAACAGGCATACTACATACATAATTACTATACATATGTATGGATTTAGTTAAAAATACTACATCATCACAATTTCTGTATTTTCCTCAGATGAGACAGTAAAGGACAGGCCACATACATGTTTTCAGATGGTGTTAAGAAGAGCAAGATGGTTGTACAGCATTGGTTTTAAGATAATGATGATTCCCCAACATGGAACTATCCACAACCTTTCAAATAAGATGACACTAAAAAGACAAGCTGCTATCAACTAAATATTAAAGAAACCTAAAAGTCGAAGTGACAGGACTGATTACTGCTTTCAGTCCTTGTTCATTTGTTTAGTCCCATATAGTACCAAGAAATTTCCCATATAAGACAAGGAGTATATGAGGTTAGCATTCTTTCCCAACATCATCCAATTTCCACATGCTTTCAACAGAAAGCATATTCACCACTGTGTAACAGCTTCAATGGCTTTCTAAACCTCAGTTAAGTACTTAAGTATGAGTGGTAATGTGAATAGCAGTACTGTGCAGCTTTATAGAATTGCTGTGCTGAGAGCCAAGGGACTGAGCAGTGAAATAAGCAAACTTCTTCTGTTAACTTACTACCCTCTGAATGAGGGGGACAGACTACAATTACTTTAGAAATTCCATATTCTTAGCCTTTGTCTACATAATATATGTGCAGCTTAAGGTTCCATTTTCATTAGCTGAAAAAAGAAGAAAGATAAAGACTATTTCTTAATCCTTCATTTTCTCCTCATTGCATGGTCTTGATTTTTTAAAAAATCTGCAAAATTCTATATTTTATTACATAAACTGTGCAATGTTGATGTGCCCTCTATTGTCCATGGCAACTTATCCAGATTGCATAAATTCATGTCTGTGCTCATTTGTACTAGAAGCTTACATTCTGCAGCTATGCAGCTTTCAATTTAACTACATTATTTCCACAATAATTTTATCTACATACACTATTGCCAGTTTGCTAATGTTGCTGAGATACCAACCTTACAAATTCTTCCAGTCCCACAGACTTAAACTACACTACATTTTTAAATAGGAGTCCTGATTTTGGCAGGGGTTGCCTGCTAGAGCCAGACCTAAGGCCTCTGCATGCACATCATGTTCTGGAGGGCCTGCAGTGCTGAGCAGCATGTGATCTTCCAGTTACTGAGATGGTCCTGCCCTTCCTTAGGAGGTGGGACATATTCCATATTGTGAATTCATCTGTACTTACACTTAACAGAACAAAAATATGGCTAAAGGATAAGAGCATTTAAATAATACTGCTACTAATACAAACAAACCAAACAGTTGATGCTATGTGAGTAAGAGAGAATTACAAAATGGGCACATGCAAAATAGCCCTTGTTTTGTCTTGTCAATGAGATTTGCTGTATTAAAAACACAAAAGAAAAAACACCTGACACATTTGGACACCTAAGAAATGAGAAACACAGATGTTCACCTCCTGAGTGCAAGTTTATGTGTAACATTTTTCAAAGTATGTTACCAGCCTAAGAAGAAAATTAACATCATATTCTGATCTACTACTAAGATATTTACTGTGATTTGATGTACAATAAAACATTTTCCATGTATAGAGACACATAAATCACCACTCAAATAAAATAATAGAGCTTATTACTATTGCTGCTTCTTTCAGGGAGTCCAGAACTGGGGCAAGCAGACAAGTCATGAGCAAAAAATTAAAGTTCCAGGAAAGAAAATACATTCATATTTATGTACCAACCCACATTCTGATACTTCAGTGTTACAACAAGATGGGAGCTGCTGGCATGTGCAGCAATTAGCATTGATTTTGACAATGCAAACAAAACAACCACCTCATCTGTTTGGACTCAATATATGGATCTGATTTCACAGATCTGCCTTCATAAAGGTAGAACAGTGGCTCTGAAACTATTTCTCTTACTGTAAACTCATTTCTCCTTCATGCTTGAAGTGATGGAAATGATTTATATGAACAATAACCAGAGTAGCTTCAGACTTTCAGTACAGGTTGTAAATATTATGTTAGACGAGCAAGGCACTCACTTGATTAAAAGTGCCATATACTTAGAACAAAGAATTACATACAGAAGCCAGTTGTTCGCCTAATAATTTCCCAACTCTTAAGTACTGGACTTTAGCATGCTGGTGTTCTGCAAGTAATTGAAGGTGTCCTGGCTTGTGATACCTGTATTGGTATACAAGTTAAACAACTGCACATTCCAGACATATCTAACTAGATAGAAGGAATACAGGCGAGATGCTTCTAACGATACAGCACAACCATCTACTACAGCGCCAACACCCAACTGCTAAGCGCAGCAAAGGGAAAACATATGGCGGAAGAGACACTGCAGGGAAGGAAAACAACTAAATGCTAACGGGAGAAGAAAAGAGGAAAAGGCACTAAAAAAGAAAAAAAAAATCCAAGAAGCAGAGTTTGATTTTGAACAAAGTAAGAGGAAGCAAGCAGAGTATATATTTAACCAAGTTTAGTATCTTTAAGAGAAATTACTTTCTTTCCCTCCTTCAGTTCACCTTTTTGACTATTGCTAAATGAATGCTAATGCTTTCACTACATGAACTGTTTTCTTAAACTAAAAAAAAAAAAAAAAGAGAGAAAGAGCTTCCCAGTTCTTTCTTCTTTGTATTACTTCAGTGCTTTTATAGTACTCACAGTAGAAAGTTTTCTTTGCAACTTTTTATCTAGTCAAAAATACAGCTCATATTGTGCTTTCTGTTGCTTCTAACACCACCTCTACTTCTGGCTTTTGCCTCTGTTTTACAGAGGTGAAGCTGAATGAAGCAAAACAGATTTATCTCTAGAAGTAATGATTAAAACAGCCTGTTAATTTTTGCATCAAAGAAATACTGGAGGGAGTGAGACTTCCAAAATTCCACTGCAGAGAAGAAAGCTGCAGATTAGCCATCCTTTTACCTGACAGCAAGTTCTACATTTGTCAGCAGCATGTTAATATCTGCCTCGTATCAAAAGTCATCCCACACAATGTAATTATTAGGCAAGCACACAGAAAAATGTTCAGCCCCTTTCAGGTTTAAAGCGTCTCTCTGAAGGACAGATCATCTTAACAGAAAAGGATCAGATTTGGTCATATAAAACCAAAACAAAATAAAAACCAAGAAAAAACCC
The DNA here is from genome assembly GCF_000738735.6 of Corvus cornix cornix. Taxonomy (NCBI): domain Eukaryota; kingdom Metazoa; phylum Chordata; class Aves; order Passeriformes; family Corvidae; genus Corvus; species Corvus cornix. The sequence continues at coordinate 35,002,464 of NC_046334.1, read as the reverse complement.
CCACCACATGCAAAAATACAACCCAGAGAAAACTTTTAAGCTGAAATTAACTTACCAATGGATGCATCACCATCCAAAAGATTGTCATCTTCAGAGGTCTGAAAATCCATAATTACACCTGCGCCATCTAAAAGCTCCTCATCGCTGCTTGCACTAGTTATGCTGTTGTAACTGTTTCGATAGTAGCCTCTATGAAACAGCTGCTCAGACTCCATTTAGCTGCTTTATAACCTGTATGTATATACATAAAAAAGTTATTTTCTATTTGAATATTCAAAAAACACTACAAAATTTGTATCAACATAAAACAAGAGTATTTTGTGCTTTGGGGAAAACTTTTTACGGCGACAATACTACAAGTTACAAAAAGGTAGCAGCAATACAGAACAAATTAATTTGATTCAAGAATTATCAGTTAAGAGAAAGAACTTCATTAAAGCCTTAAATGAATCCACAGCTTGTCTATATCTTAAACACTTTACATAGAGCAAAAAGTCCAAAAGGATTATAGAAGAGCTGAAACGGGTTACAGAAGAGCACGATGACAACAGAGAACAAAATAGCTTTCCTTCTACAGGGCAACAAAATGGATCGGGACTCTTCAGTCAGGAAAAGATGCAATGTAGAAGATGACACAATAGATGTCAGCAGAACCACAAGTTGTGTGAAGAAAGTCAAGAGCATCAGCTGTTTTTCAGTGGGCCCTACATGACATAACAAAAAAGGTAAGGTGACAAGCAGAGGAAAAAGGGCTAATTCTTCATACAGCATGTAGGAAAGTGGTGGAATTCTTTGCCACTTTGCAGAAGAATGCAGTGGTTCATAAAGCAGTGAGACACACTGACGGAACAACAACAACAAAAAAACCAGCATCAAAAGCTATTAAAGACAACACCTCTGGTGGAAATGCTGGAGGCTTAGAGAGCGTTCTGGAGATGTGCATATGCTTATTCTCTTCCCTAGAGATCTGCTATTGGCAAGACAGATCTCTTTGACTTTACCCATTCTTATTTCTTAAAAGAATTATTTACAATTTAAAACATATTCTCTCCTCAGATAAATTTCTTCCATTCATCTTTATGTGAACTTTTTTCTTGATCTTCTAATATTTTACAGGCACTGGAAAAGCTTAATGGACAGCCAAGAGTATTTCACACTGACATATTAGGAAGCATATTCTATTTGAAAATACAGTTGCATCTCCATTGTTTTACCTAAATAAATCAGATCACAATTTATAATTAGATCAGAAGCTATACTTGAAGTTGTTCAAAAGATGCTAACTTTTCACACAAAGTAATTTTTTGAATTCACAAAGAAATGGTACCTACAAAGACCATGCCTCCCAAAACATCAGTACACAAATAGACTGACTATTTCATTACTGTGTTCACAGAAAGTCCTGTTAGTATCCCTTTCCCAGGACCAGTGAGGTGCTTTCTTAAACGGTAGGCACACAGCATAGCTAAAATGAGAAAATGGGACTTCCTACAAGTGTTTCCACTCACTGCATCATCTGCTGCCTTTCTCCACCTGCTTCATGCACCAAAACAATATCATAGACTCATCTGCCAACTGGCCTCCTGCTCAAGTGAAATCTCTATTTTAAATTTATATGAATTTTCCTACATTCTGGTGAGATTGGCAAGGAGACAGAACACTCCCTGCCTTGTCCATAGAAGTAGCACTAGAAGACAAAAAGCACAAGACAAAAAGAAACCCCGGTAACACAATGTAAGGTTTTGTCTATTGTGTTCTTCTCCTACTGTAGACCTGACTTTTTTTAACAGTTCTATTTTCCTGTTACTTTAGTAATCTTTACTATTGGGCAGAAAACAATTAACAAGGAGGAGAATGCTAACTGAATGGTGGCCTATCACAAAAAGTTGTTTGTGAATTTATCAAAACAACAAAGAGGTAGCAAATATAGACCCCAAAAGTACTACCACTTTTGTGTCAAGCCCAGGCCTCCAAACTGAATTCAAACTGCTCCAAGAACTCCTGAAGATCCTTACTGTGAGCGTCTCTCTTGTAAACCACAGGTGGAAACACAACTACCAAAAGCAATTACTTGAGCTCAAAGGGAAATGATTCTATGGTGTTAACTGACCCAAATTAAGGAAGCATGAGCACTGGGTTCTGTTATTAACCATCTGCTGTTGTATTTGATGCATACTGAGGGCATGGCTGAAGTCTGCTTAGTCTTTTAATTACAGTACCAACTTTCAAAGCCACATACAGTTTTTTCATCTAATAAAGACATTTTCCTGTAATATTCTTAGCAAAAATATTTAGTACAGTATAAGGACAGAACATTGTAAATGTATCTTTTCAAATACAAGACTATTTTATTTACATTAGGCTCCACAGCTTCAGTTAATTTTACTACAAACCTGCTATTCAGAATAAGAGAAATAACTCTCCCCTTGGATAAGTGTCTCTTCTTAGGTAAATATCAGAGCAATAGATTACAGGTATTAAATCTTCCAGTAATTGAGAAAATGCTTTCAGACTGGGCTACAATGGAAGGCAAAGTTTCATCAGTGGGTCAGCAGCTGACAAATAAAACCAACGCTCTGCAGAGCCAGGCCAAGCACACCGCAGAGAACCCCTGTACCACCGCTCCACAAGAGTGATTCCACAGGCCAACTCCTCTGGCACACACATGCCTCCAGTTGTGTGACAGGCATGATACTACAGCCCTTACCATTTTAAATGCTACATGTGGCCTGCTGTAGAAGTATTGCTGCTGATAGACCTCTCCAACAGCCACGCAAAAGCTGTAATACCAAAACCATTCATTTTGAGGGCTTTAACCAAGACTTCAATTACTTCTCTGCATTCCCAGAGAGTCAAGTACCGCCAGTGCTTTGTATCTGATTCTGTGTTACAGATCCTGCCTCACAGCAGCATGCAGCAATGGAAGGAATACAGGAAACTAAGAACAGGAGAATGTTAGCTGTTCAATAAGCTTCACACAGGACTAAAATTTTACTTAAGAGTATGTCAATCACTAATGTGTCCACTGCTATCTGTAACTAATGGCAGGGAGGACAGTTCGAGTCAATGTACAACAAATTTCCTTGTGTGCCTTAAAGAAAAGGGTTTGCTTAACAAACTAGGATAAAAGGTTAGTGATGCACCATCTTGAGCTGTGTTAAACACCCAAGATAACTTATAACGTATGTTCATGTGACCTAAAACACTGCTAGCACGTGAGAGATCTGCCTCACTTAAGGAAAGGGAGTGATGTGGGCACAGAGAGTAGACTCCTTGGAAACAGACTGCTGGGAGTGTCAATAATAAAGAAAATGAAGAGCCAGGAAAATTATTTCTATTGCTACAACAGCCAGAAGAGAACCAGTATTGTGCCTGACCAACTCTGGTGCAGATTATCCTTCGTGGATAACTGGAAGAGTATGTTCATATAAGAGAACCTGCACAAATGCTTGTGGGGTTGAAAGGGGATAAATAACTATCCAACTTGCCATTTTTTAATGTCAGATCCATTCCACAGACTCCCTGCCCTACCCAAAGAAGCACTAAATGGCAAGTGGGGAAAAACAGAAGTTACTCAAGAGAAATTGCACACAGGAAAAAAAGGTACTGGCTGAATGCTAGCCAAACTAAATCTCCTGGAAAAGCAAACAAAACATTCTACACCAGGTTCCCAATAAATTCTTCTTACAGTAAGTATTTAAGCAATAAACCTTTTTTTCAACCTAGACTACTGTAAAAATCCAAGAGGAATTAAAAAGGAATAATGAGAACATTAAAGATACTTCTTTTAACTTATTTCTACAAAGCACCACAGTTTTGATAGAGTCTACTCCAAATATCTCAGAAAGCAGACTCAAAAATGCTTCTGATTATCTTTGAAAAAACCCAAAAATATTAAAGTAATGCACTGTAAGAATAACAAAACAAAGAAAATACAAGCAATAATCAGGAAGCTCTTGAAACAGGAAAGAATTTCACTCAACTCATATCCAAGTCTTCTACGAAATGACTGTAAAGCAAAAAAGATGCAAGTAACTCATCATGCTTCTATTACTAAGGTATTTCCAGGATGTCCTGACCCATCAAAATGCTTCTACAAAAGCAGGTTAACAGAGAGGCCTCTGGCACTAAAAAAACCTAAACAACAAAATTACCAACCAAACAAGCAAAAACCCCAAACCAAACTGAAGAACAGAGAGCTAAAGCAGGATATCTTACCTGTTACGACTAGAGAGCAAAGAAAGTAATGAGCACAGGCACAGTATATTGTGGAAAATCTAATTAAATACAGTGCAGGCAGGAAGTACACTGGTAAAGGAGAAACAGCTACATTAATAGCAGAAAAAGCATACAAAGGCTGTGCAGTTTTCTGCACAGTCTAGTACCACAGGCATTTTTCTGCTCTCCAATGTCAGACAACCAACTTATCTTTCAAGCCCTACAATTAAAAGGTCAAGTAGAGAAGCAAGTCAGCTGAGGGAACCACTTCCAGTGCAGAGACATGTCTATGGAAAAGACAGAGTAGGCCAGTAAAAAGCCAGACATACAAGACATTTGTTGACAGATGATGCAAACAATTGGTAAATCTCCAGAATGTGCTCTGTTATCCCATAAAAACACTTTTCTATATCTCAAAGGAGTGGCAGGAAAAAAAAAAAAAGGCAGTTTAGGCTTGTTATTTCCCCAGAAGGGGGGTGGAATGAAAACTTAAAAGTACTCTTCCAGATTCCAGATTACAAATTTGCTTTAAATAGTTCAAAGCCAAAAACAACTAAAAAACCCCAACAACAACAAAGAATCCAACAAACACAATCAACACAAAAAACCCCACAATAATTGATCTTAACAAAAGAGCTCTTTCTCAAACTAAGAATCCTGATTAAAAAAATCAGTGTAAAATTCATTTTTTCTGCTTAGTACTAACAACTAAGCTAAAAGGCAGGCATCTGTCCTCCAACTCACATAAATCTTCCAACAAACCCTACTCAAGTACAGCACTCAGTGAGAATGCTTTGCACCCATGAGGCAAAAGGAGATAAAATTAAGATTATCAATACAAGCTTTACACATAAGAATATGTTCTACCATAGAGAAAATGCAGTGATAGAAACCAAAGAGTAATTTGCTGAAAAAATTTAAAAATAATATAGAATTTTAAATGGTTTAACTGTAAAGAACTTTCAAAACAAATCATTTGTTATAAAATAGCCAGGCATTCTATATATAGCAAGATATTTTTAAGTATCCAACTACTGTATACTTTAAGAACAGACAAATAATATGACAGAGACATTTCCCACACCCATGCTTAAATTAAAATTTTAACATGTATCCATGTATGTATGGGGGTCTATGTCAAAACACCTGCCCAAAAGATGAAAGCAGGATTAAGCTGAATTCAAAACCTCCTGTACTACATTAATTTAAAATCCTGCATCTTTTTTAGTTCTTAAATAAACCTGCCCTTCAGAAAGAAATTTTAAGCTCAGAAATTACAAGAATTTTATAATAGCTCTAAAACAAAGGCCATGCTGTGGCCATTCTTTCCCTTAGTCTCAACAGCATGAAAATTACATTTCCATTTTCACCACAGACTCAGCATATCTAGCTTTCATTTATTTATTCTGTCTGTGACATGAAAATATTTAAGCAGGATGAGAACATCACTCATCTTCCAAACTCCACGTCTGGAAAATGGGTGAGTGTATTGTGAGGAATTTCTCACTGTATTTTTTAGACCACTAGCAGATTATTTTTTGCAAAAAGCCACAAAAAAAAAAATCTTAACACCTTAAGTTAAGCTTCGACCACAAAAGTTCTTAAGGATACTCAATAATCCAAAGTGTTAAAATTTAGGGAATGCATATGCTAAATTTACAGAAATATATACACAGAACATTCTCTGTAGCACTCAAAAAACCCCATCAAAAACGTTTTTGCTTTTGTGAGGGTGGTGAGGCACTGGAACAGGCTGCCTGGAGAAATTGTGGATGCCCCAATCTAGGAAGTGTTTAAGGCCAGGTTGGATGGGGCTTTGAGCAACCCGTCTAGTAGAAGGCATCCCTGCCCACAGCAGGAGGGTTGGAACTAGATCATCTTTAACATCCCGTTCAACCCAAACCTTTCTGTGATTCTATAAAAGGCCTCAGGAAAGGATCTTGGTCAATTTCTAGGTCATCTTTGGAAAAACAAAGTTATGAAGGAGCACTGCCAGTTAGTTAAGTGAAGCTTTTTGAGTTTAAAAATCAAAAAAATCTATTTGAGTTTATGTAGTAGATTCCCAGGTTGTCTTGGAAGAGAAGATAAAAAGTCAGTTTCCAAAAATATCCACAGGTAAAGCTTAGACTAGTTTCATTCACAGCTGCTTCCAAAATAAAATTACACTCATGGAGGAAAGAGACATACTCAAATATGAACAGAACCACACAGACAAAACTACAGGAAAAGATAATACTTATAAAGTACATTCTTAGCTTTAAAACTGCAACAAAAGCCCTCAGTATTTATATTTATGTTCTACTGAATCTTACCAATCTTAGTTAAAAACACTTAACAACAGCCCAAAAAGTTTCTTCATTTTTATGACAAATACCAGTATAGAATATCATCACTATATACCTGATATTCAAAAAAGCAGAACCTATAATAAATACTCATTTTCATTGTATTTTTTAATCTCTTCAGCTTCAAAAAAAAAAAAAAAAAAAAAAAAAAAAAAAAAAAAAACCAACTAAAACTTGACAGCCTAATTCTGGATGAACACCAAACTCATGCTTCTGGTCATATGATGTATGATGCCAAACATTGAGGGCATTGACTTTAGCTTGTATAAAGTATTCAAAACCACTGTGTCTCCACTCCCTGAAATGTCATAACCGGAAAGATCATGGCTACCCATAGTTGCGAGAGCTGAGGCATTAAACGCACTGGCACAAACATACCAGGCTACCCAATGGAAGGCATTGCTTCTTTCACATTCAATTACTAATGTGGATACTTTTTAATGGCATTTCACATGCAGCAAGTTACTAATGTGAACACTCTAACAGCATTCAACCAAACTGGCTGGATTAACTGAAAACTCCACTTTAAATTTATCTAAGCTTATTTATTGATACATTAGAAAAAACTCTGTTATCAGAGCTGAGGACTAGTATCCCACTCAGGTACAGTAACAAGCAGCTCCATGAGTGGTAGTGTCTTGGAGAGGTTTTCAGTCAACAGATGAGAAATAACATTGCAACTTGTTAAGACAACTGAAAGGTAAACCTCGTATTTCTCTTTTGAAGGGCAGGACCTATGACTGCAGTTTCCATTGTAGGCAATGTAACTCCTGTTTGTTGAGTCTTAGGTCACGATGCTCATTTTCTGTTTGATGAAAAGACACTGCAACAGTGTCTCTTTACAGTTTTTAAAGGGTTTTGCTCCTTTTTCATGTGGACTTGTGTTGAAGTCATCTGAGGGTTATACAACAGAGCAGAGCTTTTACACATCACCAGAATGACCAGAAATCTTGTTAACCATACTACTTTTCTTCAACTTTTCAGAGAAATGCACTGAGCAGTCCCCAACTATGTGTACAGATTCCTAAGTTCAGGGTCACACCTGAGTTGAGAATTTTTCAGATCATTTCATTCAAGTTCAATATAACTCAGTATTGTCAAATTGGAATCTGAAAAAGCACCACCGTCCCCAGTTTAGCTCTAAGCATCTTCTCAATAACAGCAGCTACCACAGATTGTTTAAGGTCTGAATTAAAATTTCTTTAGAGGCAAGCTAAAGCCCCTGAGATCAAGGAAAATATCCTATAGAGCTCTCCAAAATACAGCACAGTCACAGGAGCACTACTTGTGAAATCTTGTGGGGACCCCTGGTGGTTCCTGGTACTTACTCACCCTACTAACAGTTTTCCAGCTTCAAAGGAGTGAAGAAAACACCAGCTAAAGAGGAACATACCCACTGTACTCTTTTAGAAGTGACAGGCATTTGGTCACCAGAAACAAAAAAAGGCTGGGCACTCCTCTTGGTATGTGTAACTGTAGAATCCCAGAAGAAAAGGGGCTTTGAGTGTGCCTTTGTGTGTTTGAGTATGCCTCAAACACTGATAGCTGGATGGCTGTGGAGCCAACCAAGGATTGTTGGCAATAGCAGACAAGGATTGTTGGTACTAACATGCCATGAAAAAGAACAAGATATGGCTGGAGAAGGGGCCATGCAGATGTAGGGCAGCACTCCCCAGGGACAAACATCCTTGGTCTAGT